>NC_071421.1:303848-607696 GCF_017976375.1 Cuculus canorus | reverse complement strand
ATCCTTCATGCCACATCTCTAGAAGGAAGCTATAATCCACATTTATTCCACACCGTCACAGTGGAACAACACCACACAGATCCAGCAGAGAAGTTTGGGAGGACAAGACAGGAGACTGAGCTTTGTTGTTCAGTGATCATTTGCTTTACAATCTTGGGGAGATTTGCCTTTCTTTGCTGGGCTGACTTGCATACCTCTAGTCTCACCTACCTCCCAGAACCCACAAAAGCCCCAGAACTAACTCTACACTGCTATCTTCTGTTACTTTCAGCCCCTTTCTGCATTTCAAAGACCATTAAAGATCCAGTAATACTTCCGATTTTCCTGTCCGTGCTGTTCAAAACCACAGCACTGCCTCCAATTCTGGTTTCACTATAAATCACGAACTCTCTCACAGAATTAATTGTAAACCAACCAATCTTGCCAACTTCAACCCTCTTCTTAACCCCACGGGCCCCGCAATAAGCGAATCTCTTCCATTTGTGCTATCCCTGTTCCTAATCCTCCACTTAGCCTTAGCCATAGCCAAGAAGCCACATACATTTCTGAACCCTGCTTTAGCTGGGTGCGCTCACCCCTTATCCTGCAGAATCTGCAGCTGTAGATGCAAAGCAGCTTTCGGAGTGTTCCGCCTCTCCTGGCTGGGACTTCATGCCCGACTTCAAACCAGAAATGCTACATCAGCAACAGAAAACATTTTAGCAGCTGAATCCAACTTACTCTGAGAGAATTGCAACTTACAGTCACGAGTGATGTGGGATTTTTAAACATATCGGCATTAAGATCATTTATTCAGCATCGTCCATCTCCAAACGTCTGTTTGAGGGCAAGATTCTTGTAAGCCAAATACATAGTATTGTTCTCTAAGGCATCCAATGCAAACAGCAAACAACCGGGGCATGTTTCTTCTTCCCTTATTGTTGTTACTAAGTGGTTTGAACAACAGACTAACTCAACACTGTCTTAAAATTATATACGCACTGATTATTTCTCCCCTTCCGCTCCTGCCAATACAAACAAACAGAACTGAGATATAAACCCAGTAGTCGGCATCAGCTACCAATTCCAGCACATTCTGTCTGTTCCCTTCGCTTCCATGTCCTGGAGATGGTGACACAGGTACCAGTTCAGCACATCCCCTAAAGTCAGGGCTGGCAGGTTCTGCGTGGACTTTGGCAAACGACAAACAAGCACGTGGAGTGAAGTGGCTCCAGACAGTGGGGAAAAAACAGAGTTAAACTGTTCCTGTGGAGATGTGACAGTGCTCTCTTTCCCTTTAGATCCCTAATCTCCCCACCATCCACCCCCCACCTACTCTTTTGCTGGTCAGCTCTTGTTAGACACATCAAATCTATCACGTCCTGAAAATCACCGTCACTTGCTGAGTGGCTTCTTACGCAAACAAATACTCATGTTTTTCATTGCTTAGTCTTTCGCTGAGGTCAGAGCCAAACACTGCTGTTCTCGCTGCTACAACACGTGTGCAGTGCCTGTTGTTTTATACCTCTTCCTGTTTCTTATGGTTAAGAAGGTAAGTAGAGAACCTGATACCTGAATTGTAATAAATAAGAGTCAGGACTTCTACATCTGATCTTTTCTACCGCTTGACACTTAGGGGAATGAAAAGTACCCTTTGCATTTCTGTATCTTAAAGAAATTCAGCAAAGCTGATCAAGCCCAGCAGTTTCTCTGTAAAGCAAACAATCAACAATCTTATAGAAACCATTTAACAGATGGAGTCAACTGAGACCTATAGACTCAAGCAAGGTCAGAGAAAAACTTAACTGGCCAGTTTGTCTCTTAGAGCTGTGTAGGAAAAGGGGCTGTGGAGATCAGCTAATGAAGAGAATACGGAGACTCAGCTGTGAAAGCAAAGGCTGGGAGCTGCCTGTGCCTGCTTTACAGACTATCGCAAAGCCCTCAGTTCAACACAAGACATACACGGGATCAAACATTTTACTGCAAGAGCAATTGCACCAGTACACCTTCACTGTGGGCAGGAGGAACCTTTCCTCCAAGCCTCAGGCAAACGGCAAATCAGGTACCGATCACATTACTCAACATCCTCCAAAGACATTCCCAAGCATATCAGATGTGGTGTCCACTTCAGATGCGGGGTCAAGTTACACAGTCACCAGAAAGACACACAAGAAAACAAGAACAAACCCACAAACACAGAGATTTTCACGAAAGGCCTACACTAACACAGAGAGATCCAATTTGGATTTGCAAGGACAGGGATCACTCAATATAAAAACCAGCATTACTCCCAGTTTTTCCACAACTGTTACATATAATCAAAAGCAAATCACAGATTCTGCAAACAACAAGCAGATGTCTAGCTTATCGCCAATGCCTCATCGCCCCAAGCTCCCTTGCTGACATCCACAGTGCAGGATTCAAAAAGAGATTTCTGGTTTCACCATGTTAAGTTGAAACCAGGTGAACTTCCACAAAAAAAGCCAGGTAGCCCTACAAAAAACAAACACACACTCATAAAGAAGTTGGCAGGCACAGAGGCAGCACGGGGAACCTCTGATTAATGAAATTACAAATCAAACCATGCTCTCTGCAAGGCCTTTCTGCTTCACTGGACACGAACCCTGGGGACGTTTCACTTCTCTGCTGGCACAAGCTCCGTTGCCAGTAGTTTAATACAGACCACTAGATTTGAGAGTAACACAGGGCTGAGATCTCAAAATGACTTTAACATCACAATGAAATCCTTTCCGTGTTAATCTTTAGCCAGAATATTAAAAGCCTTCACACGACTCACTCCAAAGAGGAACACGAACAACCACAGAAGAAAATGAGAAACAAGGGAGTGAAAGAGAGAGGGGGGAAGTCAACAAACCCAAACAAGAAGGACCTGCTCCATCTGCTTACCTGCTGCTCCTAAGCTGACGTCGATGCTGTTTCTCTTGAATTCGCAGCGGCTCTGGGTCTCTGGCATAACGAGCTGACGGCTCTGATGCAAGTTGGAGATGATAGTGGAAAGGTCGTTATCACGGCTGCAACAGAGCAGAAAAGCACAAAGTTAAGGAAATTCTATTTGCCACCACGTAATTGATTTTTGTGTGTATGAGCATATACGAGTACGCACACAAGATTCTTTTGTCTGCCCGACACAGCTGTATTTCAAGCAAGGTTCTCCCCCTCCTTCTCATCAGGCTCCTAGGGAGCCTCCTCTCATTTTGGGGAGAGTAGACTGAGTGCACTGCACTTCCCAAACTGCTCACTCATTTCCCATCAAGGACTCCGCAGCTGCCAGAGCTCTTCATTTCAGTTTTGCCAGATATAACTTGCGTGGGCCAGAACTTACATCTCAGATGGAAAAACTGAAAGTGTAGGAATTGGCAGATCTGTTCCAGCATTAATAGGAAACTTGAACTGGAATAACTGATAGTTTTCTATCAGTTGTCACCCTGCTATTCCTAAGAAAAAGTAAGTTTTTCCATTCCATCAACCCTGGAAGACAAGGCAAATTTATTTACTTGAATAATAGTTTTTCTTTTTAGAAAGAACCCCACCACAAACACCGACATCGGGATTACTCAGAACTGAGGGTACAGATTTATTTACAAAACTAATTTTCAGCTCTTCACTCTAACAGATCCTGAAACAATGCCCTTTTCCTTCTGGGGCAAGAGAATGCATTAGAGCAGTCCAGTGTTATTTTGCCTGTTATCCTTGCATCAGATTGCTGCTAAGTAGGCTTGTTTAGTCCCTTTTTTCCCTTCTATGGAAAGGGAGAAGGTAAACACAAAAAGACAGTCATTGTAGCAGATCCTGCAGCTCAGCTGGCAAATGCTTTTGCTTGCATACAGCTATCCACTCGAAAAGTATTCCCAAGTAAATGCTCTGCAAACACCAAAGAGGAAGAACAAGCTAAAATGTATACATGATACTAAATGGAAATCTGGGATGTCTCCCTTTTGTTTGTTCACAGTATATAGATTGATAGAATCGTTTGGTTGGAAAAGACCTCCAAGATCGAGTCCAACCATGCCTGTTCACTACTACATGAGATCTCTGAGCACCTCATCTGCCCGTCTTTTCAACACATCCAGGAATGGAGACCCAAGCACCTCCCTGTGCAGCCTCTGCCAGTGCCCAAGAATCCTTTCCATGAAGAAATTTTTCCTGATGTCCAATCTGAACCTGCCCTGGTGCAACTTGAGGCCATTCCCTCTCATCCCATCACTTGTCAATTGGGAGAAGAGATCAGCACCCAGCTCACTACAACCTCCTTTCAGGCAGCTGTAGACAGGGATAAGGTCTCCCCTCAGCCTCCTTTACTCCAGGCTAAACATCTCCAGATCCCTCAGCCATCGTAGCACGAGGAGCTTGCCCCAAGCTACATGTGTCTATTTTTCTTCCTCCCCTCTTTCTGAATGGAAGGTGACAGGCAGAAGAACCAGAGATACTTACAAAAAAATTATACACATTAGAAATCTTGCCCTTCCCTCCCACATCCACAGCTCCCTCCCACCCTCTACTCACATGTCAAGTGCACCCACTCTGTGCTGCTGCGACACCCAGCACATGACCATCAACCCACTGGTGCAGAGCAGAGTGTCCTCACCTGGGACCAGCAGGGCAGCACAGAGGGTGCATTATCTGCAGAATTACCTAGTGATGATCTTCCTTTAAATATCCCCCGCTCATCCCCCTTGCCTCCCCCCACTTGCTGCCCCCCACCTGAGGGCTCTCAGCACCAGCACCAGGAGCAGATCCGCTCGGATGCTCCCGAGCGCCCAGCCCTAGCACAGAAGCAGGGGCTAATCTGCCGTCTAGCTCCCTGCTAATCAGATAAGTTTATGACAGAAAGTCTTTAGACAGAGGTACTTTCAGCAGGCGTCTGGCTCCAGATTTTCACAAGATGCAGCAGACAAAAACAGCCTCTCGTTTCAGCAGCCGCTGTAGTGTTTCCTGCTGCTCCCCTCACGCTGCCCCCACCTCCAGGTTCAGCAACCAGAGAGGATGCTCAGATCTCAAAGCCTTTGAGTACCCATTGCATCTTCCTCCACTAAACCAGTTCAGATTCCTCCTTATGCAAGCAGAAGGCTCATTACTTAAGCAAGCCCACAGGTGAGTGGGAAGCCCATTTCTCCTGTGCCAAGCAGTTTTGGGTCTTATCCTCTTTTAGCTGCCACCTTTAAGATGCATTATGCAAATATTTTGGTGTCTTAAGTCATTTATGGGATTAATGTGAAGTGATTATCAGTTCTTTTTAATCACGCCAATCAATAACTGGATGTCAGGGACAGAGGACAAATGCAGATAAACGCTGCCATCAGCACAAGGCACAGGAAAGGGCGGAGGAGAGGAGCCAGCAGTTAAGTGGGAGAAAGGCAGGGAGTGGGGAAAGAAAAATGGGATAGTTACATCTTCACATTTGCAGAGTGTCTTGCATCCCAACTGAACCCAAAGCTCCTCTCATACGTAAACACATCAGGAGAACTACGAGAAGGAACTGTTTTATCCCCCACTATCTCTCTCTCTGGAAAAGAGCACTGCAACTCCTTAACATTGATTCTCCAAAATACAAAGCATGCAGAATACTGTGATAGATTCACTGTGAACTAAAACCATGAGACCTACAGGGAAGGAAACATCACCACACCAGAACTGATATTTTTCTTGCCCAATAAGCCTGCGAATTTAGATCTTCCATGGCTTTAAAATTAAAATCATCATAGTATGCAAAAGGTGCTTTAGCAAGTTACAACTCCATGCAGGAGCAGACACCACAGGACCAACAGGTAGCACAGAACAGGCTGAGAAAGTTTTGGTTGTCCAGCCTGGAGAAGAGAAGGCTCCAGGGAGACCTTAGAGCAGCTTCCAGTGCTGAAAGGGGCTGCAGGACAGCTGGGGAGGGGCTCTTAATCAGAGAGTGCAGGGATGGGATGAGGGTGAATGGTTTTCATCTGAAAGAGGGGAGGGTTATATGAGATCTTCAAAAGGAACATTTTCCTGTGAGGATAGGGAGGCCCTGGCCCAAGTTTCCCAGAGCAGTGGTGGCTGCCTCATCCCTGGAGGAGTTTAAGGCCAGGTTGGATGGGGCTTGGAGCAACTGGATCCAGTAGGAGATGCCCCTGCCATGAGGCCAGGCCAGGTGTCCCTGGCCCTCGGTTGGAACTGGATGGGCTTTGAGGTCCCTTCCAACCCAAACCATTCCATGATTCTTTGAATTCAACCCAGTCACAACTGGGCAGGATCCCGGGAAAACAGACCTTGCTGGAATACCTTTCCAGAAGGTGAACTGAACACAAAGGTGACATTGAGAGGAAAGGGAAGAAAGGCTAGAGATAAGGCCAAGACGGCTTTTAACACGTCAAACCTTCCCTAGTTGTTCCTTTCACCTTAGCATATGCCACGGTTGAAGCAGAGATTGCCTTTTTGTTCCAGGCTTGTTCTACATCAGGCGGAATGGAAGGTGGCTTAGAGCTGGAACTCAGTTGTAGCATGAGAAAAGAGAGTGAATAAGCAGAGGTTTTTATGAAAAGATGAGATCCCTTTCTGCGTAGATGAAGACTGTAAGCATAAATAAATACTGTAAGCCAAACTGGCCCCATCAAACCCAGCCGCAATCAGACTCCAGTGACTTCGTGGGCTCTCTGCTGAGGGACAGACTCGTATAAGGCTCTGCCTAGACCACAGAGAACTTCACAATCACATTGGATCAACAGAACGAAACACCAGCTTCAATTTGAGAACTCTGCCTCAGCCACGACTGCATGAGACAGCAAACAAACATCATTTTACCAGAGACCCTCCTGAACCTCCACAGAGCAAAGTCCAACCGACTGCTTTCATCCCAATGCTATTTAATAGACAGTGGAAGTTCAACATTTAAGTGAGTCTCAGTTCTTCAGGGACTTCCCCAGCCCCTTAATGCCTGAGCCAGGAAAAGGGTTCTCAGCCAGGACCACCAGCATTCAGAATTCCCCTGTTTTGCACACTCACTACCCTGGATCACAGCACTGCAACTGCGCTCCCAACCCTGGAATCACATTGTCCGCTGCTGGTTAGCCCAGCAGGAGAACAAAAGACAAAGCACAGGTTTTGGGAGATCTGCTTGGTCCATGGACAAAAAGTTACAAAGCATGAGCTGCAACTCCAGCCCAGCCAAACTCCATCACAGCTCAGTCCTGACCAGACCTTCCTGTACCCCCAGCCTGCAGGGGAACACCTCAGCAAAATAAGCACCACTGACACCAGCCCTACAGCACAAGGCAGCCCAACACCTACCGCAGCCCTGACTCATCCACCTCCCATAACAATCCTAGGAACAGCAAGCATGTTTCTCCACAGAAAACTCAAAAAATCTGAAAGATTCATCCAGTCACTTACCTGCTGCTGCAGACTGCACAATGTGCTGCCCTGAGCAGAGCAGCCTGGTTTTCCCCACCAACACCAGCAGCTCTGCAGGACAAGAAGCACCTGCACTCACTTTGTACCCACACCTGCACTCACTCAGTGTCCACACCTGGGCAGGGCAGTCCACCCTGGTCCTCCACACCGGCTTCAATCAATTTGCTTTGGCTACCTGGTCCCCGATTCTTCATACTTTGCTCACAACTGTTGGCTCTGGACATTTATGCCCAGTCCAGCACCCATCAAAGCCCATGTCCCACAGATGAGGCTACGCAGCTGGATATCCATGCACAGAGCTGAGCCGTGCAGAACGCATCCTGAACAAGCGGCACAGAGCAGAGATGAGATCGCCTCCCTCGGCCAGGTTACAGGGCATTCACTGTGCGTTCCACCTGCTCACAATTACAGAATCATGGAATGATTTGGGTCAGAAGGGACCTTTAATGCTCACCCAGTCCCCCTCCTGCCATGGGCAGGGACACCTCCCACTGGATCAGGGGCTCCAAGCCCCATCCATCCTGGCCTGGAACCCCTCCAGGGATGGGGCAGCCACCACTGCTCTGGGCAGCCTGGGCCAGGGCCTCCCCACCCTCACAGGGAAACACTTCTTCCTAACACATCATCTCAATCTCCCCTCTTTCAGCTTAAAACCATTCCCCTCCTCCTGTCCCTGCAGTCGCTGATCAAGAGCCCCTCCCCAGCTTTCCCTTTTTTTCCCCTTTCAGTGCCGGAAGCTGCTCTAAGGTCTCCCTGGAGCCTTCTCTTCTCCAGGCTGAACAACCCCAATTCTCACAGCCTGGCTTCAGGGCTCCAACAGGCAGAGCCAATGCATGATTAAAGATCCTTCCCTCGGTGGGAATGCAGAAGCAGAAGAATTACAACTTGAGGACCTCAAGTCAGGATCCAGAACCACACTTTTGGGATCCCTATGTATAGTAATGCTCAAAACTTGGCTGCTTGGTCTGGCACAGCAACTACTGCAGCTGAAGGGCCCTGAAACTGGTGTGACAGCATCCCTGCTCAGGTGCACATCAGCAAAAGCACAACTCTTGCATGACCACAGTGAGAAGGAGCCTGCATTAAGGGGATTGGAAAGGGCTGGTCCTTCCCTTGTAGAGGGATCCCCCATCTGTGTGCTGAAACCAATAATCCCACCCAAGTGCTCACTTGCAGCCCCAGCAGAGCAGAGCCACACCGCGCTTCACCCTTGTCTCGGAGCCGCTGCTGGGTGCCTGCTAATGCAGGCGCTGCCCCGACCATGCACTGCCACATGCACACACAATCAGATTAAAGGTCTGAGCCCTTCCAGTAGCATCATATTATATTAAAAAAAAAAAAACAAACAGGTTAGAGAAGGGGGCTTGAGCAAGATACTGATCTCCTGAAAGGTCAAGGAGGAGACAAACAGCCTTCTGGAGGGCTGCAGGTTGCCAAGGCAACATTCAGTTTGCATGGGGCTTGGTAATTAATGGTTTGGGGACCTGCAGTAATGCAGGTGTGTTGGCAGCAGCAGGGGAACGTGAGGCACAACTGGCTGGGCACTTTCATCCACAGCAGCAAGTTCTGCTCTGCGGTAAAATGATGGGTAGAAAATGGAGTACTCGCTGTGAGGGATTCCAGGAGGCTCGTGGCTGTTTGGCCACTGCCAGATTTGCTTTCAAACTGTGAAGTGATTCAGTGTTACTGACAGTCCCATGAGACCTTTCTTTGATAAACTGGCTCGGGATGATCAAAGCTTTGATCACAAGACATGTTTTTCAGGTATTTCTGCTATTTTGGTGGGCAAAGCTTTACAGAAGAACTTGCAGCACTTCAAGAGTTTTGAGGCTGAACTTCAATACACATTTAACCACAACTTAGAATGCTCAAATTCACCCTGTCCTATATCTGAATAGAGAATCTAAACATGTCTGGTAAAGATTAACTTACACTGTAGCTTTCAATTCCAGCTGATGTGCTGTTGCTCATTCTCTATTTGAATCCACCATCCTGTTCTTGCAACATCGTACTGAGCGGCTGCAGGAAGGGATGAAATGTTAAAAGGAAGATACAGATCTCGTGTGGCAAAGGAGTTTGTGATGATCTCTGATGAAGGAGTGAGATCCCATCTTCACAAAGACATCCCTCCTACTAAGAAATAAGGGCAAGCCAGCAGCTTCCCAAAAGCCATGTAGACTACTCTCAAGGCCAACTCTGTAGCTTCAAGGTAGCACAGACCTTGTCATGGACGGAATATGCTTGAAGAAGGAGTAAAGCTGGCAGTAATGACATCTAAATGCTTATTATTGTGCTCCATGTAACACTGGAAAAGTAACCATCCCAAGCAAAGATGCTGTATATCTGCCCTGCCTTTGCCTTGCCCATTTATCCACCAAAAAGCATGTCCTAGGCTTTTGCAACCTGCTTTCCATCCAATAGGATTTCCATCCTGCTGCAAAGCTCTGCCTTGGTGCCAAAAGCAACAGCTGGAGAAGTGGCTGGGTATTATTATGGTCTGGGCAGTTTTCAAATCCTGATGAAGAAAGGGCACAGGAGCAACAGATCCATTTACCAGGAACGCAGGAAAGCTGCGATAAGGGGTTTGCCTAAGCCACAGGCAATGGAGCAGCTCACCAGGGCACCACAACTCAGGCCACGCAGGCTGCAAGCAGCCACCACAAAGCTTTAAAGACCAAGTCCAAATAGTGCCTTTGTCTAAAGGAAAAGCTGCTCTTTAACAAAATGCCCACCTGGCCTTGGAGGGTATTTCTGAAAGCATCGAACACTTGTCCTGTTCCACTGGCCACAACAGAAGACTGCAGGTGAGGGCAGCACAGGAGGCAGGTGCCGCAGTTTCCATGCTGGGAAACAACAAAGTCTTTCTCCTCCTAAAACCTCACACTCTAACAGAGGCGATGGTCTAACACATCCCAGCGCTCTGACACAAGGAACCCACTCTGCAAAGTGCAACGAAGCAATGAGACGCATTCATCACTACTGGCTGCAAAAATTACCACTGGAGGAAAAAAAAAACACTGCTAATGTTCTCTGCGAACACTGATTGCTACAGTGTCTGTGTTTAATGGAACTCGCTGGTCCTCTGTCTCCTCCAAAGGCGGTTGTTCTGATGAGACCTTCCTAATGGCAGCGTAATGGTCCACCAGTGGTCATTTGATAGCAGCACTGCTTACGGGAAAAGGCACTCGAGGGGAGAGGCAGCCACATCAACAACTGCTGGAAACAGCACCCAGACAGCAGGTGTCGTTTGGGACCAGACGTCACAGCAATCCATTGACTCATCTGTGGGTCTGCAGAGAAGCACCTGCAGGACAGCAGCTAAACCTCGCATCGCATGAGCAACATCATCTAAGCCAGCTAATGAGCCCAAACCAGTGCTCAAGGAAGAAATCCATTGTAGGAACTGCCACTGAGCTGTCAGATTTGCTAAATGTAGCCGTCCCTTGGGATGTGTAAATGAAACAGGAGCAAGCCCCCTCAGGGAGGCCAAGGTAACCAGACATGAAGCAATCCTGTGTGACCGACCTTTAGGAACCGTTTGCACCATAAGCCTCAAATTGGCAGTGTTTGAAGGCAGCAGCTATTGCTGTCTTGTTCCCTGGTCCTCATGCTGACCAACATTTGGACCCTCAGTCCCTTGCTGCTCAAATCTATCTTCTCAGCTTGGTTCTGGAGCCATCCTACCACCACATCCAGCATGGAGTGACTTACAGAGGGGATTAGACAAACGGACAGACTTCTCAGCCTCTTGGCCCCTTCAGCTCTTGGTCCCTGGAGTGAGAGAAAGCAGAGAGATGCAAACAAACACCAGGGCTGCCCGGCACCTGGGTGGAGACACAGGACCTTGAGAACTTCAGGAGGTGGCAGTTACCAGTGATTGTTAACCCAAGCCACATTCAGACTAGGAGCAACGCCTCTTAAACGTGTTTCATTTACAGACATTAGCAGCAACTGCATCTTTAACAGGGAGAAGGATGAGGAGACTAATGGATGGAGACAATTAACCAAAATATAAATCAGTGTCAGAGCCTCCGCATCTAGCAGAGGCAGCCAGGCGCCCGCAGGGTCTGGTGATTCTCGCAACACGCAGCTCAGAGTGACTGCAAAGAGTGATTGTGAAGAGGTAGGATGAGATGGGAAGGAGAGAATTTGGTCAAGATTTAAATACTTATCAATAGCAGCTGCCTCCTTGTTTGCTGCAGCCCCTTCCAACATAAGGAGGCCAAAACAACCGTAGCCTCGCTACAAATGTCAAGGCCTGTTCTCCTCGCAGGGTGAGCCCTAATGAGCCCTGTTTGTGTCTTAGTGATCGTCCATCCCGCTGGCAGACAGGGTTTGCTCTGCCCATGCTTTGAGCTGCAAGATCATAGAATCATAGAACAGTTTGGTTTGGAATGGACCTCAAAGCCCACCCAGTTCCAACCCCCTGCCATGGGGATCAGGTTGCTTCAAGCCCCATCCAACCTGGCCTTGGACACCTCCAGAGATGAGGCAGCCACCACTGCTCTGGGCAACCTGGGCCAGAGCCTCCCCACTCTCACAGCAGAACATTTCTTCCTAAGATCTCAAATCAATCTCCGCTCTTCCATCTGAAAACCATTCCACATTGTCCTATCCCTGTACTCCCTGATCAAGAGCCCCTCCCCAGCTTTCCTGGAGCCCCTTTCAGTGCTGGAAGCTGCTCTAAGCTCTCTCCAGAACCTTCTCTTCTCCAGGCTGAACAACCCCAACTCTCTCAGCTTGGCCTTGTTCGGGAGGTGCTCCAGCCCTTGGATCATCTTTGTGGCCTCCTCCGGACTCACGTTCATGCACAGTAACCTTTCAGTGCTTGGCATCAGGGACAAGAAGTGCAGGTCCCTGCTGAGGAGGTACATCACGCACAGCACCACTCAGCAGGACTCAAAGCAGGCTGCTCCAGTGGGTAGAATATTCAGCACAAGTTTCAAACTCAAGCTGTCATTTTTCTGCTCCACTTTCCTGCCCAGAATGCGCTGGCGTGTCAGTTAACCACTTTGTGCTGCTCCTCTCCATCCACATGGGGACTATGTGAGGGGGAGGCATTAGACACCAGGAGACAACCTGGTGCTTCAGCCATAGGAGCTCCAGATATATCTGAGATTAAAAAAAAGGAGTGATATTTCCAGCAGACACAAAATCACAGAGATCCACAAACTGCCAGACCCTTAGCTGAGGAGATGGTGAATTAATCTAACACTGGACCAGACTGGATAAGTCTTTTTCCTAATACTTAAAACAAATCAAAGGCAAACTGTAAAAAACAGTCAAAAATCACGACTGTCTTTGAAGGGGTGCAAAGTAGGAGATTGATGCCAGGTTTGGAAGAGGAGAGAGACTCCGAAAAGTAGCATGGGAGGAAATAAAACTGAAAAATATTTCTTTTTAACTATGTTTCACTGGCTCTCCATCCCCTTAACGATCACACAGTAAGTGCAGAGATTATATTAAATTTTACCGATCAATACAGTCGCCATAAAACTGTCCCAACTCTCTGCCCCTCCTTACAATAAAGAAAAAAAAATCCAATATGCAAAAGGCAGAATGTCAGGGCTTGCAGGGGGAAAGACGCCAGGGCATTGATTAAACCAGGGAGAGTGGAGATCAGCACAGGTGCATCCTCCACACCAACCCTCCTACATCACTGAGGAACACATGCCGAGTTTCTGTTCCTTCCTTTCTCTTAGCAAGTCCAGTTCAAGAGTAGATTTCAGTGGTGCCCTTGGCTCAGGGAACAGATTCCCTGTCTCTCTTTACTCTGTTACCTTCTACGTACCGTGCGCACTCATCCTAATCACACCAAGTCCCTCCCCTGGCCAGTCTGATATGCCAGGAACGATAGTTTGCAGCTCCAAGGAGATGACAATATGGCCAAAACCTGCCCAAACACAAATGATTTCTTCTTCTCTGTCACCCTCCTCTCCCGCCACTCAGCATCTCCCCAAAAGACAAGTTTCTGGTGTGAGGACCAGCGTGGTGTCGCACGCAGGCTGTTGTCAGAGTCATTTAGCGACGTGCAGGCAGTGCGAGTCGCTCAGGGCTACCCAAAGCGGCGTGTACGCCCAGGGACAGGACACGCATGTAAATCAGCCAGCGACTGTGGGAAGCGAATAATGAGCTTTTTACGGAAGCCATTAAAAGGAAAACCCAGACTGGTCTATAAATACTGTTGCATCATTATAGCTCTGAGAAACAGCCTTATGTAACAGCATGACTACCTAATATCAGGACTGATGTAAAACCACCACTCAAAAGCTCTCATATGTTTTAGTTAGTAGTTTTTTAAACCCAAATCAAAACTAATAACCAATTTCCAAGAAACACATGCACCCCAGCCCTTGAAAAAAAAATCCGTCTTCCTTCTCCCCACTATAGAACCATAGAATGGTTTGCGTTGGAAGGGACCTTAAAGCCCACCCAGTTCCAACCCCCTGCCATAGGCAGGGACAATGCCCGCTGGATCTGGGGGCTCAAATCCCCATCCAGCCTGGCCTTGAACACCTATGCACGGGTAAACCTGGGGTTCGTTAAAAGGACCCAGAAAGACAAACATGAGCTGGGCCACTGTGGTCACTGTGCTGCCACAAGAGACCACAGCTCCCACATAAATCGCCACTCTTATTCCCTTATCCTGCAATGTCCAGCCTCTGTGGGCCTTTTAATCACAGATTCATTGATTTTAAGCCCCAAAAGGGACTGTTGTATCTACCTTGTCTGATCTCCCGCACAGAATCTGTCTGCAAACTAGTCTATCGTTCTCCCGGAATCCTGTGGCATCTCAGCATGAAATAAATGTGTGCCGTGCCCTGCCCTGCGGCTCTGCCCACCAGGAAGAGACCCCGCTCCATCTCAGAACCCCTCCATCTCAGAACTGAGTGGTCTGGAAGTAAAATACACTGTTTATTCCCAACAGCTGAAGAATCCTCTCAGCTTCTTCCCCACAACTACACACAGTTTCCTACCCAGACGAAAACCAGCTTCTTTCACAAGGCGACCACTCTGACTCCCTGCCACACGCGCAGCACCAAATTGGTGCAGGATTAACCACCTTCCAGTCCAGCAGAGCTGAGAGTCATCATGAGATAAGAAATTCTGCAAAGTAACTTTCTCCCCTGTGTGTCTTGGTTTGCCCTGGCACGGCCTTTGAGTGCCAGAGGTCCTTGAGCAGGCAGGCAAGGTCACCATCTCCAACACTCCCCAGCAGTAAAACCGGGGTCACTGAGTCAGCAGAAACAGAGAAGGGATGTGGATCAGGGAAAGCTGGCAGCTCAGACTGATCAAGGGCTCTCCCCTCCTCCCTGGCTCCTGCTTATCACCTTGCACACAGCTCAAAACATCCAGCAGTATCTCCCTAATCACACAGCACACAGCCAATACCTTTCCTCTCAGGTCGACACTGGACAGAACAGCCAGAGCAGGATAAGACCTAAAGCTGGGCACAGGAGGATTTGGGTCAAGGATTTGAAGGCTCTGATCAGGTGACTAATAAAGAAGTTAGGGGCTGCAAGGGGGAGCGGTGGAGTTTCTTCCACTGTTAAACAATAGGCAGCGTGACCCGCTGACAGCCCGTGTCACTCTTCCATCATAGACAGGCAGATAAGCCCCAGGCAAAGAAGCTGGATGCAAGCGAGCATGTGTTTGTGCAGCTCTGAGGAGCAGAGAGGATGCCTCCCTCCCTCAGACCCCTCTTACTGCCTCTCCCAATCCCAGTTCTGACACTCCAGGACATCCTCAGCTCCTCTGCCTTGCATCAACTGCAATGTGCCAAACTGCTGGCAGGAAGCTACCTTGCCTTATTTTCCAAGTTCATCTCTAACTTTGCTGCAAACCCTCCCCCCCCCCCCCCGCCCCCGCCATCTACCTGGCAACTGACATTTATAACCAGCACTTCCACATGCTGAACCAAATGCCAACTGGCCCTGTGATTCAGGAATCCAACGTGGGACTTGCTGAAGCTAACGAGAAGACTCCCACCTACCTCCAGGAGCAAGCAATAACCCATGGGAATTTTGCACTCTAGACAGAAGACAGAAGGGTGATTTCCAGCAGGCAAAGCCCAAGGCGCAGTTGCCTCTCATTCCTTGGCCTCCTTGGTTATCTTTTTATTGCTCAGTCTTTTGGTTGCCTTTTAAAGCTTCATCATTGACTAAAAAAAGCTCTCAGTCACTCTCCATCCTTCTTAGCCATCAGTCTTGATAGACCTTGACAGACAACAATTTACCAGCACCCTGTTCTGCCTCTCAGGTTATCTTCACCTTCCGACAAGATGCCACCCATCAGATATAGGCAGAAAGGGAAGGAAAGGGGAAAGGTGAGGGAAGGGAAAAGAGGGAGAAGGGGTGAACAAGTTTTACCAGCTGGAGGGAGCTGGGTAGAAACTGGAGGAACTTGGGAGCTGAAAATCCTAAACACAGGCAACGCAGCCCTAATTCTCCCTGCAGACTTATCTTGGAGGAAAAAAAAAAATCACCCTGCAATGTCCCAAGCAAAATGCTCACAAAACTTCATTAATGCTCATGACAGTTCATAAAAATGATCAGTAGAGCTGGCAAGTCCAAAATTAGGTGGAAATAAGTATAAAGATGTTTTTATTGTAACCCTGCTTTGTCATTCAGCTCTCTGCAAGCCCATGAATAAAAATAAGATGGAACGACACCACATTGGTGCTGGACTAGAGATCAAGAAGAGATAAAGCACTGAGATGAAGAGCAAACCCAGTCCTCATTACTGGTACCTTATTCTGACAGTTGCTTTTGACATGTGCCCTTTCATCAAGGTGCCACAAAGGCTTCAGCAAGGAGGATGCCCACGCTGACATTTTAGCCTCAGGTTTCCCCTCCTGCCTGCAGCAATGGAGCCAGGGCGTCTGGGCATGGAAAACTATCAGGCAGGTCTGATGCATCTTGAATCCTGCATTTGCACCACAGTTGAAATCTGGGAGCAAAAAACCTTCCTATGGAGGAAAGCTGGGGAAAGGCTCTTGATCAAGGAGCGCAGGGACAGGATGAGGGGGAACGGTTTTCAGCTGAATGTGGGGAGATTGAGATGAGATCTTAGGGAGAAATGTTTTCCTGTGTGGCGATGTGGTCCTGGTCCAGGCTGCCCAGAGAAGTGGTGGCTGTCCCATCCCTTGAGGTGTTCAAGGCCAGGGTGGATGGGGCTTGAAGCAACTGGATCCAGTGGGAGGTGCCCCTGCCATGGCAGGGGGTTAGAAACAGACAGGCTTTAGTTTCCCTTCTAACCCAAACCATTCCATGATTCTGTTTAGCACTGCCTCTTCGTTTTCCTTTCCCTCATTTCCCACACAAATTTATACACCCTTCTTTTAGTTCCCCAGTTTGTCATTAACACCAACCTAATCATCTCTGCTTACCCCCAGTTCCTCCAAGTTCCTGGGTCTCCCATGCTCGATCTCCAAACTCATCCCTTAAAAAACACTTCTGAAAACTCTCTTACTTGTCAGAACCCAAGGAACACCCAGCCTCACACTCTAAGCTAAGCAACTGCTCCTGCTGCATGCATGGAAGTGCAGGGAAGGGCCAAACAATTCCTCTGCCTGCAGCACCAGGCAGCCTGGAGGTCCTGATTTTTCTCTGGATAGGTTTTTTGATTTGTACCAAATTCAAAGGGCTTGTCCTGCTGACACGAAATTTTGGACTTGTCGAGATGCTGCATTCCAAGGTTCCTCAGTAACAGACAAACAGAAATGTTTTGCTCAGCCAAGAAAAGGAACGTGGTGCTGACATGCAGCTGGCGTGCCTGATGGGTATAAGGTCCCTTTAAATATCCCAAATTCTCCTCATTTTCTCAATTCATTAGGCCGCCTGCTTTGAACTGATGAAATATTAAAATACTCAGATAAGCGATTTTAAATGGATAATGGAGTATAAGTCCAGACAATGAACAGTGGGAACTAATGATCTACAGGAATCACTCACACATCCCACATATTAAGGACAAGATAGCCTTAGAGTTGAACCCTTTCTTATTCCCAGTAGGGTGTGAAGAGGGAGGTCAGAAAACCTCCTAGTCCAGAAACATGCCCTTGAATCTTTGATCAAACATACAATCTCAAAGCAGAAGGATAAGATTCTCTTTTCAATCGCAGTATGTGGCTTAAATATATCAAGAATGCTCCCCAAAAGCTGCAACCAAGCTTATATGTATATCAACACCAAGGCCTCAAGATGCCTTCACATGCTCAGTTTACCCAGAACCCTTTCAGCTGCCCTACAAAAGGTCCACCATACCCCTCCCATGAAGGATACACTAAAGAGATGGCAACATTTCTGATGTGCTATGTCCAGTTCTGGAATCCCCAACAAAAGAATCACAGAATCACAGAATCACACAAGGTTGGAAAGGACCCATTGGATCATCGAGTCCAACCGTTCCTAACACTCCCTAAACCATGTCCCTAAGTACTTCATCCACCCGTTCCTTAAACACCTCCAGGGAAGGCGACTCGACCACCTCCCTGGGCAGCCTGTTCCAGTACCCAATGACTCTTACTGTGAAGAATTTTTTTCTGATATCCAACCTGAACCTCCCCTGACGGAGCTTCAGGCCATTCCCTCTAGTCCTGTCCCCTGTCACTTGGGAGAAGAGGCCAGCTCCCTCCTCTCCACAACCTCCTTTCAGGTAGTTGTAGAGAGTAATAAGGTCTCCCCTCAGCCTCCTCTTCTCCAGGCTAAACAACCCCAGCTCTCTCAGCCGCTCCTCATAAGACTTGTTCTCCAGCCCCCTCACCAGCTTTGTTGCTCTTCTCTGGACACGCTCCAGAGCCTCAACATCCTTCTTGTGGTGAGGGGCCCAGAACTGAACACAGTATTCGAGGTGCGGTCTCACCAGTGCCGAGTACAGAGGGAGAATAACCTCCCTGGACCTGCTGGTGACCCCATTTCTGATACAAGCCAAGATGCCATTGGCCTTCTTGGCCACCTGGGCACACTGCTGGCTCATGTTCAGTCGGCTGTCAACCAGCACCCCCAGGTCCTTCTCTTCTGTGCAGCTCTCCAGCCATTCTTCCCCCAGTCTGTAGCGCTGCATAGGGTTGTTGTGCCCCAAGTGCAGGACCCGGCATTTGGTCTTGTTAAACCTCATCCCATTGGTCTCGGCCCAGCAGTCCAGCCTGTTCAGATCCCTTTGCAGAGCCTCCCTACCCTCCAGCAGGTCGACACTTCCTCCCAGCTTAGTGTCATCTGCAAACTTGCTGAGGGTGCACTCAATGCCTTCATCCAGGTCATTGATAAAGACATTGAACAGAGCTGGACCCAGTACTGAGCCCTGAGGAACTCCACTTGTGACTGGCCTCCAGCTGGAGTTAACTCCATTGACCACCACTCTCTGGGCCCGGCCATCCAACCAGTTTTCAACCCAGGAGAGTGTGCGCCTGTCCAGGCCAGAGGCTGACAGTTTCTGAAGCAGAATGCTGTGAGAAACTGTGTCAAAGGCTTTACTGAAGTCCAAGAAGACTACATCCACAGCCTTTCCCCCATCCAGTAGTTGAGTGATTTTGTCATAGAAGGTGATCAGGTTAGTTTGGCAAGATCTGCCTTTTGTAAACCCATGTTGACTGGGCCTGATCACCCGGTTCTCTTGCGTGTGCTTCATGATAGCACTCAAGATTACCTGTTCCATGACTTTCCCTGGCACTGAGGTGAGACTGACAGGCCTGTAGTTCCCCGGATCCTCTCTGCAACCCTTCTTGTATATGGGCACAACATCAGCCAGCCTCCAGTCTAGTGGAACTTCCCCAGTCAGCCAGGACCTCTGGAAGATGATGGATAGGGGTTTGGAAAGGACATCCGCCAGTTCCTTCAATACTCTTGGGTGGATCCCATCCGGCCCCATAGACTTGTGGACGTCTAGCTGGGCAAGCAAGTCTCTAACCGCCTCCTCTTGGATCACGGGAGCCTCAATCTGCCCCTCTAACTCTTGGATTTGTAAACAGAAGGAACAACTTTCTTTGCTATTAAAGACTGAGGCGAAGAAGGCATTAAGTACCTCAGCCTTGTCCTTATCCCCTGTCACTGTTATTCCTTCTGCATCCACTAGAGACTGGATATTCTCCCTCGTCCTCCTTTTCCTGTTAATGTACTTGTAGAAAGACTTTTTGTTGTCTTTCACAGACTTAGCGAGTTTTAATTCTAGTTGGGCCTTGGCCCTCCTGATTTTTTCCCTGCACGATCTCACTTCGTCCCTGTAGTCCACCCAAGATGCCTGTCCTTTCCTCCAGAGCACATAGAGCTTCTTTTTCTTATTGACGCATCTTGAGATCACCCTGCTCCACCAAGCTGGCTTTTCCCCCCGCCGGCTCCTTTTCCGGAACACAGGGATGGCCTGCTCTTGAGCTGATAGGATTTCATTTTTCAAGAGCGCCCAACCCTCATGGGCTCCCTTGCCCTGAAGGACTGTTTCCCACGGGACTTTGCTAATCAACCTTCTGAACAGGCCAAAGTCTGCCCTCTGGAAGTTTAATGTGACTGCTTTGCTAACCCCCTTCTTAATCCCACCTAGAACTGAAAACCCTATCATCTCATGATCACTTAATCCCAGGCGTCCTCCAACCGTCAAATCCCCAACAAGACCTTCCCTATTCACAAACAGCAGGTCTAGGAAGGCACCCTCCCTTGTTGGTTCGCTAACCAGTTGTGCAAGGAAGTTGTCTTCGATGCACTCCAGGAACCTCCTAGACTGTTTCCTTTCTGCTGTATTGTACTCCCAGCAGACATCCGGAAAGTTAAAGTCTCCCACAAGGACAAGAGGCAGAGATTTAGAGACTGTCCCCAGCTGTTTATAGAAGAGTTCATCAGCAGCTTCTTCTTGGCTGGGTGGTCTGTAACAGACTCCTATCACAAAGTCCCCTTTCTTGTGGGCTCCTCTGATTTTAACCCATAGGCACTCGATCCCGTCCTCACCGTAATCCAGTTCGAGAGTTTCAAAGCATTCTTTGACATAGAGGGCTACCCCGCCTCCTATCCTACCCTTCCTGTCCCGCCTGAAGAGTTTATATCCCAACATAGCTGTAGTCCAGTTATGTGAGTCATCCCACCACGTTTCTGTGATGGCAATGACATCATAGTCACCTTGCCCTACAACAGCTTCCAGCTCATCCTTCTTATTGCCCATGCTGCGTGCATTGGTGTAAATGCACTTCAGCTGGGCTGATGAACCTTCAGCCCTCATAAAGGGAAGAGAGTTTATTCTCGATTGACTGGTCCTTGGAATAACTAATTCCACAGACCCAGTTTTATCCTTACTGTCCCCACTTATACTCGCCCTCACTTGCCCTATTGTGGTGTACTGGTGGTCCTCTCCAGCACACCATTTCTCAGCCGCCGGTTTCCCACTTCCAGGCTCATTCCCAACTAGCCTGGTCTCCTCCCCTTCCCCCTTCACATCTAGTTTAAAGCTCTATTTAAGAGCCTAACCAGATTTTTAGAGAGAACTTTAGTTCCCCTTCGAGACAAGTATGACCCATCCCTAGTAAGAAAACCTGGGGGTGGGTGGGTCACCCCATGATCAAAGAAGCCAAAGCCTCTCTCCTCACACCAGGCTCGGAGCCAGGCATTAATCATCTGTACGTTCCTGACTTCCTGCTCCATATTCCTTAGTATTGGGATGGAGCTAAACACCACTTGAGCTCCAGAGCCCTCAATCATCTTCCCTAAATCCCTGAAGTCTCTTTTGATGGCTTTCAGCTTTCTGCGCTGTAAGTCATCATTACCTATTTGAAATACTAAGAGGGGATAGTAATCCGTTTCCTTCACCAAGGAAGGGAGTTTTCTATTGATATCCCTCACTGAAGCCCCCGGCAAGCAGCAGACCTCCCTGTGGAGCGGGTCCGGTCTGCAGATGGGACCCTCCATTCCTTTAAGAAGGGAATCCCCTAAGACGATCACTCTCCTCTTTTTCTTGACGGAGGATGTTTTTAGGGCCCTCCGAGGATGCTGGAGCCTAGGGAATGTTTCCAGGCTGTGGGGACCATCTCCTTCTTCCACTGCTTCTTCCTGGGGAATAGGTTCTACCTGCAGCATTTCATATTTATTTCTGAGGGCTATCTGGGGGTTAATTGTCTGGGTGGGGGGAGCAGGTTTCCTACGCCGGACAGGAACCTGCTGCCATCCCCCAACTCTTGTTCCCCCTGCCTCACAGATTATAGGATCAAGCTGCTCCGCCGCATTGGCTCCAGCAGCCTGCTGGGTTTGTGCGAGGGCACTGCTCCAAAGATCTATGTCCCTCTCACATTCCCTGATAGTCCTTAACCTATTCACCTCCTCCCTCAGCTCTGCCACCATGTGAAGGAGTTCTGCGACTCGTGCACAGCTCCCACAAGCGTAGCCGGTATCAGAGGCACAGGCTGGTGTTGGAGGGGGGCATTGCCTACAACCCAGGGTCTGCGTGGCTGCATGGACCCACTGAGGCTCTGTCTGGGTGGCAGTATCCATCCTGCTCGCTGCAGCACCCGGAGCAGTTTTAATCTTCTGCCTGGTAGGCAGGATATGGAAGTGGTGGAACGCATCCAGAGGAGCATGAGGCCCATACGCAGCAGCTCCCTCCTTTTTATGTATATCTACAGTCTCCAGCTTTACATGGATGCTTTGTGGGTGATCAAGCACAAGCAAAGCAAAGGTTGCTCATATTTTTTCTACAGAACTACAGGCTGAGCTCCTCGGCTGAACCTTCCCAAATGCTCTTCATTCTGACACAGAATGTTCTTGTTTATGTCTATCATTATGTGGATTTGGTGTGGATTTACTTCTCCGAGTTAAACAAAAGAACACATCCATTTACTTGTTGGGCAGCTATTGTCTAAAATCAAACAGGTATGTCTCTGTTTGATGAACAAACTCAGTTCATCCATCTGGAAAGCCTTTTCCTTCCAACACATTGTCACCACGTAGCCATGCCCTGACTACCAACAACAGTGGCATTAGCCAAGAGCTTCCTTGTATTTATTTGGTTTGCCTTCAGGAACCACGTCCTGGTTCACAGCTTTGACAGTTACAAAGGTAAGAGCTCTTTGTATATTCCTCCAAGATGAGGACTAAAACACTTTCTTAAGCAGTCTACATCCCAAAGCTACCACAGAAATAATCTGGAAGGGCCAAATTCAACTTCATATTAAGTAAGTGTCCTGCCCATACCAATCCAGAAATCATGGTTAATACATTGTGAGGTCTTTCACTGGGATCTTTTTAAGCTTTCTATAGCGCACAGCCAAGAGACACCTTTGCAGTTGTCCTCCAAAGTCATCATGAGTCATGGAAACAGCTCTGCAGGTCTACGTCCATTTGGTGTATCTCACCAGTCCTCTGCCCTGACTTAAATCAGATGGGCAAAATCCAACTCACTCTGTTTAGTTCAGCTCACCATCAGCTTTTCCAGCTGGGGGTACTGCTTCAGCCCTGTTGTCCAGCAGAAATCAGTGACTGACATGAAAGGCTGAAGGCAAGTCTCCATTTGAAGGCACTCTTGTCCCTCTGCCACTGTCTGTTTTTTCTGCTCTAACTTAAAGGTGCTTTTCTAACAAATACCAGCTCTTTTAGCAGCAGACGCTAAAGACTGCGGGGCGTAGAGCGGTTACATTTAGCTTCCAGGTGCTAAAAACTTCTTGTGACCCTTTAATACCTGCTTCAGGTCTCCTAGATTAAAAGGCAAAAGCTTACTAGGAAAAAGAAATAAACAGATAAATAAATAATTAAATAAATAAACAGAAAGCCCAGAAGCCATCCTATATCAGTCCCTAAAGGGCAGAGCAGCAGGATGCTCTGGCATGTGATAACGTTACCTGCACCACACAGCAATACTTTATCCCGAGTCAGGATCAGCCTTGACATGTTCAGAACTGTCTACTTTTCAATTCTCCTCTCCTGCTTTCTTTTTTCTCTCTCTGTGTATCCTCCAAAGGGAACAGCTAAATCAGTGAATTTCGCTTTTGTTTGCCTCTCCTCTCCCATTTCCCAGGTATTTTTTATCTGATCCTTGCACTAGGACTGATTTGTTTAACGTCCTCTTTTTGATTAACCGGTTTCATCCCTTCTTAAATGCAGTTTTCTAACAAGCGAGCAGCTTAGACCAAACACATACATGTCCCAATCCAGCTTAAGCACTGCTGTTTAAGTGCAGTTCTGGCTGGTTTATGCCAGGGTTACCTTAAAGTGGAAAAGCCCATAAGTATGCTACAATCAGATTTAAACATACACACGCACACAGATACACAGGTTCTTGGCCAAATGTCTGTCTGTCTAACACACATTCTAATCCGGTTTGTGCCCATCCAGAAAGGCTGGTTACACACCACTATGATCTCCGTTTAAACTGCGGTTGTAAAATTAATTTTATTTGCTCAAGGCAAACGATGTCTTTGTTTTCCTTCCACCTCCTTATGCAACCTTCATGCGGCACATACCTGGATAAAATTATCCCCAGGACTGTCCCCTCCACTGGCTTTTGGTACACACAGCAGCAAAGAGATTCCCCTGCATGCTCCTGCCTCTCTCCTTTCTCACTGTTTGATGCCTGCACCAGCACAGGACCTTGAAGACAGAACTGCTGCCTCGGATATTCTTTCAGAGTTCGCTTTACCATGTGTCCAAAAGTTCAAGCGTGTGGCTGACCATCAATTCTCTCTTAGGCTCCTTGTCTGTTGATGCAGCTTTAAGTAAATTACCTACCTTCTCCTTTCCTACCAGTCAGGCCAGCTTTAACAAGGGCAACACGAAACAACTCTTGATTTCCTTGGAAACGGGCAAGGCTTAATTGCGTTGACAGTGCCTTGAAATTCTCAGGTGGGCAAGATGTTGACTCCATCCTGACCTGCATCACCACACAGTATTAACATGCATGGCCTCTAATCTATTTCTCACCCACCTCCCTGCATTTCCCTCAAGACATCAAGTGGCAACAAATAGGAGGAAAATCCTTTTCCTCCCTGGAACTCCTTTTTATTCCACAATTTATTTTCATGAGATGCCTCAGTCTCAGCAAGGTAATCCTGCCTGTGGTGCTGAGCAGCTGTGACTCACGCTGAAATCCATGGGAGCGGAAAGCAAGCATCTTGTCACAGAGACCAGGCTTTAACCTCGTCTTTACTCTTTCAAAATCCGACAGGTTTGTCTTGAAATAGAAAAAGTGCCTCGTTTACTGAGCAACTTTAACACATTTCAGCAAATTATTCCAGGAACACTATGTCCATAGGAGGGAATTTTACCTTAAAAAGGCAATTTGAAAGGCAATCTAGCTGTAAACAAAAACTCAAACCTGTATTACCTTCAAAGCTTCAAAGGGAAGGAAGCAAAGCACCTGGCAAGACAAAGAGAGATCCTAATCTCCTCTTGCAGGACAACTCCCCTGGCTCCAGCTTTTGGTTCTTTGCATATAGAATGATTTGTACCCAATTAAATGTCTTTTTACCCAGCGACACACAGACAGTAATTCTAAGGTGGCTGAATCCAACGAATACAGGTATCCTCTGACAACTTGGAAAGGCAGATCAAAGAGAAATTTCTGCCAAAGAGGCAGGGAAATTCAGATGGCAGCTCTCAGACCTTGATTTAATGCAGCTTGGTCCCGGTGTGCGTTCCTGCAGGTGTGGTGCATCATAATGGCATGGGTTTGGCATGACCTGGGTAACTCTCACGTGTCAAAGGATGCAGGTCACTGAGAACAAAGGTCAGCCAGACCTTTGTGCCATCCCAGGATGTATTTTAGCTACACCAGATGTTTTACAGAACGATGTCGTACTTTAGGTCACTTAAATACATTTAAACCTTTTTCTGTTCTGACATAAACACATTTCTTTGCTACAGGGCATAACCTGCTGTCTCCTTCTGAACTAGCTGGATGGGCACGGTTTTTGATAGTTGGATTAACCATTTAACGTGCAGAAGCCAAGGTTCTGATCCCAGGAGGAACTACCAGCGTTTTTGCTGGGAGAGAGCTAAACTAAAAGGAACACAGAGTTCAGCTGAGGAAGCCTAAAAAAAAAAACTTGTTGACATACAAATCAGACCATTATTGTATTCCATGCATTGCAAGCTCAGAACTTTTCTTTAAGGATTCTTATCTCCAAAGATGTTTGCACCCTCAGCTGCACACGTATTAAAACTGCAGGATCGCTGCTCACCTGCCTGTTAATTAAAGCTTATGTCAGCACTTCCATTACAAACCTCTGCCTTTTCAGAGTTTATAATTCAGCCATAAAACTTTGCTCTAGGCTGAAATTTATCATTAAAGGGTCTGCCTGGAAGGAACCCATTCTTTTCTGTTTTAGAGTCCAAAGAGCCTATAGCAGTAAACCAGGGATTTTATTCTAAAGGCTGCCACACGAAAGCCTCAGCCGTTTTCACAGGAGCACTGGGTGAGATGTGCCTTCCAGACTGGCTTCCGGGTGCTTACTGATCAGGGTAGGGGGCTGTAGTCTTAACATTGTAAGTTTTAGGAATTATGGGGTTTTACACCTGAGGGCCAAAGCCTGTGTGTATTTAAATACCAACGAACATCTCTGCCCTCACTCATTCCCTAATGGGGTACGGATTTGCCACCCTTCACCCCCCACTGAGCCCCATGGGGATGCCAAGACTCAATTTATACTCCAGCACTCAATCAAATCAGAAAATCATAGAGTAGTTTGGGTTGGAAGGGATCTTAAAAGCCCATCCAGTTCCAACCCCCCTGCCATGGGCACCTCCCACCGGATCAGGCTGCCCGAGGCCCATCCAACCTGGCCTCGAACACCTCCAGGGACGGGGCAGCCACAACTTCCCTGGGCAACCTGTTCCAGCACCTCACCACTCTCATAGTGAGAAAGTTCCTCATGTCCAGTCTAAATCTGCCCCTCCCCAGTTTATACCCATTGCCCCTCATCCTATCACTACAAGTCTCTGTAAATAGCCCCTCTCCAGCTTCCTTGTAGCCCCTTTCAGGTACTGGAATGTCACTAAATACAGTGGGACTCGGCTCTCCAGGTGCACAGTTTAGGCTACAACCTTCACACACCAACACTGACAACAGAACAGCCCAAACTGTCCTCATGTTCAGGAAAGGCGCAAGTGGGGATGTATGAAGGGATTAAAATGACAGATTGTTTGCCCCTCACTCCTCTGTTGTCAGCTTTCACTCTTGCGCCACGTAGTTTTTGGAGAGAGCACACAGAACAGAGGCAGAACTAGTTAGCAATGCATTTGAAAGGCCTGTGATGGAGATGGAAGCAAGTTCTAATACTTTGCTCCTGTGTCTCACACTGACATTTGCAAAACACTCTGAGGCTTGCAGATCCAGCAAAGAAATGTCCCCATCAGCCGCAGCACTGGTAGGTAGGACTCTCTAAAGTCCTTAAATAATGTTCTCTTGAGGAAACACTGCCTCTGCTGCACTGAGGCTTCTACATATTAAGTCTTGTCACAAAAGTCATCAGATAGAATTATCTGCACTCCCCTGTCCAGACAATCTGATCTCTACAAAGCATGAACCATTACTTAAACATTTGTGCAGTGTCCAGCACGCAGTGGGTACCTCCACGAGGAACAGTAAGAGCAGCAGCAATTGTAGGAGCAGTAGTGTTTTCCTACTGGTTTTAACTCTCGAACTGAACAGAACGTTTACCTACAGCATCAGAAACTACTTTTAGCAAAACAAAACATTAGTAGTGCACTGCTATTTGTAAGCAGATCCAATGGACCAGATACTGATTTCTACAGCATCCACGCACAGATGGAGCAGGTACAGAAGCAGATTAAGGTATGCGCTGCGCATTCTCCACCCCCTTCTGGTCCACCTTCCCCAAGAAGTTTTACAGCTGCACAATTACTTTTTCCTGGTTTAGAAAACAAGCAGTATGTGCCAGGTTCAACCATTTCACTCAGATGTGGCAACTGAATATAAAAGAGGAGCTTTTAATATCCAGTTGTCTTTTTCCAGTGCAGAAGCAAAGTTCTTCAGCGCTGTTTTTAAAGGATCAGAGAAGTTTATGACTACTAGCAACAGAAAGGAAATGCACTGTGCTCAGGATATCAGCTGGCCCTGAGGTCACAAAGGAATATTCATGTTTCTAACAGGTTATCTTCAATTTATCAATTTCCACCTTTTTAGGGTCTCTGGCACTGCAGGAAAGCAGACTTTAAAACCCATATACAGGACTGATTTGGCAAACCTTCTCTTCTCAAAATTCAGACTTCAATTATCATTCCTTTTATTCATGCTTTGTAAAACACTAGTCATTATTTTAATGTCAACTTTTCTCCAAGCTGATGTAACGACTCCTGTACTGCACTTTTGCAGCTGTGGTTCACTCCATTTATACTTCATGTTGCAAAACACAGACCCCTGTTGGCTCCAATACTTCAACAGTGCAGTCAGATGCCTACATGCATAAGTTTTTGCAGGACCAGGCTGTCTCAGTGGTATCAAATCATTTAAAGCTTCTGCCAGCCAGTGATTCTTGCCATTAACAGACACAGGCTCACCTTGTAAGGCAGCACTGCTTAAAGTTGGCTGAGCACAACACAGCAACACCTGAGCAATGCAGAAGCATCAGTCAGTTTGGTTTTCAACGAGCAAAGAATCACCTTTGCAAATGTAACACAGACTCTCACATCAGGAAACAGAGCTGTGCCACCCCAACCTTGCATTCTGCCAAAAAGGGACCAGAATAAATGTATCAAACCCAATAACGGGCTTTGTTTACAAGCCTGTTCAGTTCCCTACTCCAACAAAAAAAAATACTGTTTCCCCCCGCAGGCAACTTTTCCCAATATATAAAAAAAGGAAAGGGTATGTGGGAGAAAGGGGAGAAAGAGGAACAAGGGAGGAAGAAAAATACCCGCAGCACTGACAGTTAGAAATGTTCATTTACATCTAACAGCATCCATATGCCAGTAACATATCATAAACTCTTAGCCTACCATACAAAGAGGGTGCCCCAAATTGGTACCTGCAAGAGGTCTCTCGGAAGGAGATGTTTAAATCCCAGTGGGTGTGTATCCTGTTAACAAACAAACAGAGAGGTCAGTGACACACGCTGAACACTGCATCTCTTGCCACTTAAAAGATCTGCTCCACCATGATGACCCACCCATGGCCCTCTCAAACTCCTAAAAGATCTACTCCATCATGACAACCCACCCTTGGCCCTCTCAAACTCCCTTTTCCTGGCTCTCACCCACAACCCCTGCCCTTCTGAGGGTGGTGGGATGAGTCACACCGCACACACGTGGCAGTCTGGAGTGCCCACTGCACGGGTCACAGTGCTGCAAAAAATTATCTGCAGGTGAGAGAACTTCTCTCTGCTGCCTGTGGTTTCCCTAATAGGTTGTAGGGACTGCAGGATGCTGTCTCAACCAGGGGGACGTGTTCAGAGGAAGCAGAAGGAGCTAAGCATTGGCATTTGAAAACCCAAATGCATCTGTGCTGCATTCCCTCCTCCACACTCACTCCAGCTGTAAATAAATTATTAGCAATTTCCCACCTCGGAAATTAATTTCATATATTCTGTCACTCTGCCTGCTGACAAGCAGGAATAGCAGATTCGAGATGAACAATATCCTAAATTAAGACAGAGCAGCCAAGTGGGATGGTTTTCTGTTATTTCCCCCCCTCCCCTTGCTTCTAGACAGCATCTACACCAACCCAGAGGGCTAAGGCAGAGCTTGACCTTCTGTGGTCTGGTGTTCCAGAGCTGATCTCCCCCACCACCCAGAGGAGGGCTGTGACCACCACTGTTTCTATGTGTCAACGTGATTGATGAGAAGCTCAGCCATTTGAGACCAAACTGGCAAGCAAGGCCGTATCCTTGCACAAACCCAGTCCCACTTCTCTCAGCATCTGCCAGGGAACATGCTGGTTCCTAGCTGAGCGTGTAAATCAGCTCCTGCAGATGTGGCTTCCCAAAAGCGTTAAACAGAAGGGGCTGCAAATATCACAAGTAGCAGAAGCCAAAGGCACTTTTGTGGATTTTGGGCATCCCTATTGCTTTCCTGCCTCTGTATTCAACTAGAAAAAGCGTGTGTGTATCTGAAGACCAACTAACTGCAGAAAAAACCTCATCTAAAACCTGCTGAAGTAAAAGAGAGCCTTTCTTCTGAATCAAATGTGGTCTGAATTGGGCCAGAAAACACTTGAGCATGACCAGTGAAGTCAATAGGACTTAACTCGGGTTTGAGTGTCTGCTTAAGCGCTTTCCTGAACGGGTGCCCCTGCTTCAGCCTAGTTCAGAAATCAACCGAAAACAGCTCTTAGCACGGAAATCATTTCACCTCCAAGACGTGCTGCTGCTGCAAGTTTTACTAATGTGACAGCATACCTTTTGCACTCTTCATGCAAGACAGGCTCAGAAAGGGAGCCTGGCTGCTCTCGGAGTAGTTCTTTTAGGGGCAAGTAGTTCTTTCAGTAGTAGATATTAACTCCTCCCCAACAAAGCTGAGCTCAGAACTCTACTTAGGAGTTCTACATGTACCTAATTTTCCGTCTTCTTCTTCCTCCTATGTAATAGTTTAAAAAAATCTACCTTAGCTTTCAATCTTCCCAACGTTTTCTTTGTAGATACAAAAGGCACAGGTGCTTCCCAGCTACCGAGCTTATAGCAATAACAGTCGTTCTTCAAACTTAAAATTTAGACAACATCAGAAAACTTTCTGGCAACGATAGGCCAAACTGGAGCACTGAATAAAATTTCCATGAATTCAAGTTTGGGCAAATTCTGAGACGTGTTTGGACTCCCCAGGGAAGCTGATCTGAACCCAAAGTTCCAAGCAAGTTCAAGCCAGCCAAAAGCCCTGATGGCCGTCACAGGCCGGGAAGGGTCTGGCCTGCTCTCAAGAGAGAGAAATTGGTGGAGGGTGGTTAAGCCTAATTTTGGATTACAACATTTCCTACATACACAAAACCTTCATAAAGCCCTTTTAATTCCAGCTCAGCACCTTGCTCAGTGCAAATCCCCAGTGGAAGTGGGGAGGAGCTCCAAACACTGCGCAGCAAGGAATTTTGTGGGACCAGCTGGAAACTCAAGTCTGAAAAGGAACCTCGTGATTCTCCTTTTTCTCTGTCCATAAAACATCCTCTAGTGCCCTCAAAAATGCTGAAAGGCCTTGGCCCCAAGCTATACATACATTAAACACAATGCTTGTCTGATTAAAACTCCGTGCTCCCTTTCCCAGTGAAAAATTTACAGTCCAGAAAGCCTGTGGTTAGGGTACCCTGCCCCATGGGCTTCTGAAGGCAATGTGCGTTTCCTCCAAGCAGTGCTAAGAACCTAACAGGGGACCACAGTCCACTCTGGACCACGGACATGCTCCTGTTAGAGCCCTGTGTATGCTGCTCATGGCAGAGGTGATGCGACTGGACGGGCTTTGAGGTCCTTTCCAATCCAAACCACTCTATGACTCTATGATCGGAGCAGAAGCTTCCCTGGATTCCGGGCTCTCTAGATTGGGTTCAGTCTCTAAGGTAAATTCTCAGTCTTCCACAAAATCTAACTTCTCACGATCTGTTGCTGCTACTGACACAGACAGACTGCAGACAGTGATCCTGACCATCACGTGAAGGCATGACTCACGAGACTTAGCACAGCTAAACTTCAAAGTATAAGAACATGGCATTAGAGTTGTAAGTAGGGGGAGGGAAAACCTCGTACCAAAGGAATAGCTCAGATCTACAGAGAGGCAGAAACATCTATCTGCCGAGATGGATAATTAAACACCCATATTTAGACAAATGAATAGGTGAGAATGAAATTAAATTCTAATTATCTTTTTTGCAGGGAGGGAGGAGGGACAGGGAGCAGAACCAAGCAGTCATTCCACATCTCTGCCGTTATTACATATCTGAGGCTAATGTACGCCCTGCTTTAACAGGTTATTCACCCCATTGAAATCAACCCACTAATAACTTGCAAACTATCAGCTCCAGAAGCCCGTCCTTGGGTTGTACAGAGTGGGGAGCAGGAGCCGGTCCCGTACAAACTCATAACAGAAAAGGAGGGGGGAAATAAAATCCACAGCCAAGCAAGCAAGGGTGTTCCAGCTTCTACCATCTCTCCCCCTCCTCTCTTGGACACCACAATCAGCTAGAAAGTGTTCAATAAATGACCAGATTGGCCCCACAACAGGAGGAGACAGGATCTCCGTAAGCAGGGAGGGAGGCTGAGGAGTACGTGGGCTGGGGAAACAACCAACCTGCTGCATCAGGTGCTGCAGCAAGAAGGGAGCAGAATGGCAGTGTATGGTTTGTGCAAAAAAATGAAATCACTTATATGTGTATGTGAACCAAAAAGGAATGAACGGGTCAGACAGAAGGAGATACAGGGAGCAGCCAAGAGCACTTGAGGGTCAAGATTTCATTTGCTTTCATTCTCACACCTCACCTTTCTTTCTGGTTTCCTATCTCCTTCCTAGGCAAGAAGGGATTTCTTGCTGTTTATGATATTGCACCCTGCATCATCCCTGAGAAATAAGTGACTGTTCTCTCTCTCCCCCCTTAAATATATGTCCTCATTATGTCAATGACATGCTTCCTGGCACTCTGGACCAAGTCCAGCCATTGCTTCCCAGAGGGATCTTTAATATATTTATTGAATACAGGAATATTATTAAGTGGTGCATGGTTCAGAGAAAGGGAGGGAGGGAGGGAGGGAGGGAAAGGAGAAGAGAAAATAAAGGGTTGCAGAAAAAGGAAGAAAGGATTGACAGAAAACAACCAGTGGAAGCTGTGAAAGACAAGTGTCATAGGGCAGCAAAATATGTCTCCAGCCACAAATGGGGCCCTGCCTCCCTCCATCTCTTCATAGCAATGAGAAAAAGGGCTGTCGAATCTAGTCTAAGAGCCATATTCACAGTCAGAACCCTGCTCTGTCATGTGTCTGGTCTCCCTTCAGTCATGCACTTCTGCAAGAGCCTTGTCAGCTTAGCCCAGACTGCAGGCATGCTCTGGCTTGGGCAGCAGGTGAAAAGCAGGGTTGTGTGACATCTTCTGCCATAAAACCGAGCTCTACCAGGAGCAAGGATGTCCCACATCTCCCATCCCAGGGCAGCAACTGAAAATAAAGGGTTGTGTGGCATAATCTGCCATGAAACTGAGCTCCACCAAGAATGGGGATGTCCCACAGCTTTCATCCCAGGGCAGGAGGGAAAGAGCAGGGCTGTGTGGCATCACCTGTCATGAAACAAAGGTTCATCAGGAGCAGAGATGTCCCACAGCTCTCATCCCAGGACAGCACCAGGGTGGACTGTTCAGGAGTGTTGCAGGAAGAGGCCAAGCAAGAGAAGGAAGGCAAAGGCAGCACTGTGTACGTTGCACAGCAGATGAGGAGGCACGGGGACCTTGTGGTTCTGAATTACAAGCAGGTGCATGTGACAAATATAATGGAGGGGTGCTTGGGTTTGATCTTCAATCAATTAGGAAGTCAAAGAGCAGCAGTCTTATGGGATCTAAGAAATAGCTTTTCACTTAGAAAGGCAGGCAGTGGAAAGGCTGACAGCCACCAGCCATTAAGGCTTAGTGGAGGTCAGTAATTTTGCTATTAGAAAATGGGCGCTGAGCGAGAAGAATGCTGTAAAGCTCATCTGCGAGGCGAGGGATGCTGGGGACGGGGAGAAAAACTTGCCCTGTCTGGACTCTGTCCATGCTCACATGTCAACAGGAGCAAGGAGACAGTGTTCCACCATTCCTTGAGGAGTACCTTCCTCTCAAATGGTCTCCTCTGGTTTGAAATGACACCAATCCCATAGGAGATGCTGGACACTGGGGTCACACTGTTGACCCAGCCGGAGAAGACTGGGGGTGTAGGGGGGTAGGGACATAAAAAAAACGAGGAAGGACTTGAAAGCAGCATGACCTTCTCTAGAAATCTGCTTCTCAGTGCACAGACACCTTGTTACAGGAGAACTTTTGTTATTTCTCCTCAGAATGGCTTTTATTTCAGAGCGGTATCTGGCAAGGAACCCAGCCTGCTGGGTGCTCTCACTGTACAATCTGCTCTGACTTTTGCTCCCAATCCTCCTTTTTTTAATAAAAGAATTTCAAAGGCATTTTCACATTACACGTCCCTTTGCTCCTCTCCTGCCCGTTCCTTACTCAGTTCAGTGTATGTGTTTACTGATATCCATATGGGTTCCTTCAAAGACAGGTTAGGTTCAAATCTTCCATCATTTTAGAGGTGCTGGAGTATTACCACCTCTTATTATCAACCACACCACCACATTTTGGTGTGAATTTGGACAAAGCCATGTGTGAACAGTTCCTAACCAACCATGTTGAATTTCAGGCTCTATCAACAACATTTCTCCTCTTTCCCATGCTCATGAAAATGGACAGTCTTTAAGATAGGAATTAAATTCATGTCCCCACAAGACAACGCTGGGCTGGACTCCAAGAGTATGTGAGGCTGAACCTTACTCTCTGGCTATGCTGGCCTTCGTCTGTTTGGAGACAGCATTAAGGACATGCAACTGTTGCACGCAGGTAATGATGTAAAAGAGTAAGATCTTCAGGAACACGAAATCTGATCAAAAGAAAAAGGATTTTCTTCTGCACTGCTGTCGCAATAATCTCCAGAGCTGAGTGCTTACAGTCTGGGTATCAAGCTACGGTATCAAGCTCAGCAGATGCCTCTGGTTATATGAGACAAGATTTTAAGCCCTCTGTCTTCCAGACAGGAGGCAGAGCACAAAGGCTACTTAGCACACCCTGCAAAGCAGGCTAAAGAAGACTCAAGGGGTCTCACTGCAAGACAAAAACATTCACCTTTAAGCTTGGGTCACCTGGACTTCAAAGCAGATGAGCCAGGCTTACTGCAGTGCAAGGGCCGGTTTCCTTAATTACGTGCGTGCAAGACAGCAAAGTGACACAGTTTTGCAAAGGACCTGCTTGTGAAATAAGTCTGCGTGCACTGAAATGCAGTAACTTCAGTGGCTCCTTTCTAGGATGGCAAGAACATCATGAGACAGGTCTGCCCTGCCTTAGACCTCCTCTGCAGGCCACCTCCATGGGTAAGCGCCTAAGATCACAGAGGAAATCACTGTCAAAGGCCAGGGTGAAGGACCTGCCACAAAACTAAGCTTCCCACTCCTATTCTAATCTCTAGAGTCTTTTCTTCACCAATGTCCAGACCTCAAAGGAGCAGTAAGCATTCCCTTGTGCCAGCAATGGAAGGGAACAGTCAACAAGGGTTAAAGCGTGTAGGCGTGGCACTCTGTGACATGGTTTAGCAGGCACGGGCTGACGGTTAGACTGGATGAGCTGAGACGTCTTTTCCAACCTCACTGATTCTACGATTATAACATAAAAGAAATGGGGAACAGAAGAGAAAAAAAAGAAAAAGCAACGATGTTGAAAGCAATAATGCCAGTGTTTATAATGCAGGTGTGAAGGAGGGCCATTCTGGGGTAAAGGAAAACACAGGTTTGCTCAGGCCCTGACCTTGTTTTCCTATCACAGTTTAACCTATTTCTTCCTCTCAGTGGGAGACAATAAAACCTCAGCCCAATCCATCACCAACCAGGGAGGATACAACAGGTGAATTAAACCCAGAAAGCAGATGGGGCACTGTCTCTGCCAGGCCCCAGCTGTCGTGTCTGCGAGCTGTCTCGCCTTTATGATGCTGCTGCTGTCTCTGCAGGCGGCCCCATCACACCTTCCACCCCAGTCTGGGGCTGCTAACAACACTGGGAACAGAGCCAGCACCAGCTCCCTCCAGGAGCACCATGCAGGAGTGGGGTCAGGTCACCTTCCATGCATTGCCTGGAACAATTCCCTTGGGAAGAGAGACAGAGAGCTGGGGTTGTTCACGTTGGAGAAGAGAAGGCTCCGGGGAGACCTTATTGCAGCCTTTCGTACTAAGACAGGGCTTATAAGAAAGAAGGGGGAAATGTTTTTAGTAGTGGCTGTAGCAATAGGATAGGGGGGGTAATGGTTTTAAACTAAAAGACGAGAGGTTTGGACTAGATATTAGGAAGAAACTTTTTATGCTGAGTCTGGTGAGGCACTGGTAGAGGTTGCCCTGAGAGGAGGTAGATGCCACATCCCTAGAAACATTGCAGGTCAGGTTGGATGGGGCTCTGAGCAACCTCATCGAGTTGAAGATGTCTCTGCTCACTGCAGGGGAGTTGGACTGGATGACCTTCTTGGTCTCTTCCAAGCCAAACTGTTCTATGATTCTATGATTCCATAGGATGGACAGTCCTCCCCTCTTTGGGACGTGAGGGTTGGGAGATCCATTTGCAAGAGACAAAATGCTTGGAAATGCTGAGAGATCTGAGCAGCGGATGTTCCCTCCATGGGCATCCAGCACTGAATTATATGCCCTTTTTCCTGTTATCACTGCACCTACCAAGGGTGCTGCCTGGGCTCTGTGTGCCCCAGCTATTCCAGCATCCCCCAGCACAGTGTGAGAGCTCCCAGGAAAAGGAGAACAACTGCACAAATGAGTGAGAGTCTAACCTACCTGGTAAGAATCATGCACTCCTCTAAGAAATTGAGACAAAGCTTAAACAAGAGACCTTCAGCCAAACTGATAAAAAAGTACTGCAGAACACCAAAACGGGAAGCTGGGGGACCACTGCCTAATCACTATTAACTACTTTTTTTTCTTCATTTCCTAATAAACAAGGCAAAGCAATTACAGTAATTAAAGATTTAAGATAAGAGCACTTTATATTTGGGGGGCCCAGCATATCAACTATACAGTTATCATGTTGCTCTCCCTCCTAATGAGACAATCTAGCACTATAATTTTGCAGAATTAAAAGCATAATTAAAGGGGACAGGAAGAGAAAGGCAGTTTCCCCAAACTGATTAGGAGGGTTCCCTCTCCTCAGTGCCTCCTGTGCGCATGCACAACGCAGATGCATTCCTCAAACACCTTTTTTTCCGATAGATAACCCCTGAATGGGGCTGTCAGACAGCTGCAATGATAAACCCAGCTTTAATTACAGGCGGGTTTTATAGGAAGAGCTGGTTTCTGTTTTGTTTTCCTACTTTCAAAGCTCTTTGATGCTGAATGTGCCAACATCTGTTGGAAAGCAAGGGAGGAAAATAGCTTATCTGCTCAGGAGCAAGAAACACATAAAACGTAAGAAAAGCAATTACATGCTTCCAGTTTCTACTCCTCTGTTTTTATAGGGCTTGTCTTAGGATCTGAGTGATTTTACGCATCAGAAGATGACAATCAAGGTGAGTTGCAATGATCTGCAGGCGAGGCTGAGGCGTGGTGCCTGCAGGTGTTTATTTTCCTGTAGTTACAAGTCTTCTAAACATTGTATTTTTTTCAGAGGGATGAGAGAACTAAAATTCAGGGCATATATTATGGGCACTGAGACCATCCATGAGAGCCCAAGGGACAGTGACCAGCATGTAACTCAAGACAATCCCTTCTCCTCTTCCTTTAACCCTGCATGGTTCCAGGATGAATGTGTACTCTGAGAAAGACATGATAAAAATACGCAGGTACTGAGGTAACCCCAGTATCTGAGTAACTCTGCCTAATGCAACTCCATTAACTTCCACTTTTATACTACAGAGACTCTCAGGATCAGCGAGATACAGCTATGCTCTTCGACACTTGTACTGAAGAACACGTAACAACCACCACTGCTGCTACCTCCTTCCCAAACTCTGTTTTCCAACACTAAATTACCCAGTTTGTGTTACATCAGAATTTGGGGACAACTGAAAGCAAAAGGCAGGACTTCGGATCCACACATCTCTGTGTATTTTCAGACAGCTAAGCAAAAGGTCCACAGATGACTTCTTGGTCATGCAACTCCTCAGCCTCACCAGGCACAAAGATGGAGAATGCTGGGCAGAGGGTGAAAATAACATTTACAGTCTGCAAATCCAGACTCCTTTAGTGCAAACACAAGGCCCCTTTTGAGCCCTACTCATCCCAAACAGGAGTGAGTAAGCACAGAAGACAACTCAACTCCTCTTTCTGAGGTATAAATTGCCATTTGCACTTTAATTCCAGGTCCCAGAGGTGACTCCACTGAGCAAAATGAGAGGTTGGTCATCCACTGCCCAGTTTTCTCCGTCTTTGCTCTTCCAAAGTAGCTCTCCCTGGAAGGAAAGTACCTTCTTTTCATGATACTGATGTGGAGATCCTCCTCCTGCTTTACTTCAGGATGTTGACCATTGCTCTTATCACTCTCTTCGCTGTCGTCACTATGCGAGAAAATTGAGGTCAGCTCTTTCTTCGGGATCCTGGTTGGAGGTAAGGGGATCGTCCTCTTCTCTGCCAGGCGACCCCGGTTCTGGCACAGGATGGAATAAGTTGGAACAGGAAAGGTAGGAGGGAAAGAGAAGAAAATAAGAATTCGGTTAGACAACTCAAAACCAAGCAGTTCTTCTCAAACAGCTGTCCTGCAAAGGCACTACTTAGTCATGGCAGGCTTCAGACTCATATGTTGAGTAAGCAAAGGCTACGTTTGCTTTGCAGAAGACTTTTCAGCAGAGGTATATCTATACCTAGTTCCTTCCAGTTCTAATATTCAGCCTCTTCCCATCTCTTCATTCCTAGCTTGCACCTCACCCACACCAACAAGAAAGGAAGCTGGAAGAACCATTAGGCACCGGTCTCTCTCTCCAGAGTATTTCCTACCAAATGTTGCACATTAACATAGCAGAAGAGGTTAAACAAAACCTTTGCCAGTAGCCCAGGGAAGATGTGATCTGAATGACCCAGAGCACTTTCGACTGCAAAGGGAAAACTGCCAGCCAGCAGGAGGTTTGTCTCTCACACCAGCGAACAGTCCACTTCAATTTCAACTTGAATTACTGAGGCTACTTTTCACTGTCCATCTGCATGTTCAGATGCATCTAGCAGGTCTCACCTTGTGCAGACTTTCCCTACGTGGTCCTGGCAGTGTAATTCCCTCGACAATTCACTTCTGACAAGACACAAATAAAGAACACTCCCAGAAGGCAAAAGCTGCTTTTTTCACTGCATGTGCGTTTGTGTACCAAAACTAACAAAACACAACCCTGGTCCCAACCTCCTATCCTCTATAAACAGTGACAACGTATTATAGATTGCTGTCCCTGCACCCTTTGTGCCTGATCCACAAAGGGATACAAACCTAGCACTGGCATGGTTGAAAGCAGCCCTGCGGAGAAGGACTTGGGGTGCTGGTTGATGAGAAGCTCAACATAAGCCAGCAATGTGCGCCCACAGCCCAGAAACCAACCATGTCCTGGGCTTCATCAGAAGAAGCACTGCCAGCAGGGTGAGGGAGGGGATTCTGCCCCTCTATTCCTCTCTTGTGAGATCTCATCTGGAGTATTGCGTCCAGTTCTGGAATCCTCAATGTTAGAAGGAGATGCTTTAAGGTCCCTTCCAACCCAAACTATCCTATGGTTCTATGGCTCTAAGCTCAAGAGGGATTGTGTTGGGTTTTTAGCTTGCACTGTGACAGAACTTGTTTCCAGCACTTGGGGTGTGTGTGTTTAGCTCTGTCCGTAATGACCAAGAGCCACAATATGAGCACTTACAGAGGAAGGGTGCACTGGAAACACAGTAACAACATTGCATCTAAAATGTTAGCAAATGAAGTCATAGATTGTGGAAGGGAGCTGCAGCAAGGGGGTGTGAAGAACACAAGTTCATGCACATTCTCTGCACAGGTCTGCAGGGACTGCCTTCAATAGAAGCAGTCGTAGGAAAGAAAGGCTTTTAGCAAGGACTGGAAGAAAAGAAAGAAAGGTGTGTGAAAGAGGTCAGATAAGCGCAGGGTAACATTGAACCTGGAACAGTTTCTCTGAAACATCCAGTCCAACTTTCCAAACAAACCTGGCAAAATGAGAATGTCACGGGAAAGCCAGTCAAGCTTCCTGCAGGGCAGAAGTGAGTAAAGCTAAGGGATAGTAGAGCCCATGTTTTTTTAATTAAACAAATTAAGAACTTCCCACAAACAAAAAACAAGAACTTCTTGTTTACCTCTGTCAATAAATTCCAGTTGTGGTCATTAAGGGGAGCCTTAATTGCTGTGATAATTAGCTAAATACATCTGGAAGGCATCACCCCAAGGAGGCAGGTTAGCTTTCCCATTCCAATGTACTTCCAAGCCCGGAACATAGCTGTCTGCACACAGCAGACATCCAGGGGAGAGAAGAGCAATGGGCCAAACTGCCTTAAAAATGGGAAAATAGGGTAAAAGACATACGCCTTCTTCTTGAGAGGAAGAAGATAAACACATCCTTGGACAGCAACAAGGTGGACACTCCAACACCTCCAAGTATCCCAAGTACAAAACCTGGATTAAGATACTAATCAGTGGATATGAACAGTATATCTTCAGCAGTGACGGAGAGAAAGGCCAACAAGAGTTTATGCAAGTTTAGATCTTAGGAAGCAATGTTTTCCTGTGAAGGCAGTGAGGCCCTGGCCCACGTTGCCCAGGGAAGTTGTGGCTGCCCCATCCCCGGAGATGTTCAGGACCAGGTTGGATGGGGCTTTGAGCAACCTGATCCAGTGGGAGGTGTCCCTGTCCATGGAACTGGGTGATCTTTGAGGTCCCTTCCAACCCAAACCATTCTTTGATTCCATGATCAAGCCGCAACGGGCTTTGTAGTGAGTCCCAACACCCAAACTCAGACACAGGACAACATCCTCACTGTGAACGTTGCTGGGGACTCACGCAGACCCAATCACACAAGGTAAAACCTTACATTATGAGGGGCCAACTGCATTCTACACAACAAACAGCAAATGCTTTCCCTCATGCCCATGGGCTCCTCTGCAGAGTAGTAGAGATCCACACATACGGACCTTTGCAAAGAGGTTTCTCCCTGTCTGTTCCCTGGAGGAACATGCAATACAAATTGGGAATCTCCTACCCTTAAATCCTTTTCCCATATAGGTGCATTCCCACCCCTGTCCCCTCTCCTGCTCCAGAGCACATAGAGGATGTGAGCAGAGCTCGGCCGCTGTCTAAAGCCATCTTAGTAATTAGCTTGCACAGCACCAAAAGGACAGCAGGGAGAAGAGGAGAAGAGAAAGGGAAAAGTGAGGGGAAGGGAAAGAAAAGCAAGGAGGACAGTATTTGCACCATATCTGTCACACCGAAAAGCTCAGACTCGATATCAGCATGAGCTTTATCATGCCGAAGCTTTACATCTTTTACTGAAGTTGCAATTTATCGTGACAATTAAAGCAGGAGGGGAGGGAGGGTGTGGAAATTTCTGCTTCAAAATAATTGCAATTCACTCTCTGCTGTGACTTCACAGGCTAAAGAGAACGGCACTGATCAGATACTAAAAATCATTTTATGGCTATTATGGTACCTTTGAGCAGTTACCAGGTCTCAGTGGCTGCCCAGGGACTCATCAGCCATAACAAAAGTGAGAGTGCAGCAAAAAGGAGGCACTAAGCCTACAGAAACAGCCCGTCAGACCAAGAACACAGATTCCCCCTTCCCCCTGCTCCTCAGAATGTTTATTCCTTGCCTTTCTGTAAACTGTATCCTTACAGCTAAAGCTGCTGCATATATAGAACCATATATATATATATATATATGGATACGTACACATATCTATGCCTATATATGTAACAGAACGATAGAATCACAGACTCGTTAGAGCTGGAAAAGACCTCCCATCCAGTCCAACCATCAGCCCAACACCACCGTGCCTGCTAAACCATGTCACAAAGCACCACCTCTACATGATTTTTGAACCCCTCCAGGAATGGAGATTCCACTGCTGCCCTGGGCAGCCTCTTCCAATACTTCACCACTCTTTCAGCACTGAGATTCTTCCTAATACTAATTCTAAACCTACCCCACATAACTTGAGACCATTTCCTCTCACCCTATCACCTGTTACTTGGGAGAACATATACAAATATATATCAGACTTATAGAGGTATCACCTAACACACAGAGAGCTTCTTCCCTTGAGAGTCAAACAAATGAACCTGAATGGAAAGAGGATCTGCAGCAACATCTGCTCACAGACCATGGGCACTACTTTCGCTCTGAGCAGGGGCCAGACATGGACAACATCAGAACCAGAGCCACAGTGGTTCCAGTGCCCCTGTAAACACCTACATTCCAGCACAAATTATTCATTTTTTCAAGTTGTGTTTACTTTGTATTTTTGCCATTAGGTTTGGGGCATTTTATTTATTTATTACATTTCTCCATTCCCAGAAAATTAAAATAGACCAAGCCAATCAATTTTGCCTTTTATGTTCATCTACATTCAGTTTTGAATCAATTGCGCTTTCTTAATCTGTTCAGAGGCATTCACCAGCAGATACACATTGCTTTTAAATGAAGCACACAGGTAGCCAGAAGCCTGGTCCAGAACTTGCTTCAATCAATTGTCTTCCCATTGACTTAAAAGGGCGATGGGCTAAGCTGCAAATAAAAAACGCTCACTCTGAGATGCGTTCCATCCCAGGAATCATTCCCATGACTCTGGTATTCGCTGAAGTCTGTTGCCAGTCATACAGACAGCTCACAGGACAGGAATGTACCTACAGAGCCGAGCAGGAGATTGAGACACCTACAGTTACTCAGACTCCAGGTTATCAACAACCATTTGGCACACGGTGGCAGGCAGTAAAGTATGCACTTAGCAGAGCAGTGTTACGTCCAATAACCCACCCAGACACTGCAGTGGCATCGACAGAGATGGGGAGGTACATTAGGATTTATAGATATTTGATGCAAGCCTCATAATCTCACATTAAATAAAGCTTGTATTTGTGTGACAGCATCATTACAGAGTGATCTCACACATTATTGCGATGCCGGTGTTGAACCACGAACCTTGTAAGAAGGTTTGAATATTTTAAAAAGCAAACTGCCTCCCAATCTGTTGATATTCACGGGGACAGCTGATGCTTGGGAAAACAACCCGACCAATAGTCACCTCCTGCCACAGAGACGGGCACCCTGGGACTCCACCCTCCCATTAAATAATTCCATTTCCGCACACATAAAGAAGAGGGGGAAGGTGTGCTTGCCAGCTGGCTTAACCTCGCAGGGTTGTGGTGGCCGATGGGTCAGAAGGAGCATCTTCCATAGCTGCAGAGCCAGCAGCTGTCGGTACAGGTGCAGCACCCCCAGCAAAAAGATGAAGCACACATAGCACAAAATATGTCTTATAGCTAAGCCCAGCAAAGCCAGGATGCCTGCCTGCCAGCCTCCTGCCCCACGGAGTACAGACATAAGGTGGTGCAAGAACAGATTACACCCCAAGAGCAGGGGGAACGTAGGATCCCCATTGAGGACCTGTTCTCAACGCGTACGTCTGTGGGTGAAGCACGGGCAGCCAGCACGCTGCTGGCTCTCCCTACCCCGCATCCAACCGTCAACAACCTCTTCGGTGCCTGAGAGAGGGCAAAGGTGTTTGCTCTCAGGACGAAAACTGACTCAGCTTAGAGGAAACCTCTTCAGAGCTTGCACCTTCCCCTCCTAACACAACAATTTCCCCCAACCCTTGGTTAGAGCGCGGATAACAGAACATCATTTACCCTCTCTTTAATTATCATAACTAGAAAGTTAAACATGCCTGTAATTCTCCGAAGCTTTTACAAGGATGAGAGTTGAGAGCACGGCAGAACTCCCTCACATATTAGGACTCCCTTCCCTTTATACATCGCTAAATATTAATTTTGTGGGTTATGATACCAGCTAACGAAACACAGCTGGAGTTGGAGTCAATAACGCTCTATTCCCCAAACACACGCAGCTGCCCACCCAGCAGGTCCTGCGTCAGCCCAGCCCTCGGCCACTCACCACTTCATCCTCCTGGGGTCTTTTGACACCAATAATTGCTTTCACTGCCTCTCAAAGGCAATTGTCTGGGTGGAGTATTCCTTTGTTTTTAAAAATCACAGACCAGAATATTTCCATTCCCCAGGAAAAAAACAGAGTACCACCACCACACAATTTCAAGTCACCAATTACCCAAGTATGGAGATACAACCACAAGTGAAAATAAAACAATAACCTGGCTACAGTGGTAGGTTACCTGAGTGGAGAAGCCTAGAAGCATGACCGTTCTGCCATGAAAGCAAGGGATCATCAGAAAGATGGGAAATGGTGATATTTCTTCCTTTACAGAGAGCACGGGGGAAAAATTCCGCTCTGTGTGGCTAAGCAAGGTCAGCAGAGTTACAAAATAAGATCTTTCTCCCCCCACCCATCCAACCCCCTCATCGCTCTCCCTTGGAGCCATGTTCTCCCAGCCAAGAATACCAAAACCCAAGCTGTTGCATAAGAGTCCTGGGAGAGCTCGCAGATGGAATGACGGGCGGAGAGCACAGGACTTGGGGGAGAGACAGGAAGGGAGGGTTAGGAAAGGTTTCCTGCCCTGGGAGCTACTGCACTAAGGTCAAAACAGCTGAACGTCCTGGTGTGACATTCAAAGCCAGCCAGAAAAAGAAAGATTCCTCGCAGAGAGTCTCCCTGGTGAGCATTTAATTGATCCCAGCAATGGAAAGACCTCTGCTATGAGAGCTGCGAGGCTGAAAGCTCCATGGAAAAAAAAAAAAAAACGCACATGAAAGCAAAGCTTTCGCCAGCCCTCATGAACTGCCAGCCAAACACTGGACAGCTGATCCCGTTGGGAATCGACCCAAGAAGACGAGCAGGTGCACTCCCTACAGACATCGCTTCTTCAGCATCTGAACCAGCACCAGGAATAAAAATGCACAGAAATGGGAATACACAACAAGTTTGCCCGCTGATGAAGACGTACAAGCTGTCTGCAAGACGATTCACGAGCCAGAGATCCAGCTCTCCAAAATAATCACTATTGGATAAAAACCCAGTCCTGCAGAAGGCACAGCACGTGCGTTCTGTCTGTAGAGGGAGAACTGGAAAACACAGGGAGCGGACTAGGAATGCTGGGGGGACAGAAGGGAGGGCTCGTGTGCTGCTAGTGCTGGGAGCTGAAGAATGCAAAATCTTTTCCATATGTGAAGGAAATCCTCAGGTCCAGACATCATTTTCTCTCTCTTTTTATTGATAATAAAGATAGGGAAGAGGAAAGGGGAGGCGGTTCTGAGGGCCTGGGATGTTTTTCTTTTACTTTTTCAAATAATAAACCCAGTCAAATGGCTTTAATTAGGGGAATTGGGCAGCAATGGAGCACAAACAACCCCCTGTGGGATAAGCAACGGAGTTTGCATTTACCTTCACCTCAGAAATGGGCAGTTGCCTTCCAAGATAATCCTCCCTCTCCCCTGGGCCTTCATTAGGCATTCGAGGACGATGTGCTACCAGGTGACTGGTTTGGTAGCAAACCCAGTACGGGCGCAGTTCTGCTGCCCTGCGCTCACCAGCTTCTCCCTCAAACCTGAGGTCGCAGACAGAAGAAGCTGCCCAGCCTCTCATCTTGTCTCAGGCTCCAGTAATGAACAAATGAATAAAACAACAGCCTTCAGCCCTCTGCTGCTTCTATTTTTCTGCCTCCCTGTCAGCCACAGTCCAGCCCTTTAACCTGACCACTAATAGGTTTATTATTTATCATCTCTTTCCAGAGACACAACTGTTACAATAGAAGTTGTTCCAGCCCAGGAGGGATGGCCCAAAGTACCGAGGGAGCAGATAAGGGCAGACAGCAATGGTCAGGCCAAAGATTGAGGTAGTAGGGACTACAAAGACTATTCCAGGGTTTGGGGACTGTGACACCCTCTTCAACAGAGCTTCATGGAAGTGCTGGTGACGACTAGAGGCAAGCTGAGGAGGCAACATGGCACAGGGAGATCGAAAAGAGCTGGAGCCAGGGGGACAACAGATACTGGGGATAACCATAACCAACAGGCTCTCTAGGTCTACACATAATGATTCCTCAGTAACAGTTTTGAGTGTCATCAACTGGTTTATACAGACACTACCAATTCCAGTACAGACACTCCAAGCCCTTTTTTTGGGGGGTGTTTTATCAACTGAGAGAGAGAGAAAGGAGAAGCCTAGCAAAGATAAAAAAATATTGTCAAACACAGCTTGGTCTGGAGCACAAGTCTTATGGGGAGCAGCTGAGGGAACTGGGGTTGTTTAGCCTGGAGAAAAGGAGGCTGATAGGAGACCTCATTGCTGTCTACAATTACTTGAGAGGTTGTGGCAAGGTGGCTGCTGGTCTCTTCTCCCTAGTAACATGCAATAGGACAGGAGGAAATGAATTCAAGTTGCACTAGGGAGGTTTAGATTGGATATTGGGAAACTCTTCTGTACTGAAAAGAGTGGAGAAGCCCCGGCAGAGGCTGCCCAGGGCAGCAGTGGAGTCTGCATCCCTGGCAGTGTTAAAAAAATGTGTAGGTGTGGCACTTTAAGTGCTTAGGGACATGGTTTAGGGAGTGTTAGGAATGGTTGGACTCGATAATCCAATGGGTCCTTTCCACCCTTGTGATTCTGTGATTCGATTCTGTGATTCTGTGATTCTGTGATTCAGGACATGGTTTAGTTGGCACCATGGAGTTGGGCTGATGGTTGGCCTGGATGGAAGAGACCTCTATGATTCCGTACAATTTCCCTGTGCGATCCTAGGCAACTACTTGATCCCACCGTGGAAAGTCTGCCTGCTCCAAAAAACTGTTAGTGACAAATCCTCTCTCTTCTACCTGTCTATCCCGTAAGCGCTTTGGGGCAGAGAATGACGCGTTGAGTCTGAGGTTGTGCAGAGAAACGGGGCTGTAGGTACTGCTGTAATTGGGGAAAATATATATGTTTTAAACAAAAAGAAAGTTACACAGAAGGGAAGCTGCAGCTTTTCCCATCAATATTTACAACATTATTTTCTGAAGCCCTAAAGAAACAGATGAACAAGATCTGTGAACAGAAGGGAACATTTCCCATTTATTACCTCTGAGTGAGTTATAAAGCCTAAAGGATAATTTCTTAATAGAGTGAGAGCTATGCTTTTCTGGAAAAGCCAGCTGGAATTTCCAGCCAATCACAGAATCACAGAGTGGTTTGGGTCGGAAGGGACCTCAAAGCCCATCCAGTTCCCTCCCCTGCCATGGGCAGCGACACCTCCCACTGGATCAGGGGCTCCAAGCCCCATCCAACCTGGCCTGGAACCCCTCCAGGGATGGGGCAGCCACCACTGCTCTGGGCAACCTGGGCCAGGGCCTCCCCACCCTCACAGCAGAACATTTCTTCCCAAGATCTCATCTTAATTTCCTCTCTTTCAGCTGAAAACCATTCCCCTCGTCCTGCTGCTATGACTCCCTGATCAAGAGCCCCTCCCCAGCTTTCCTGCAGCCCCTTTCAGCATTGAAAGCTGCTAGAAGCACATTCTATGATTTTCCAGCCATCTTACAGGGCTCCCCTTCTCAGTTTGTCACCCCTCTCAAGCAGGCATCTTCCTTGCTACACCCCCATAGAGTGGCTCTGCTATCTCTTTCCACCACCCTCCGCAGTAAAAAAATCAAGAAAAAGACTGTTTCCCTCCTCTCCTTTCACTAGCGCCTTTCTGTCAAGTGGCTGCACAGCCAAAGGTGCCCCGTTCTGTCATTTTATTCATTTTCTTAAGCTCCGCCTCCCACCCCTAAACCACCACAGACTCCCTACAAAAACGCTGTATTTCCACTTCCAATGGAACGCTCCATTTCCACTTCACGATTTCCCTGCCACACCTGGGGGATTTCCCAGCAAATTGTATTACTTTATTTGGTCAATTGGCCTACAAATTGATTTTCCTGTACAAATAATGAACATTTATGGTTATTTTCCCTATAGACTGCTTTATTTTCCGTGTAACAAAGACTGATTTCCTGCAATTTCTGAGACCCGAGCGTATGATCTGCAGTTACGGTGACCCCCAGGTGATGGATGGCAAGGACTCAAAGCACAACAGGAGAGTTTGGGGTTTCTCTCCCCTTACGCTCTTACAATCCTGCAGACAGCAACGACAGCTGGGAGGAAACACTGGTACCAGACCAAGCAATTCCACAGCATGTTCGCTATGGGAAAAAAACATTCTTTTAAAAGAAATTAAGTCCTCGGACCAGCAAGTGATGAGGGAGATAGTGGATAGTGCAGACCAACCCGGGCAGGGATGGCTGGAGGCTGTGAGCCACCCCAGATGCTTTCTCTGCCCACCAGCTCACCCAGGTGCCCACAGCACTTAAAGTGCCATCCTTGCTCATTGCAGCCTTTGGGGACACGCTGCAAGGACTTTCTTTAACCTTAATTCCATTATTGTGCAGGGAAGGGAAGGAGAAGGCAGGGAAAAAGGGTTTCTAGCAAACCAACTGTGAGCAAGGCAGCCTTGGCATGATTTGTGGGCAGGGGCTGGAAGTGTTGTTCTGCACTCGTCTCCCCAGAGAAGCAGAGAAGAGCCACAGCTCCACAATACATTTCATTCCCACTAATGAGAAAATGAGTTTTGAGACAGAGCCTCAAGCAAGTTTTGAAGGTCACTCCCGCAGGTGTGGAAATGAATTGGACTCGAGCAGGGTCCAAACGTAAGTTATTCTACTTAGACCATACTGGATTATTTGTGTGCATGGGGGGTTAATAGCCTGAGGGCTGTGATATGTGCATATGTTTAATTTAATAGATCTTGATGGCTGGGGCTGCCAGGGACAGAGGCCTCTCAGCCTTGGTGCTGTGGAGAAGCAAAGATAGGGAGGTTTCTTAGGTGGATCTGAGAGAAGTGGACACAGAAGAGAAAGTGAGTTATTTGAACTAAGTCCTGACTGCCTGCAGTTCCCCATTTCCAGTCCCTCGGGGTGGGTTTGGCCCATGATGTCTGACTTCAATCAAAAGTTAACTGATTTTGAACAACTAGACATGCCTCCTTAGAGTTTTAATATGTGCTCTTCAGCCGCAGCACAGAGTGGATGAGTTAATGAAAGGAAAGAGTCTGAGAGGATCCAGCACGAAGCTAAAAGCAGCCAAATTCCTGCTTAGCTTCTCTGGCTCAGGGGAATCCCTTCCTTCTTGGCACTACTAAGGACTGACATGCCCTCAGCCCATCAAAATGCTTCATGGCTGAGAGCACCAGGAGGAGGCACATCACGAGTGAGGACAGCACTCGTCCTTCACATCAGCCAGTCAGGGCAAGAATGCATCTCACACAACCTACTAAACAGTGTGCAAAAGTTCTAATCCATGGCAGACTATTATGGGCTTCACAGTAATAGCTCTAAGGGAGCCACACGAACAGATCTGAAAGCCCACCTCCACGGGGAAGAATCAATGCTACAAGATCAAGTTGCTGTCATACTCCAGTTCTACTCAGAAACCAGATTACATATGCCAGGGGAGAGAAAACGTAATGCAGAGACAGCAGAGTGAACCCCCAGCTCTGGTGCTTTGTATAAAACAATGGAGCATCAGACAGACCACTTGCTATGGGCATCCAAAAGCTCTGACAGCTACAATATAATTACCAACTTCACAAGATGCGGTCCCTGAAATCACGTGAAACCCTTTCTTCTCACTCAACAGACACAAAGTGCCGACATTCAAGTCCAACTCTAGCAAATCAGTAACAGCACTTTGCAATCGTCCACGGCCTCTCACCTCCAGGCCTGCAGCTTTTGCACTGAGGGCATGCAGATCTTGCTACGAAGTACTTTGATATCATCTTCTAGGCAAGAGAGATCAAGGGAAAGCACGGTGGGACAACTTGCTCATCATGACAGAGTAAATTGGTAGAGGGTCCAAGACTGGAACAGAAGTGAAGAAACATGCAACACCCTATGCCTTTATCTTCATCCTGAACTCAAGCAGTCTGATTACCTCCATATGTGTCCTACAAGAAGTGCTCATTGTTCTCTGTGACTGCAACCTAGAACCACAGGTTCCACTTAGACTGTGGGTACAAAGAAAACCAACGGATAAAGCAAAACTACTCACAGAAATACACAGCGAGTTGGATCCGCACACTAGGAACAACACGAGAAGATCCTGCATGATTTACAATACATCCATATAACACAGGAAAATAAAATATCAACAAATATAGTGGCTTTCTGGCGAGTACTGAATGGAAGCTGGGAGTGTTTGGAGGCGGTGTTTTATTAGGGAGTGTTGGGAGTTGTGTGTTTTAAAGATAAACACAAAGAGAATCAAAAAAACAAAACCAAAACAAAACCCAAGAGAGGTAAATAATTCATGAAAAGAATAAAGCCATGAAGCTGGAAATAAAAAAAAAAAAAAAGAAATACCAAAGGGAAGGGTTTTCTAAACTTCATCTCTCATGGGAGTGAAAACCAGAACTAAAATTAACTGGAACAGAATTGGTGGGAGGGGCGTGTTTCTAAAGGTGAAACGTTTTGTCTAGAAACTAGAATCTCCCCTCTCAGGCATTTAAGCATCTCCCTGAGCTGGGAAACAGTCTGCTGTGAAGCTGCTGACACCGACAGTGGGGTCATAGAATCATGGAATGGGTTGGGTTGGAAGGGACCTCACAGCCCACCCAGTTCCACCCCCTGCCATGGGCAGGGACACCTCCCACTGGATGAGGGGCTCCAAACCCCATCCAACCTGGCCTTGAACGCCTCCAGGGATGGGGCAGCCACCACTGCTCTGGGCAACCTGGGCCAGGTCCTCCCCACCCTCATAGTTAAGAATCTTTTCCTCATGTCAAATCTAAATCTTCCCCCTTACAATTTAAAGCCATTCTCCCTTCTTCTATCACTCCATGACCTCGTAAAAAGTCCCTTCACAGCTTTCTTGCAAGCCATTCTTCATTTCTTTCACCCAGAGCCACTAAACCACCAGTCTGATGTACATAAAGCCACATTAACCTAACCTGCTCATAACTATTTGTAAGCCTTGTAGGTTTTCTTCAGGTTTTTAAAGTTGATAGCAACGCTCACTGCTTAAAAATGCAACACATCTGTAAAAATCTGAAACAAAAACCATTCGGGGTTTAGTGCATACACTTTTGCTTTCTCACACGAGTGTGCCATCTGCGCTCCTTCCCATCACGTGAGCCATGCTGAGCTGCAAGTACCTGGATGGATTAGGGCTGTAGCTACTCCCGAGCCTTCTGAAGGAGGGGTAATCTGTGACTCAATAGGTGGCACTCTTCCTTCTTGAATAAATGCACTCGGGTGTACTTTGCCTCAGAGGTGCTGGAGAGCTCACTTAAGGTCCCCACTCATTTACTTGGTGATTTTCTGGGCTTGTTAAAATAAAAATCCCAGCCAAACACAAGCTTTACCAATTACCCTCTGCCAATCCTAATTCCTCCCCTGCAGTTCCAAGAAGACACAGACTTCTCTGTGGTCGCATGATCCTCTTGTGCACTGTTAAGCAGCTCTGTTTTACCCAGCAAGCATCTGCATTGGAGAAGTCCGTGAAAACGAAAGCGAAATCCCACCCTGGGCATGTTTCCATCCCATCTTCCTCCTGTAGAAATCACTGCTTCCAATTAACAGCTTTGGGCCTTCCTGCAGACACCGCTGCAGTTTCAAAGCATTGCAAGGACCAGTGAATACGCCTCCTCGTAAGGGTGCCAGGAAGCTATGGAAAAAACCTGCTTGAGAACCCCCTGTCTGCAGTTCAAGGGTAACTCCATCTACAGGAGTTTCTCCTCTCATTAACCAAATTCAGAATAAAGACCTAATGTTTTGTGCCCCAGAGCGACACAGGACTTTGTTTTTATACCTCATTCAGGGCTCTCTCTAGGGAACTAGTCATGGAGGTGAGTAATAGCCACGACTCGACACAGCCTACGAGAGGGAGCAGTCACTTGACAGGTTAACAGCAGCCACTGCTATATTTGGGTGCCATCAGCACACACGTGTCTTCACACATTTCTACAGGCACTCACGTGTTCCCGTATGTCCAGAAGGCATAGGAGAGGGAGCAGTTCAAAGCCAGAACCTTCCTCACATTTCCCAAGCAGGAGGTAAGAAAGGAGGGGATTCTCTTCTCCCTGTCTCATCCCTGCCCAAGTTTAGACCATTTAAATCCTAAAAGCAGCCCTGACTTTACTCATCACGACCACCACAAATCACCACAGACAAGGTCAATGCCATTCTAGTCTGAAGAACAAGACAAAGACAGACCATATCTTGGTCCAGGTCTTCTGCCTGTGTGGACCTTGCCCCGGGGAGTAGCTTAGGTAATGCAAGAAACCTGGAAAGTTAAGACACTGGTTTTCAATTGCTTCCAATTCTAATCAATTCCGATTCAGCTAAAATTCTGCTGAATCTTAAGTATTTCCATTCAAGGACTGGACTCTTGCTGACTGAACTTAAATCCCCTGCTAACAGGCTTTCTTTCCCTTATTATTTCCCAGAGACTTTTGGAGCCTATGCAATGGCTAGGATCAACAGAGAAAAGGATGAAAAACGGTAGTCCGGGCTGTGACCGTGACTCTTGGAAGCTGAGCTCAGAAGAGGGTGCAAAGTAACAGCTGAGGCAGTAGCCAACTTCCAGATCTGAAACAGAACAGTTTGGGTTGGAATGAACCTTAAAGATCCACCCAGCCTGCCATGAGCAGGGACACCTCCCACTGGATCAGGGTGCTCCAAGCCCCATCCAATCTGGCCTGGAACACCTCCAGGGATGGGGCAGCCACCACTTCTGTGGGCAATCTGGGCCAGAGCCTCACCACCCTCACTGTGAAGAATTCCTTCCTTATGTCCAATCTAAATCTTCCCCCTTCCAATTTAAAGCCATCTCCCCTCATCCTATCACTCCACGTCCTTGTGAAAAGCCCCTCTCCAGCTTTCTTGTAGCCCCCTTCAGGTACTGGAAGGCTGCTCAAAGGTACCTCCACTACTGCTCCTATGTTCTCACCACCTTAGCGGATCAGGAAGGACATAGTAAGGTCAGGGACCTTGAATGCCACTAGGTGGTAGCTCCATGATACCTGCACTGGTACTGATGATGTCCCACGATGGTACTACATGGTGCTCAATGGCATTACCTGGCCCTGCTGTGCTTACTACAGAAAGCAGAGATGTGTCCAACATAAATCCATGCTCCCCTCTTCCTTCACTTCGGTGCCTCTCTCCCTCCAGCTCCTAAAGCCAACTGAAAACCATCTCCTCTGCACGGTGTAGGGTCCCCGTGCTTTCATCTGCGTCGAAAGAGAAGCAAACCAAGCGGCAGCGACCACCCCCAGCTGCCTGGCCCAGGGCCTTTCGTTTCCCCCGCAAGCAGCCCCAGGATTCAGCCAACCTCATGAGTCACCCGGCTCGGCTGGGTCTCTCCCGGGGTTGCGTGTGGGGGTGGAAGGGTTGGGGCTTCTTGCAAGAATTTCCACGCAACCCTTTCCTAACCGCACCCCATGAAGAAGATAAACACCCAACACTCATCAAGGAAAGGGAGAGAAACAAGGGAGAAGAGGTGAAGGGAAGAAAATGAGCAGGGATACAGGGCTCAGCTGCAGTTTATCTGCAGTGCTGGGGTGGTACTGGTACAGGGATTCCTAACGCAAACACAGCCCAACAACCGCTTGGCTAGCAGAAACTCCTATGTAAGGAGGGAGTGCAGACTCTTTCACAGATTCACAGAATGGTTTGGGTTGGAAGGGACCTTAAAGCCCATCCAGTCCCACTCCCTGCCATGGCAGCGACACCTCCCACTGGATCAGGGGCTCCAAGCCCCATCCAACCTGGCCTGGAACCCCTCCAGGGATCGGGCAGCCACCACTGCTCTGGGCAACCTGGGCCAGAGCCTCACCACCCTCGTAGCAAAACATCTCTTCCTATTATCTGATCAAAATCTTCCCCCTCCCAGTTTAAAGACGTTCCCCTTGTCCTATCACTCCATGACCTTCTCAAAAGTCCCTCCCCAGCTTTCCTGGAGCCCCTTTCAGTACCGGAAGCAGCTCTAAGGTCTCCCCGGAGCCTTCTCTTCTCCAGGCTGGATTTGAACTATTTCTGTGACTTTCCCTCACTCCAGCTCAAAACAAAATCGGATACAAATGTCAAAGTATAGCAAAAAATCATTCAACCTCCGCCATGTAGTCTCTGAACAGCCAAAAATAAATCAAATGCAAAAAAACCCAGCACAAACACAAATTCTGACAGATATGGATAAAGAGCCAAAATAAAGAGTTAATCAAGCCAGGGCCAAAATCTTACACCCAGTGGTTCTGGAAACACAACATCAGCTCTTGAGAACTAAATGCCCTATTAAAATAAACAGGGATCAGCTGGACAAATCCCTCCAGACATTTCCAAGGGCTCACCTGAATCTCCGTCTGTGCCACATTCAGGCAGGTGGGCCATTCCCAAACAGGAAAAGATAAGACTAAAGCAAACCCAGGCACTCCAACAGGCAGAGGTCTGGGATTGTTCGGGCACTGGGTGCCAGCTGGAACTCTTAAAAAAAAACCCTCTCAAATCACATTTAAAGCTGGGAGGGTTAACAGAAGGCAAAGAATAGCATTTAAAAATATAAGTTAAATGAATAATGTTTGTGGATTCTTTAGCAAAGGTGGAATTCAGGGGGAAAACAAGCCTAGCTCCTCGGGAGGCCACTCATTGCTCACCAATTCCTGCAGCCTCCTGAGATATTATTTACTGAGCCCAGGAGATCAGCTGGAAGAGGGACAAAGGGAAGGAGATTAGAAGAGCTCCACCTCCCCTGGAGGATGGATACCACACAAGGGCGCCTTATTTTCAGGCAGATCTGTTGTGCTGGCACCACTGCTGCTGCCTTTCTGACCTTGGAACAACCAGGCAAGCAGTGAGTATGCTTTTTTATCAGGAACACGTAGCCTGAGCCACTGAGCTGCTGCCTCTCACCTGTTATCTCCTCCTCAGAGCCACGGTCTAGTTTTTATTCCTGGCTTCCCTTCCCTGTCAAGCTGCAGCTGGAGTACAGATTACTTTCTCTTGAAAATAAAGTTATTCCCTGTCTTCTCTGCAAGGAAGCAAAGCACAACCAGACCAACAAGTTGGCTAACTGTTCTGTCCTGTCCAGCGGGCTGATGTCCTGTCCTTTGCAAGGAGAACAGCGTACAGGCGGCAGGGAAACACAGCAAGGAGGTAGAAGGTAGCTCTCTGGTTTGTTCTACACCCTTGGATTCTCCAGGATCTGCACTAAACTGTCTTCAAGCTCATCTCCAGCTAATCTTGACACAGAATGCTTTCTGTCTACGCCTGGCTAAAACTCAAACACCTCATTAGTTTTCAGAAGGTCTCCCAGTCTTTTATAAACTGTATCCCACCTCTCTGGCCCCCTAGCTCATCTACTGTTTTCTGCCTTTGGTGTTGCCAGACACAGGCATTTTTCAGCTCTTTTTACACTGATATACATCATCTTCATCACTGTAATTACCAACATAAAGAGAGAGAGCTCGTGCACTGAGCTATCGTCATCCCCACAACACATACTAGTTTAGAGCATTACGTACTCTTTGGCTCAGCAGCAGCTCAGAGTCCCCAAACATTAACTCCACGACGCTAGGTGCTGTATGAACAGAACGAGGGAACAAACCTGACTCCAAGATCTCTGCTGTTTACAGAAACAATCACACAATGGTTTCGGTTACAAAAGACCTTTCAGATCATCCAGTCCAACCATCCACCCAGCCCTGCTAAGTCAGCCACTACACCACATCCCCAAGTACAACATCTACTTGTCTTTTAAAGACCTCCAGGGATAGGGACTCAACCACCTCCCTGGGCAGCTGTTTCAGTGCCCGAGAACCCTTTCAGTAAAGAAACTCCAATATCCAAACTAAATCTCTCCTGGCGCAACTGGAGACCATTTCCCCTTGTCCTGTCACTGGCCACCAGGGAGAAGAGACCAGCACTCACCTCGCTGCAACCTCCTTTGAGGCAGTTTTAGCCAGTGATAAGGTCTCCCCTGAACCTCTTCTTCTCCATACAAAACAACGCCAGCTCCCTCAGCCTCCTCGTAAGGTTTTTTTACTAAAGATAATAGTTGTAAAAATATTTGAAAGCTTCTTAACCTCGAATTTCCCTGGCATTTTCCCTTCTTGCTAATTTTAATGCAAATGCAACAATGGATATTTCATCAAGCAAGACAATTTCTTCTGAAACACGTTTGCAACTGCTCCGCTACTTCCTTCTGGATTTTAGTCAGCGTTTCTGGTACCACACAGAGATACACATGTATTCTTTAAACTGATTACTCAGAACAGCCATGCCACTTCATGCAACAGAAATAGGCTATGCTTGATCTTTCACCCACAGGAAGGGAGGTCACAGTTCACCCCGCAGCAGCAGCTCTCCGTAGCCTGTTAAGAGGCAACTCAGCAATAATAAGTAATATCTCAAATATATTTCAGGCTGCTTTGGTCAAGAGTGCTTCATCCAAGTTGGGCAAATGCTCTCACAATGCCTTCTGTCTTCCACCTATAAGAACTTGACTTTTTATACATGCAAAACTTTGAAGAGGGCTGCAGAATTCTATGCGGTATGTGGGCCAGATGTGCCAAAAAATAATAACCAATAAAATGTTTCTAGAATCATAGAATGGTTTGGGTTGAAAGAGACCTCAAAGCCCATCCAGGTCCAACCCCCCTGCCATGGGCAGGGACACCTCCCACTGGATCAAGGGGCTCAAAGCTTCATCCAACCTGGCCTGGACACCTCCAGGGATGGGGCAGCCACCACTGCTCTGGACAACCTGGGCCAGGGCCTCCCCACCCTCAGCAGTGTGAAGAATTTCTTCCTCATGTCTAATCTAAATCTTCCCCCTTCCAATTTAAAGCCATTCCCCCTCATCCTATCACTCCATGCTCTTGTAAAATGTCCCTCTCCAGCTTTCTTGTAGCCCCTTTCAGTACTGGAAGCTGCTCTAAGGCTGCCATAATTCTACTGATAAACATGGCCTGGGGGACAGGGAGGACAGGCTAGGCAGAGAGAGTAGCAGAAAGCAAGAGCCAACACATATTCTTTATCAAGCTATCCCTGCCCTCGGAAGTCCCCAGCAGATCCTCACTGTTTCTTATCAGTTCTCTGCTGACTGGAAGGCTGAAATCGGGGAAGGCCAAGAGATGCGGATGCACATCCCCTTCAAAACCGCGTGGGTATCGCTGTGGGTGTTCACGCAGCATTAACTCCCACACCCTCCCCTTCACAGCTTTCAGTACACAGCAAGGAGGAAAGGTCCCTCCAGGGCTCCCTGACAACAGTGCCAGTACAGCGCTCTCAGAGGGGGAACTCTGCCAGCAAAGGGAGTTGCTGAGCTCCATCCCATCTCCTCCAGCTCAAAACGTTTTGCCTAGGATGCTTGGTCCCTCACCTTTTCCCCTCCTTCCCAGACAAACTTCGGTACAATTCTCTCCGCTGTTAACCCAGGAAGGTATCATATGGTTTCAGCTGAGGCTGCTGAGGACTTTTCCTCACCAGATTTCCCTTCTGGAATGAAGAGCGCACAGAGTGGATGAACTGTTTGCTTGCCCAAGGTCACAGAGTCGGTTGGCACTGGGTTCCTCCCTCCGTGATATGACGTCCTTTGCACTCACCACCAGGTCAGACGGCTTCACTCGCCACAGCTCCTCCCTTGACCCACCAGTGACTTCTTAGTGGTGGCCTGTGTCACTCACAAATCCCTACCCCACAGAGGGTCTAATCCCGCAGCCCTGGCAACCACATCAGCATTTAAGCCAAATCCGACTGAAATCTCTAGAATCAGCACCAGAAAATGCCTGCAAGTGAGAACAAACTGCTCAGAGCACCTCGTCCCGCACATGGTCTGTGCTGCACTCCCGTCTGTCTACACCTAAACCTGTTTCATGAAATCTCTAGGACAGGAGCTGCGTAATTCAGAGATGGTGTTCGTATAGCACCTATGACAGTGAGCCTGCAATCCACAATCCGGATTCTCAAAGCTCTTCTCCTTCAATGCGAGCTTGCAGTTCAGGTACCTGCATAGGTACATCACCATAAAGCTCAGCTCCCTGTCCTCCCCAGGTTTCATCCCGGAATCACACTGAACAGGTTTATGGTGCTGAAAGAGACCTGATTAGGAACGGAGGGACGAGTTCAAGGGAGAGGGATAATCTAGATGGGCCAGAAAGGCACTTCTGAATTTCTAACTGTATTTTTAATTAACGGCACAGCACTTATGATCAGTTGACAGGTGTTCTATAAACCTAAAATAATTAAATAAAATAAGCATAAGCTAAGCAACAGTTTTGTATGTGCCACGAGTACTGAAATATTCAAATAAATGTGATATTAATAAAATATATCGAAGTTCACATTTATATAAACCAGATTTATCATGCTATATATAGTATCGTTAGGCCTTAGTGCATCACAGAGGTGGCAAAAGCAATAAAAAACTAATCTGTTTGCAGGCAAGCAGCCATATTCATGTTTGATGGGTTCACAGCCACAAAAACTGAAAAGCTGGCTTTATTTCCTCATTTTCAAAGATCTGTAATGACAAACTACTGCTGGCTTTCTGCGTGTGACATGTACCCATTCTTCTCTCCACCTCTGATGTGACTGGTGTCGAACACTGTAAGCACGCGTACGCTTTGCATCCTGATGACCGACTCTGCCAGAACTGCCTTCACCCTAGCAGAGCACACTCCAGCCCATTCCAACACATCCACTTATAAACCAGCTAAGCTTTCAGCCTGCCTAAGCTCCTCTAAGTTAATGCTCAGCTACCATGGAAGAGCTGTATAAAAGACAAAAGCCTTCCTTCACCACCTTCTCCTCCCCACCGAGCTCTGCACCAAGAGCTGCTCGGTTAATTCCCATGGATGGAGAAGAGAAGGCTCCGACGAGACCTTAGAGCAGCTTCCAGTACCTGAAGTGGGCTCCAGGGAATCTGAGGAGGGACTTTTTACAAGGGCACAGAGTGACAGGACAAGGGGGAATGGCTTTAAATTGGAGCGGGAAGACCTACATTAGACATTAAGAAGAAATTCTTCACAATGAGGGTGGGGGAGGCCCTGGCCCAGGTTGCTCAGAGAAGCGGTGGCTGCCCCATCCCTGGAGGTGTTCCAGGCCAGGTTGGATGGGGCTTGGAGGAGCCTGGTCCATGGGAGGTGTCCCTGCCCATGGCAGGAGATTGGAACTGGATGGGCTTTAAGGTGCCTTCCAACACAAACCACTCTATGATTCTATGATGTGATTTCATTGCAAATAAACAAGTTGTTCCAATTACACATATTCCAAAGCCCAGGAAAGACGAGGGCATCAGTGAGAGAAGAAGAGGGGAAGCCATTTACATCAACCTCGGTATCTACGGCCAAACCTAGGCTAGTGACACTGTCAAGGGTAATTGCCAAATAGGTGCCTTGCAGCCTGTACATTACAGTGGGCTGATCCTCATTCAGGTCCTTCCGACCAGCCTGTCACATCACACTGAAGTGCTACCACAGCAGGGTCTCTCTTTTTGGTCAGTCTGAGCTGACAGGAGAAGACTGAGTGAGCCATGGAGACTGAGCATCCCTTCTGCTCCCCAGGAATAATGCCTTCTGATCATGGAAGCAGAGGTCACTTTGGAGCTGACAGAAGAGAGGTCTGAGGATAAACAGGGCGTCTACTGAACAGGGATAGAGTCTTGGGGATTGTGACACAGGGGCTAAACTCTGTTTCCAGTTCTCATCTTGGATGATTACAATGGGTCATTGCTTCCCCCCAATGCTCCACTCCTCCCTCATCTCTTCCATTCTTAAAAGAATGGGTTTCATATTTAGGGAAAATAACGAAGCGGCCAATATTGGTCATTTTCTGGCAATAACAACACAGCCCTCCTTCAAAAGCACAGCCTAGCATTATGTTACAAGAGCAGCCAAAAAAGCCCCAAGGAACACACACACAAATGCTGGCACGTTTCAGAGTGCTCTGTGGAGCAGTCTGAGTGATGCCACACATCTTTTTCATCTCTAATTACCAGGATTCTCTGATCAAGGTGGAATTATTTACTGATCAAGGATATTATTGATCCTAACCCGTTGGCTCGCTGGGATCAGTTTGAATAGTAGACCCCGTCAGATTAAATACTGTCAGAACCATCCAAGGAAGCTTTGAGGGAAGATTCTCTTCCCGTGACTGCCTTAGCATATGTTGACTTTCACAGCTCGCAGGATATCAAGATGTTTCACGCCAGCCAAGACTAACAGTACAGCAACTCAGTGCAAGCCAATGGCGGGGATGTGTCTCTGTACAAACACAAGACAAACACAAGTCTTGTGGAGATGGATGACAGGGTATTCCTGATGGCTACTCAAGTAAGAGATGAAGTTCAGAGTTCCAGGTGTGCCACATCCCCACCTCCTCTGCTGCAGTATAACCCTGTTCTGACACCTTTCCAAGAGCCACCGTTTTAAACCAGAAGGGGGAAGATTTAGATTAAACATGAGGAAGAAATTCTTCACAATGAGGGTGGGGAGGCCCTGGCCCAGGCTGCCCAGAGCAGTGGTGGCTGCCCCATCCCTGGAGGGGTTCCAGGCCGGGTTGGATGGGGCTTGGAGTAACCTGATCCAGTGGGAGGTGTACTTACTAGTGGCAGAGGGGCTGGAACTGGATGGGCTTTGAGGTTGCTTCCAACACAAACCATTCCATGATTCTATGATCATTTAAAGCAAACACCAAAGGAAGGTAGATGTGACTGTTAAAAGAGCTGTAAAAGCTTTGACAGAACACACCACGATCACTTCAAATAATTCAAATACCACCTTGCTTCATCATCACAGAACTATAGAATCATAGAATCATAGAATCAGTTGGTTGGAAAAGACCTTTGAGATCATCAAGTCCAGACGCACCTGTCTGCTACTAAACCACATCCCTGAGCACCTCATCTACCTGTCTTTTAAACACTTCCAGGGATGACAACTCAACCACCTCCCTATAAGCTGGCAGCCAGACAGGAAGACTTGACTGAAAGATCAGGAGAAAACAAAAGCAGACAGATAAGAAACTATGATAGCATCTAGGTGAGGGGGAAAAGCTTTGGCTTTCACAAGAAAGCCACAGAGGTCATTTCTTTGAAGCCCAAGACATCTATTTGTTACCTGATCCTGCAAGCTGTAAACACTTGCTCTGGCAACCAGCAAATACCACAGTGAGGAGGTGAAGAGAAAGCATCTTTCTCTTCACAGAGGCCCTAATGTTCCACCAGCCAATCATAGAATCACCAGGTTGAAAAGGACCCACCCGATCATCAGGTCCAACCATTCCTAACATTCCCTTAAACCATGTCCCTAAGCACTTCATCAACCCATTCCTTAAACGCCTCCAGGGAAGGCGACTCGACCACCTCCCTGGGCAGCCTGTTCCTGACTCTTTCCGTGAAGAATTTTTTTCTGATATCCAGCCTGACCCTCCCCTGACGGAGCTTCAGGCCATTCCCCCTTGTCCTGTCCTCTGTCACTTGGGAGAAGAGCCCAGCTCCCTCCTCCACAACCTCCTTTCAGGTAGTTGTGGAGAGTAATAGGTCTCCCCTCAGCCTCCTCTTCTCCAGGCTAAACAACCCCAGCTCTCTCAGCTGCTCCTCGTAAGACTTGTTCTCCAGCCCCCTCACCAGCTTCGTTGCTCTTCTCTGGACACACTCCAGAGCCTCAACATCCTTCTTGTGGTGAGGGGCCCAGAACTGAACACAGTACTCAAGGTGCTGTCTCACCAGTGCTGAGTACAGAGGGAGAATCACCTCCCTGGACCTGCTGGTGACCCCATTTCTGATACAAGCCAAGATGTCATTGGCCTTCTTGGCCACCTGGGCACACTGCTGGCTCATGTTCAGTTTGCTGTCAACCATTACCCCCAGGTCCTTCTCCTCCGTGCAGCTCTCCAGCCACTCTTCCCCCAGTCTGTAGCACTGCATAGGGTTGTTGTGCCCCAAGTGCAGGACCCGGCATTTGGTCTTGTTAAACCTCATGCCATTGGCCTCGGCCCAGCGGTCCAGCCTGTTCAGATCCCTTTGCAGAGCCTCCCTACCCTCCAGCAGATCCACACTTCCACCCAGCTTAGTGTCATCCGCGAATCCACACACTAGGTTTCTGATTAAACCAACACTGAACAAAAAGGCACAAATCCTACCAGAGACAAAGTAAACACTATGGAGTAACAGACTTTAAGGCAGTCGGACGTTTCATCAGCACAACATGTGGGCAAGGGTCTTTGTAGAGGTGAAGGCTTCTCCTTCTCCACCCGTTATAAAGATCTTAAAGAATTGCACGTGTGATTTTAATAATTCCTTCATTCACTGGAAAACTCCAAACCGATTTGTAAACACCAGATTATTAAGGACAGAAGGGAATAATTGTTTCAACCCATTACTGGATGGTAACAGCAGAACTGTCAGAAATGCTGAAAAAATAAGCATATTCAATAAATACTTTGTTTCTGCATTGGGAGAAAAGAACAGCTCTAACATGGTATGAAAATGAAATACTTCTCATTCCAGCAGTGAATTAGGAGGTCTCCAAACAGAAACTTGTAAAGTTATATTGGTTTAAATCAGCAGACTTCGATAACTTGCTCTCCAAGAGCTCCAGCCCAAGAAGCTCTTTAGACACTTTCCTCAGATTTTTAATGAGCCTCAGAACAATGAGGAATTACAAGGTAAATGGGCAAACACAGCACTGCGCCTGTATTTTAAAAAGCATGAGCAGAATAACCCAAGTAATTTTATAACTCCCAGGAGAAATAATGAAATAGAGGAAACGGGACAAGTAATAATAAATTAAAGGAGGGTGATTTAATTTATGCAAATTAAAGCTTGTTAATGGAAAAGAGTTAAACTAATGTATCATTTTTACCGACACAATAGTGCTAGTGCGATGTGCTTAGATTTCTACCAGTTATTTGATCTTACACTAACACAACTTTGTGAATGAGAAGTTACAGTACAAGTAAACATAGAATCATAGAATAGTTTGGGTCGGAAGGGACCTTAAAGCCCATCCCGTTCCACCCCTGCCATGAGTAGGGACACCTCCCACTGGATCAGGGGCTCCAAGCCCCATCCAACCTGGCCTGGAACACCTCCTGGGATGGGGCAGCCACCACTGCTCTGGGCAGCCTGTTCCAGTGCCTCCCCACCCTCACTGAGAAGAATTTCTCCCCCCTTCCAATTTAAAGCCATTCCCTCTCACTCCATGCCCTCGCAAAAAAAGTCCCTCCTCAGCTTTCCTGGAGCCCCTTTCAGCACTGGAAGGCCATTCTAAGGTCTCCCTGGAGCCTTCTCTTCTGCAGGCTACTATAGTTCAAGAACTCAAATCTGAGTAACAGTGGTCTCTTGCTGTTTTAACCCATAAATCTAAATATTTCTGTTTCCATTAGCAGTACTGAGGTCCTCTCCCCAAACTGTATATGGGGAAGCTAAGTGATGAAAAGGTTAATGCCAACGCTTCCGAAGGCCATGCAAGGGTCCCAATCACTGCACAGATCCCAGATGTGAAAGGGAGTAAAAGGCACGTGGACCCTGAGAAAGCGTGTTGCTGGGCAAGCCAAGTTAAACATCCCCAACAACCTGCATTAGAAAACAAAGGCTGAAGAGACCAATGCACGTTATCCTTAGCAGGGAAAAAAGCAGAGGCCAAAGCAACCTGACTGCCAGCCCACAGCGTTCCCTGCTCTACCCCACAAGTGAACAGAGCCAGTATTTGCAGGTCTATTATCCTGAAATGCAGGGCTGTGGTTTTGATTCTGAAGTTACAGATCAGGCTTTCTTAATGAAACCCTGCATTTGCATAGTCATATTTTGGCTTTCGATGTCTCCCTGTCCGTAGGAACATGCCAAAGGAGTGCTGCCAACTGACACCTCAAAATCTGATGTCTCTCACATTGGGCAGCATCGTCAGTGGTTCAGTGGTAATATTTAGCAACCAGCCAAAGCAAAATCTTTCTCTCCAGATGCCCAGTGCTTTCCTACTGCCATGCGTGGTTCGCAGCCATCCAATATGATCCCCAATGCCAATTCACAGAAAAGCTTTAAGCACCCAAATCCATTATGCTTTTCCATGTCAGCCAGCTCCATGCAGAGAACAAGCCCCCAGAAGTAGAATCATGCACTGAGATGACATTAAAGGCTTCCAACAAATTAAGGGCAACTTCTCTGGAGTACAACTTCAAACACTGAAGCAACTTAAAGCCGGAGCGCAATCCACATCACAAAGAATTCCACACTGTTTATGTTTCCAATTGATTTTCCTTGTCAGTGCCGAGAGACCTCCCCAGGTGGAGGCTGGTTTCCAAACATGGGAAATCACTGAAGCAACTGATACCTCAGCCTTATTATGTACCAAACTCATGTGTGGTCTTCACTACACTGCCACTAAACCTACACAGTCAGACACTTCCCTGGCTCTCATCTTGGATGCCCCCAAAGCTTGACAGGGTCCATGTGGGGCAGATCTCTAAGCAACAGAGCATGCTTACCCCAGCTGAAGCTGTCACCAGCTCCTGGGTCTCTTGCTTTCACACTGTATTTCCTGCTTTTCCAGGAATGGATGTGATATAGCAACAGCTCCTCTGCTTTATCCACTCTAGGTCTCCTTGGGACCTAGTTTCCCCAAGCAGCCAGAACCAGTGAGCAGCAGGACAGGTGAGAAACCTGATCACAAGTTGGAATCATCTTGCTTCTGTTGTGGGGTAAAGATCTGAATCCCAGCTTTTTCTGTATTTCAGAGCAGTCCTGACTTTGCTTGCTAGTGGGATTTGACACTTCATCACTCAACTCCTCTTTTCGGTGTGCTTGAATCGTGGATAAAGGCAGGGGTGAGGATTCCAAGTGCCTGTATCCTTCTGTACCAACCAAAAATGTTCTCTCCAGCACGTCCTGTTATCCTGCTAGTGAGGGTGGAATTAGACATTGTACAGATCAAATCTGGTCTTAAGATACAGTGCTTGCACACAGGTGTTTTTCAAGCTCCTCTGCCCTTCCCTCTCTCTTACTTTGCTGCATGTGTTTCCCTGCAATAGTTGTTGCGCTTGTTTCTAGAGCTTGGCATGATCAGGAGTCCTGGGTATTAGGAGTTCCACCACAAAAACAGAATTACTCTCAAGATGTACATTTTTCAGCATTGCACTGCTAAAGGAAAAGCACAGTACCTTGTAGAGCACAGAATTTCAAACATCCTTTAACCATACTTTTTTCTAGATTCTATAATGGTTTAAAGACAATAACGGAGACATCAGCGGCAGAACTAAATCCTCCCAAAGCAGGGATGATTTTTGCCCTTTGCACACAGCAGGGGAATCAAACGCTTACCAGCCTCATAGAATTACTTTTACTGAATGAACTCATGACAAATCCATCACAGCAAGGCGAGACTTCAAAAAAACAGATCCACACTGCTGATGCAAACTAGTGCAGATCCACAGACTTCCAGCTAGGAATTACCAGCTCAAAAATTTCAAGCTAAAAATGTTTTGAGGAAACACATTGCTAATTTGGGGATTAAAAAAAAAAAAACAACAGACTAAATGCATTATATTTATATTCAGAATTAAAAGCATCCTTATAAGGAGTACAGGCTGTCCTCATTCTGGATGAGCTGCTTCTCAACATCTGAGACAAAAAACTGTTCACGATGCCTGCAGGAATTGCAGCAGAGAGGTTTAGAGCAGCACCTAAGGGACAATATCACCACTAAAAAAGTAAATCAATCAGCCCACTGCCCTAAAAGAGCTGATTTACCTTCATAAGAAACAAAATTGTTCAAGGACCAGAACACACCAAATTTCCATGTCCTGCCAAGTCCTCTATGATGCACATTGAATTCTGATGCAAGCTTTACCAGTCTAGAGATGAAAAAGAAGTCAGCAGAGTTAAATGGATGTAAATCTAGACTGGCTGTGATCAAAGTCCAGTCCTGCGCTCACACTCATTTTAGCCCACATTTACTTTAGCTCAGAGTACGATGTTATCAATTCTGTCGCAGCTAAGCAGGAACATGGATGAGCTCCGAACAGTTTTAGGCACCGAACATAGCAGGAATAGTAAAACACACAGGCATTCAAATATACAGATGCTTTTCTTCTTTTTTTTTTTCCCCCTCAACTGACCCTAAAACGCTACAACACTTAAGACTAACGGTGTACAATTTTTAAGTAACACTACTATTGCGAACTCTCATTCACTGAACCATTGCTGAAGAATCCTGTAGTGCCTCCCTCTGTAAGAGCTCTTTACAGTTAAGTGGGTGAATCGCAAGGGGAAAATAAAAGAGGAATTGATATTATAGTCCCCTCGGGGTGGGGGGGAAGAAAAAAGACATAAAAAAGATGTGTTTGCGTGGTTCATCCCATGTTACAGAAAAAGAGGTCTCAAGAATCACAGCTGTGACCAACGGTGGGAAAAGTTATTGATCTAACAGAATTCATTTTTACTATAAGGGCTGGTACTTTTACTTATTTAATAAAGGTCTGGCATCAAACCACTGTGAATTTCAGGATTATCTAATTCTATCTAATCTCATTCTATCACTGATGCTCCAGACTGTGGCAGAAAGGAATGCTTGCCCTTTTCTGTCTTCAGGGGCGATCTCTGGTTACCTTAGCAACCCGGCAAAAGCAGCTTCCACCGAGCTGAGTACCACCTATCACATTCATCTCCAGATAAAAAGAAAGGATGGGGTTACAAGGGAGTTTTTGCTATTTGATGGGTAGAGATAGGCAGAACAGCAGCTTCCATTGGAGTGGAATCTACTCATAACTCTGAATTAGCACGGCCCCAGAGACGCATTGATAAGTTGAGGCTCCTAGGGGCAAGGCTCTCATCAACAGCAAACTCATCTGGTGAAGCAGTCTGCTCGCTTTCAAGAGAAAGAGAAAAGTTTTACACTAAGAAGTTGTGCTGATTAAGAGGCCCAGGTTAATTGGAGGTGTTCAAAAACCCAGAGCTGCATTCCACATTATCTGAAACAACCACACCTCCCGGCACTAAACTCTATGAGCAACCACACAACTCTGCTGCAGTGTCATCATCAGAAATATTTTAGAAGAGGTATTTTCTAGATCTAAAAGCTCTCTCCTATCACCAAAAGCTCTCAAGTTTTCCTGTTTCTTAATTCTCTGGAAACCACTGAAAAAAAGCTCTGCCCTCCTAATTGATGAGCACAGTGCAAACAATAACAGGCACTGCCCTGCATCTCGCAAAGACAGAGGACAGACGTTGATTAAACCTTAGTACGAAGTCATTTAAGTTTTTTCCATTTTACAGTGTGATAAACAAAAGGCTGCATTAAGGATTGGTGGTTTCATATGTGAGTGGGCTTTAAGCCTCCTGCTCCAGTGTCTCTGCCTATGGCAGGGGGTTGGAACTGGATGGGCTTTGAGGTCTCTTCCAACCCAAACCATTTTATGATTCTACAATTCTATAAATGTCTTTCTAGCTTAAGATGAAAAGACTACAAAAGCCTATTTGCGTAGCAATTGAAGGTATCCTGACACCTTCAAATGAGGGATATGATGTGCAGGAGTATTTTCGCACGGGTAATCAAAGAACAGGGCAAATCTGGGCTTGACAACATGCCCAGATCCTGTGGCTTTGTATGCACATGCAAAATAAAGTGAAATCAGTAAAAGCTAAAAGTTCCATATTGGCTAGAAGTAAGATAAATGAGCAAAAGCCTTTCCTTCCATGCTTGGGAATCCCCTCCATCCGTTCCTCCTCGTCCTCAGACACGTTACAAGAAAATCCCTTATCAGATTATATTTACGAACCAGGGGAATGTGTAATTTCCTCTATGTTCTCACTGGTTTGGCTAAAATTACAGAGCCAAAAAATAAAAGAAAGAAAATGCAATGTCCAACACTGGAGGTGGTACACACAGAAGATTGGCTTTCATATACAAGCCGTACGAGAGCAAAGCAGAGTAGCTGAAGACGTTCTCAGCTTTTTTTAGGAAACTGTGCATTATTTCTGCAACAATAAGTAACTCTTAAAAAGATGTCTTTCATTGCCCTCAAGTGAAAAACAAAACTTCAGGACACAGAGCTCTATAATGAGTTTTTCACTGGTGGGGAGGCCCTGGAACAGGTTGTCCCATGGCTGGAGGCGTTCAAGGCCAGGCTGGATGAGGCTTCGAGCACCCTGACACAGGGTGTCCCCGCCCATGGCAGGGGGTGGAACTGTATGGGCTTTGAGGTCCCTTCCAACCCAAACCGTTCTGTGGTTCTACTAGAAGTGAGGAAGTTGAGTGTTTCCCAACACAAAAAAACCCTGCAGTGGTGAGAATGGTGATTCTTCAGCTGTTGAATAAGTGAAGATGATGCATTTCAAGAAGGAGAAAGCAAAAGGGAGAGAAACGGGTACAGATGTCTAACAAGAATCTGCGCTATAGCAAAATGTTTTCCAAATAAAGGGAATCGACTGCCACAGAATAAGAGAATGCAGCAGGAAACAAAATGGTAGAAAAAGGGAAAAAAAAAAAAAAACAAAAAACAGACAAAACAATGTGGTTTTGCAAGCATAAAGTTCTGACCAAGCATTACTTCATTAAAAACCAAGTGGATCACTTTTCCAAAGCCTAAGGCCAATAGGAAAGTGTTTCTCTGCAATCCCTGTCTCAAACTGAACCAGAACGAGCAATCTGAGAAGTTCGTTATCTCTGCAAACTTGAACGTGTTGATAGTTTTAAACCTGAGAAAAAGAAAAATGAACAGAGTTTATGAGGGAGTTAATTCTGATCCTTTAGTCACCTCTGCTATTCAGATCTCGAGTTCACTACAGACATTCGCCACCAGGCTCCAAATTAGCACAGATCCCTTTGAGTAAGGCCAGCAAGTTTGGACATAGAGCACCGCAAATTAAAACCAGGTGCCTGTGCCCTGAAGCAGCAGAGACAGCCCTAAGCAGTTTAATGACTTCTCTAAATAATTTTGACAGCAAAATCACTTATCCTATGTCACCTTTACACTGCCCTTGACACATCACTAACAAGATGCTGCTGCTTTTCCTGCTTTTATATATTTATTTATCTCTCTTTCTTCCCTTGCCTAACTTTCTTTTCCTCAGCCCCGTGGGTGTTCCATACCTGGCAGAGTACAGTACAACTCAGAGCATGCAGTGCCGGCTGCAAAGCCCATCTTGTATCTGCTGCCTTAGTGTGTATAAAATATGCCCAAAGGGGCTGAGGGCTCGGGAAGTGCCTCCTCCTACAGCTCAGCCCACCTGAGAACAGAAAGCCACAGCCACACACTGTGTCTTAGCTCTTCCCGGCAACCAACACCCCACAAAAGTCTGCAGGACAAGGAGAAGCCCCTCTGCAGTCCTTATGGAATCCCAGCAGGAGGGAAATTGCTCTGCGCAAGCAGAATCATTCATCATAAATACCCTTTCACCCTCTTTCAGAGAGCATCAGCTTGGCCTGTTGTTCACAAACACCTCCCGAACACCAGGCTAAACTCATAGATGGATCTTCCTCTGCCCTTCCATCACACAAGACCTTTTGCATCCAGTTTCTCATCACTGCTCACCAGAACAGCAGGGATCTTCCCTACAGCTCTGTACCACAGCAAACCTCCCCCTCTTGCAACTCCTTAAAACCCACCGTAAGAAAAAATTCTTTTCCTAAGCCATAGCTACTTACACATCTCTGCTGTTCACTCACAAGACTGCAATCCAATTAATATTTTCCTTTCCAGAGGGTATTTAATAATCCACAAAATTAAATCCTTCAGTATTGTGCTGGCACTCTCAGTGCCATTGATCTGGATTTGTTCTGCCTGTGCATAAAGCAATACGCAGTCCTTTATTGGTGCAACACCCATCTTCCACCTCTCTGACAGTGGACATCAATTGCAGCGTATCCCGTTCATGAGCTGAGTTGAAGGACCACCAGGAACAACTTCCAATGCAGAATATATTTAGAAGCATCTCTCTACTCCACACCGATTCCCATCTCAAGTTGACAGCTTCCCCGTGACATGCTATATGACCCAAAAGTGGTTGCTTTTAGAGACCCTTATGTGAGAGAAGCAGACACACGTTACCGCTGCCCTTGGGTTAGGAAGCCTTGCAAGCCGAGGTTGTGAGCTGAAACTCAGCACCTCTCCCCTGTACCAATACATGTGTCTCTCACCCCATTCTACTAGCACAACGTACCTTTATCTCTGAAAGTCATGTCTGACAGATCTGAATTAACTTTTGTTACGCATTGAACTCACATGTTTGCAGTGCAACACACTCTAAAACTCACCTGAGGAAAGTCCATTAAAAAACAACACAACAAAACACAAACAAAAAAAAAATCCCAACCAACTCAAAAACTCCAACGAATGTTAACCTAAACTCAAACATTGGATTAAAAGCAACAATCCAAATCAGCATGAAACCACAAATAAAAATCACCAGACTATGCCAGAGACCTTGGGGGGATAAAAAGGTTTATAAGTCTGCTTTACAGGGAGGCTTTTTCCACATACATAAGGCAGCTCCCAGAGACATGAAGGCAAAGTTATGAAAACAGCCCGCTTCACATAAACCCCGAGGTTCTCCAGCTCCAACCCTTACGTCCATAGCACAGAAAGAAACCTAAATCTCATCTATTAAGTTAAAAGTAAAATTTCAGACTTAATCCTGCCTCTACAGGCAGCCAAGTACATCTTCCAGCAGGCAAAGTCCTCTTCTCACAGGACAGTTCTCTTGAAAGGCTCCTGCAGTTAGTTGGGAGAGACTCCTCTTTTTGGGCCAGCCTCTGAATTTGGATCCTACAACACGAAAAATCTACTCAGTAGCCTGGGGATCTCCCTTCCTTCCCCCTGTGCAGTTCCTGGCTGTCCAGGCGATCCGTGGAGCACTGCGGTGGCCAGGAGGGCATCACTGAGAAGGGCAGTGAAATGCAGCTGCAGCCAGGACCCAGCAGCACAAGTCACACAAAGCCATGCTCTGGGGGAGATGCAGCGCTGCCTTCCACCTCTGAGACCAAAATCTTTGGGCTAAATAACAGGGATTTGGGTGATTACTGGCATTCCTCCTTTTAAGTGAGCAGAGAGTTAACTCTTCCCATCCTTGACAAAGTCTTGGACTAATGTCTTAACCTCAGGGACATTGAGAGAAAACAAGGATGATAATGACAACAAAAAGCAAAAAGAAGCAATCAGAAAAGCATCACATACAAATCAAATCAGGAGCAAAACACAGCCCTAGTCACCAAATGAATTACCATTGTCATGGCCCAAGTTACGGACAATTACTGTGTGTCTTGACACGCAAGGAAGGAGATGGGGTGAAAAAAGATAAAATTCTATCATGCTTTTTGTTCTGTTTGAATACGGCCATATCACTTTTTGAAAACCTGCCCTCCCTTCTTTGCCTGTGACCCACACCTCTACCTCGAGCATGGGCTACCTTCCAGACACCCTGCCAAAGAAAATAGGGAAAAAGAGGATGAGGAGCAGCTGAAGTCCAGTCCCAACACACTCTCAGAGGCAGCATGGCTTGTATTGAAAACACAGTAGATCACACTCTGTCTGGTAATGGAAGCCATCAAAGCACCTCTACCCTAAGGAACGCCTCTTCTGTGTTACACGGGGTATGCGATGCTGGACTTGGCAGATCTAGGATATTTTGGTTTAGCAATAAAGATTCTTGTGCTGTTTGCAAGATCCTTAGGTTTCCCCCTCCCTCTGGCTAGAGAGCCACTGCCAGCGAGCACTCATCCAGCCCCAGCTGTGGGTTTGGAAGGGGAGATGGGGAGAGAATGCGTGTGGTATTTGCAGCACAGAGGGAAGTTCGATGGGGACAGAGGGAACCCTGTAGTGAATGGGTTTCATCAGATTAGACTGGAATCTGTCCAGGGCTCTAAAGAAGATGAGCTGTGTCTGCCCAGAACTAACAAATACAAATATGGGGGAAGACCCCTGCTCACATCTGATAACTTACTTCGGGAACGCTTGGCATCTTGTGCCTAAAAAAAACTGAAGGGACCAAGACCTGTGCCATTTCTCCTCTCCCAGTCTGAAACACCTTGGATGTGAAGGCTAGGGTATGAAGAAAAGGCGACAGGAAGATCGGAGGCACAGTCACTCTCCAGAAGGGCATGGAGTGGGGTGAGAAGGGGATGGCAACGAGCGTGGGATGAGGCGAGCGAGGACAGGGTGAGTGTGGAATGGGATGAGTGGGATGGGCTGAGCATGGGACAGAGTGAGCAAGGGATAGGGCGAGTGTGGGATGCGGTAAACGGGTTGGGGTGAGTGTGGGATGGGGTGAAGCATAGAATAGGGCAAAGCATGGGATGGGGCAAGCAGGGGTTGGGTTAAGCGTGGGATGGGGTAAAGCTTGAGAGAGGGTGAGCGTGAGATAGGGTGAACATGGGATGAGATGAGTGTGGGATGGGGCGAGCATGAGACGGAGTAAGGGATGGGGAGAGTGTGGGATGGGGTGAATGCAGGATGGGGTGAATGTGGAATGAGGTAAAGCATGGGAAACGGTGAGCATGGGATGGGGTGACCACGGGATGAGATGACCGTGTGACAAGACTAGTGTGAGACAGGGTAAGTAAAGGATACGGCAAGCTTCGGATGGGGTGACCGTGGGACAAGATGAAGGTGGAATGAGATGAATGTGGGATGGGGAAGCGTGAGACGAAGTAAAGTAAGGGATGGGGCGAATGTGGGAGGGGGCGAGGGTGAGACGGAGTAAGTAAGGGATGCGGAACGCGTGGGACGGGGTGGCCGTGGAACGGAGCGGGGGACGCGGTGCCCGCGGGACGGGCGAGCAGGCAGCGCCTCGGCCCCCGGCGCCGATCGATGGTGCCGGCGCGGGGGCGGCCCCGGGGGAGGAGGCGCCAGGGCGGCCGTCGCGCCGCGGCTGCTCCCGCTCCGCCGCGCAGGAAACCGGCGGCGGGGGCGGCGGGGCCGGCGCCGGGCACCGTCTGCGGGGGGGGGAGGCGCCGGGCACGGCGGGGGGGAGAGGGGGAGCCGGGGACGGGGGGGAACGAGGGGCGATGGGGCGGGGCGGGGGGAGCCGGGGGGCGCCGGAGCCGGCAGGGAACGCGGCGGGAGGAGGAGGAGCCGGGGGCAGCGAGGGGCCGTGGAGCAGAACGGGGAGCGGCGGAGCCGGGGGCGCAGGGGCAGCGAGGAGCCACGGGGCAGGACGCGGTTGCAGGGAGCGGTGGGGGGAGCCGGGGGGCAGGAGGAGCCGGGGCACGGGGGCAGCGAGGGGCCACGGGGCAGGGCGGGGGTCCGGGGACAGCGGGGGCCGCGCTCCCCGGCGCTGCGGGCACCGCGACCGGGGCAAAGCGGGGAGGGGGGCGCGGCGCCAGCCCGGGGGGCGGCGGGCGCCGCTTCTCCCGGCGCTACTGGCGCCGCTCCCCCCTTCTCCCTCCCCTTCCCCCTCTTCTTTCTCCCCTCTCTCTCCCCCTTTTCCCTCCTCTCTCTCCCTGCCCGGGAGGTGACGGTGGGAGAGGGGTTCGCGGTTCACGGCGGGTCCAGGCTCAGCTCTGGTTCCCGTCTGGTTTTCCAACCCAGTTTCTCTTCCAGATCAATTCCTCCTCTCCCCAACCGCGAATGAGACCCAGGCTGGGCCTCGGAATAATCACTGCCGTTAATTAAAGCCCAAGACACCACTGGTTTGATTGGACAAGGTTGGCAGGGCTGGATAAATTGGATGCATCCTTTCCCGGATCCCGGAACGCAGATGGGGAAGATGCGGATGCCCACCAGCAGACCCGCTACAAAGCCAGTGCCTGAGTTTCCCCGGCCTATTCCCGCGGTCCAAGGACCGACATTGGATCGGCAGATCCAGCTGCTGATGGAACCAGCTCACGGTCTCCATACCTGCAGCACAAGGACCCGGGCACTGCAAGCGCCTACTTACCTACACTGCAAAATAGAAAGCATTTCTACATTGGAGGAAAAACCCCTCTGATCTCGCAGGGACCGCTAAACGGAGAAACTGGTTTTAATCCTTGTGTAACTGTTTTGTGTGTGCAGTGCACGCAGGTATGACAAGGCACTACCAACAGATTTCAGGTTCAAAACACGACGCTGTCATTTGGTCAGGTTTATGTTCCAAGTACAGCATAGAAACTGCAGTAAGCACCAAGGCGCAGAGTTCTGAGAGAAGCTCTCATTGGGGTCTGTCGTTCCCATGCTTATTCTGACATCAGCCTCCCTCTCGTGGATTTACACAGATGGGGAAGCGCTAGGAGGCAAGTCCAGAAGGATTTATTTCTTTCCCAAAACTCTACACACCTCTCTTTTAGAACTTCCCAAAGTCAGTTCGGTTTTAAAAGATGCTTGTTTCATGCAGCACTGCCTTCCCACCTGTAAATGCACAGCACCCCTGCGCAACTACTAAAAGTGTTGCTGCTAGAGGAGTCCGGCGGATCACCTTTGCTACCACAGAATGCAAGCTGGCACCAGAAAGGGACCGGCAGACACTTATCTGGCCACACACTTCTTAACGCGAGCAACCACAGCACATCACTTTGTTCTGCAGATCACTGCCTGCTGGCCTCTGGGCTGCTTCGTTGGGAACAAAAGCACATGCAGAACTCACAGCTGGAACAAGCTGCCTTGCACTTTGCCCTGTAAGCTCAGAGGAATTACACGAGTCCATAGGAAAACCCAGGTTTCAGTTCCTCTGGTTTCCTGGGCTTAAAATACTGTGACAATGCTGCAACATAACCGGAACTCAAAGCTTGCCAGGCAGTTACTGCCTGGCATGGACTGTACTACACACACAAACACAAGAGACTCGCAGCAGAGATGGTATCTTCACATTAATTTGTGCAACTGCTGATCATTGCTCTAAGCCCCTTCCCACATGAACATATTTGTATACACAAGCACAAATGCACATCCATACTACGCAGAAATAATGATTAATTCCACCTGTCATAAAGATCATAAAGATACTGTGTGTGAAAGGAGACTCCCTTTCACCTCCAAGAAACACTTAAAGAAAACACAGTTGATTTCAGTGGATAGAAAAACCTACCTTCCCAGCTGAAATTGTTTCCACAGAGCTACTGACAATGTTTTAAATCATGGTGGTTTTTCTCCAGACCAGGACCTGCTTTAGTTCCACAACCCAACAATCCCAACCTTTGCCATTCTGTATTTTATGTTTATCCCTACGCATGATGAACTGGTTTTAAGGCCTTAGTTTACTATGATTTCAATAGCTTCAATATCTTTGTCATTAAAGCGCTGATGCTAGAGATTTTGAAAGTCTCAAGATAATGGCAGAAAGAAAACACAAGGCACTCAAAAGTTAGGAAGAAAAGGTGTAGAAAAGAGTAACTGTGATCTGTGGTGTGAATGCTGTAAAAGTTGTAAGCATTCAGGATGAGCCTGTCCTTCCTAATCTAAAAAAACTTCTCTAATGGTTTGTGAACTGTGGCTGTTGTAACACGTGGGTGCAATTAGAACTCCCTTTTGCTTTATTTAGCCATTCATTCTACACTTCTGCACAATACACAAAACTGAAAGGATAAGGACAGGTAAGAGGCTACTGAATGATCTGCTGCTGCGTACAGACAAAAAAAAACCCATGCAAATGCTCTGTGTGTCTCATCCTTTGGGTCAAGCACCGCTTGTCCCATCTGCTCTGCCTGCAAACTCCTCCTCTAGCCCTTAACCGACTGCAGGTACCCTGGCAAACACAGTGCCTAACAGTTATGAGCCCTCAGACATCAGGGTTTCACCATCACAGAGGCAAAGGGATTTTTTTAAGGGAAGGAGGCGGAGGAGAGGGAAAATGTCTTAACTAAAGCACATAGTTTAACGATAATCTTACCACTGGAGACGAAATTCGACACCCAGGGCAATCACAGATTGGAGGATGTACCTGTAAGATTCCTTTGGACATAAGAGTCTTCAAACTTTTCCCTGCATGCAGAGGAGAAGAAAAAGAAGAAAAAGGATCAGCACCTTTACAAAGGAAAAGTATTTCGGGATGGGGGGGAAGCACGCATCTCCTCACACACCAACATCCCTTCACGGAACTCTCTCCCTGCAGATCGCCGAGATGCAGCGATGGGGGGGGAGCCAAGGCAGAGCCCCAGCCGGGGGATAGGTGGGGGGGACACCGGGACAGCCCGCTCGGCGCCTCCCCCGCCGCTCCGGACTCACCCCCGACAGACCCAAGGTTTCCTGCAGGCAACGCGGAGCCCGGGAATGAGAGAAAGAGGAGAGATGCACGGAGCCAGGGCAATTAGCGCGGCCCCCAAAGGGATTCCCCTTTTCTCTGGCGATCAATAAACCAGGCGCGGTGTCAGCCTCCCCCCACCCTCCCAATTAGCTCTCTGCTAATTAGGTGTCTCCCCCTCGCTCTCCACCTGCCGCCCGCCCCGGTGCCGGGACTGCGGCGCTGGCTCGGGCGGCACCGCGGGCGGGAGGGGAAGGGAGGGATGGAGGGAAGGGAGGGAGAGAAGGGAAGGAGGGAGGCAGGGCAGGCTCCAGCGCCGCGGAGGTCCCCGCCACCCAGCTGCGAAGGGAACACCCCCTCCGCCCCGCCCGGCTCCGAGCATCCCCCCCGCTCGGCTGCCGACCCGGCGATCTGCCCCGTGTTCGACCCCCCGCAAGAGAAAACTTCTCTCTAGAAGAGACGAACCCCCTCCTTACACATATATCACACCCCCCCACATCTACCTCCCCCCCCCGCAAAGCAACTGTGCCCAAATTGCTAGGGGAAAAAAAAAAAAGCTAACTTAGCCGCTCTCCGGGTAGCGGAGCGCTCGGAGAAGGGGATCCGGTACAGAGGGACCGGGGGGCGCACGGGCAGAGGAGATCAGAGTCTGAGCTCTTCCCCCCCCCGCGAATGCTAATCGGCAGTAAAGCCTCCCCCCGGTATCCCGCTCCCGGGGGCGAGAGGGAGGATGCTAAGGAAGAGCTGAGCGGCGGGGTCCCCGGCGCAGGGCGAGCAGCGCCTTTACCTTTGTGCCTGATGCTGCGCTTCCAGTCCTTGGCCGTTTCCCTGCCGCTCACAAACTGGAACTCGTTGGGCGTGAGCCACTCGCCCCGGTACCGGATAGAGGGTCCTTTGCTCCCCTGGCACAACTTATTGACGTAGAGCAGCGCCTTGTTCTCCCCGCACTCCACCTCGATGCAAGGCTCTCCGTTGTCAAAGAAAGGCTGGAAATCCGGGATGGAGGAAAACCTCTCCAGCATCAGGTCCTCGGGGAGGTGGTGGGGATGGTGGGGGTGTGTTTCGTGGAAGCCCAGGTACGCGCGGTGAGCGAAGATCTGGTCGTAAGCCGGCGGGTGCGGGGTCACCACCGGAATGGCAGCGGCGGCCAGAGGGGCGAGATAGTCAGGTAAGGTTTCCATGGGCTGGTTAAAGGCTGCCAGGGCCATCTCTTCCCTGTCAAGTCGCTCCTTCTTGATAGCAGGCATGGTGCCGCTGCGCTCCCCGTGCGCCCTCGCCTCTCCAAAGCGCAGTGGCTCTAATGTCTCCGGTTCAACTTGCCCCCGCTCTGGCTGGAGTTGGGATGAAATGCGCCAGCAGCAGCAGCAGCAGCAGCAGGAGCACCTTTGGCGCTCGGGCGCCGGAGGTGGCTGGTATCCCCCGGCTAACAAATCTCCTGGGCTGGCTCCCCAGCAGAGCTGTCTGGGATCCCTCTCCCACGGAGAGGCTAATGTACCGTAGACCCGGGAGCTGGTGTGTGCCACGCAGATCTGCCCCTCCGGACTAATACCTGACATCTCGGAGAGGTCTCTGCCGCCGTAGACATTATTTTGGTTTAAAAAAAAAGAAAAAAAAAAAAAAGCTTATTGATTCCCCTAGATCGACCCACCTTCTCACCAAGCTGGAGGGTTCCCCGCCGCCTACCAGCCCCCTTTCACCCTTCCCCCCCTTCCTTTAAACTGACACCTGGTTTATTTATTTATATGCAATAATTAAAATGAAACGCCGCCGCCTCGCCGTCCCCTCCCCTCCGGCGCCTGCCGGGAGCCCGCAGCCCCCTGGCAGCCCTGCTCGCCCCCAGGGAGCCCCGCGGGGCGCTCGCACCGCTGGCTGGCCCTCCTTTTCCCCGTGGGCGCCCTGCTGGCCCGCCGGGGAGCCCGCAGCCCCCAGCTCGCCCCGCTCTCCCCCGTGGGAGCCCGCAGCCCCCAGCTCGCCCCTCTGCCCCGTGGAACCCGCAGCCCCCAACTCGCCCCGCATGGAACCCGCAGCCCCCAGCTCGCCGCGTGGGAGCCCTGCTCGCCCCCCAGCTCGCCCCACTCGCCCCGCGTGGCGAAGTTTCGCGGGGCCGCCCCCCCTTCACCTGCAAAGTGCAGCCTCGCCCCGCTCCCACCGGAGGCTTTTTGATCGCTGCGAGCTGGCATTTAATTTCCAGTCCTGCACGAAATTTTCAAGAACGGGGTATTACATGACATACATCACTGTCGAGATGGAGAGACCTATAGATCTATAGATCCACATCACCGCGTGTGTATTTATACACACACACACGCGCATCGATATTTCTATCTAGGCAGACCCCAAACGCCTGGCTCTGCGGGGACCCCCCGAGCCGGGACAAACACGCACGGATCCGTGCTCAGAAGTCACGGCACAGTTCAGAGACTCCGACCAAACAAGATTCCCCCCCCGCCGCCGCTTCTCTAAGTTGGCCCATTTAAAGCGCAGAGGCGCTCGCAAGCGCCGCGCCGGCGGCCAGGGGAGCGCAGGGGGGGAGCGACGGGCGGCAGGGCCGGCGCCGGGGCTCCTGCCCTCCTGCTGGCACCAGCCGGGCTCCAGCCGGCTCGGTTCCCACGTGGCGAGGCTGAGGAGACGCGCTGTGCGTTTGTTTTGCACGAGGAGCCCCGGCAGAAGCGGCGCAAGGTCCGTGGGAAACTGCCCAAGGAGGACAACGCAGCCCAAAATCAATTTGATAGGCTCACAGAATGGTTTGGGTTGGAAGGGATCTCAAAGCCCAGCTAGTTGCAACCCCTGCAGTGGGCAGGGACACTTCCCACTGGATCAGGGGGCTCCGAACCCTATCCAGAGCATCCCACAACAGTTTGGGTTGGAAGGCACCTCAAAGCCCATCCACTTCTAACCCACTGCCGTGGGCAGGGACACGTCCCACTGCATCCAGCTGCTCCAAGCCCCATCCAACCTGGCCTTGAACACCTCCAGGGATGGGGCAGCCACCTCTTCCCTGGGCTACCTGGGCCAGTGCCTCCCCACCTTCACAGGAAAGCATTTCTTCCTAAGATCTTATATCAATCTCCCCTCTTTCAGCTGAAAACCGTCCCTGCTGGTCTTATCCCCACACTCCTTGAGCCCCTCTCCAGCTTTCCTGGAGCCCCTTTCAGCACTAGAAGCTGCTCTAAGGTCTTCCTGGAGCTTTTCCTTCTCCAGGCTGAACAACCCCAACTCTCTCTCAGCCTGTCCTCGTACAGGGTACCATACCCCTCACTACAACAAGTCCACTAACAGACCACCTGTGGTCCAAGCTGTTGCTTCTTGCCAGTGGGGATGGAGGAAGCTGCCTTAGTGGGGTTCAGCAGTTCTGGGAATGCAATCTAAGGCCTGAACGTCCATCTTCTCCCGATGCTACTTGACCATGATCCTTGTTTCTTGCCTGTTCTCAAGAAATGTAAACTCTGGAAGCCATCCTTGCTTCTTGCTGGAATGAAGGAGGTAGATATGCACACCCATCAAACCCTCCCACTTAGGCTTTCAGGCTTAGGCTCTTATCCTTAATGCTTCTGATTGCTCAGTATGACAGGGGGAAAATCACTTTCTATTATCACCTAATGAACCAGGGGAAATGTTTGGAAGGGACTCTGGGAGACAGGCATTCTCTGGGAAAGGAGTGAGAGGATTCTGGACTGAGGTCAGGTAAGAAGTCCATGCAGTGAGAAGAACTATTGGCTCTTACAACAGTCAGCAAACCTTCATGCCTGGCATGCCTAGAACTGCACAGAGCTCTCGGCAGAGGCTTCAGAACCACTTCAGAATTCCTTTGACTCCTCTGCTTTGTCACTTGGCTTTGTGGGACTGGGGTTTTTTTTTTCACTTTTTTACAGGGGAGTGGGTATTTTTTTGTCAAAGCCCTCTTTCTTTTTTTTTTTTTTTTTTTTACAGCTGTAAGGGTTACTCTTCTTCCATCTCCATTCCTAATGGCAACTTCAACTCCAAGTGTAGAGAGCACTTGGCTGCAGCTTTCTCCAAAGACAAGTCTCCATGCTTCTTCCAGGAAGGGTCACAAGAATGGCCTTTATCCTCCAGGAACAAACCCTTCTGTGGTACTTGTAGACTTCTCACATCTCTGTGGGTTGGATGCACACTCAAATCTCCTTACAGCACCTTGCACTACCATCCAGTCTGCCCCATCAAACAGCCACAGTGAGACCTTTCCTATCCCAGTGATTGTTTATTTACCTTTTATTTTGAAGGAAAAGGGATTTTCCCACTGCATGTCAGCTCAGTTGCTTTTTACGTCCAAAGAAACTGAGGTCAAATCTGGACCTGGTCATAAGAGAAGTGAATATGGTGAGTCTTCCATTCTAGAAGGGCAGCATCCACTTGGCTGTGTTTCACTCCTGGAAAAAACAGGCACTTGATGCCAGTTGTGCTATAGGTACTGGCCAAGCTGTGTAGAGGTCCAGCACTGGAGAAGTAAGGCCTCATGATGATGGCTCAATATGAGGTGCATGGCTTGGACCAGGCAGGGTTTCCCACACACACACCAGGTGTTGTGGAAGAACTCAGCGAAGTTTGGAGGGTTCAAGAGGCACAGATTCAAGCTGATTCTCCCACTCTCTTACAAGCACTAGAAGTTACTAACAAGTCCTCCCCACGCTAACAAAGAACTAGAGCTCTCTCTGGATGTCTGAGTTCGACAGCAGGAGCCTGAAGTTGTTCCGCTCCAGTCTCTTAACAGCAGAGCCTTTGGGATTAGTGTAAACAGATTCACCTTTGGAGAGCAGATCAGAGAAATCTAAGCAAATCCACGCACACGTGGTTAGAGGGAGAACCAGGTGTGCTCCACAAATTCTGCACTGAGGAATCGGAACATGTTTTCAAGTCTAGGGACACAAATTACCATGTCTTTTTGTTTCTGTGGCACCCAGCAAAGTGAAACCATGACTCTCAACTCGCTCACAGAAGTGCTACCACAGTAAACTTAATAAAGAGTGATCATTGTCCAGCATTTAGTTCTCCATCTCTGGAACAAGTTATGCTGGACTGAAACAGAAGCACTGGTTGCACCAGCCATGTCATAGCAGGTCTGTAGCGTGAGCTTCTCACAGTCCAAACCCAATTATGCCAGCAAAGTTCTGTCCAGTACCCCAGAAAAGCTTAGATAATAAAACAGGTCTTTCAACAATCGGTGTAGTAGCTTCTAAATCATGTTGTTCCCCCAAAGAAGTTGGGTTGCTTAGGCTTTTATGACTGCAGGCTAGCAGCTCCTCTTCTTACTTCCGTATCTTTCCAGAGAATCACTCTGACACTATCACACCAGTGATGGAAACAACTCTGTCCCTACCAAATTGCTGAGGCTTCCAAAAGATGGGCAAGAAGAACAAACAGCCACACCACCACCTCCTGAGCCAACCATATTCATCCTCTCCCAGTCTTGGAGGACATCAAAGCTGTCCAACAGCCAGGATTCAGTGCTTTTTGCCTTCTATTCCTTGCCCGGTGTAGCCCAGCTCTGTGCTCACTGCATGTGAACAGCCAGCCATGCTGCCAGAGTCACACTCAGTGGGATCGGTATTGGAGGTAATAGTAGCCTCAGGCCAGACTGCTTCATTACCAGAGATACTTTGACAGCCCAGCAGCCAGAGCAACAGCAGGGAGGGCACAGGTGAGTCTTCAGGGGAGGAGGACAGTAGAAAGGGCTTTGCCTCTCAAAAAATGCTTTCTCAGGAACTGCTGGGCTGTGCCCTGTTTAATCCCACTGATATAGAACGCTGCCTTTTATAATGAGTGAAAAAGAAGCACTATGGAACTCGTGGTTTTCTGTCTTTCTTGAAAGTAGGGTCACGGTAGCACAAATTCACACAACAAACCAGAGCTGTAAATTGCATACATCCCTGTGGAATACAGGTATTTTATCTGTATTTTATCAAGGTAACTGCCTGGGACAGTCAGTGTTGGTTTAAGGAACTCTCTTCTCATCAAACTATATTCACAAACTACCTCTTCCAAATGGCTTCCCTACAGGTGCCCTGTGTAGCAGTGGGACTCATCGCAGTAGATCAGCACTCAAAACGCTAAAGGAATTAAATGTCTGCTGGGGAGAAGTGAGGGAAGTTTTGTCTGGGAGACAAGGAAAATCTATCAAATGATAGAAGGACCGATTCATCTTCCTTACTGGTTGAAGTTCAGGTGTGCTGTGGTAGCTTAGATCAGAATCAGCCTTGAGATGTCTACAACAAGGAGTTTAAATTAAAAGGACACAAGCTTATTTCCATTAAAACCAATGGCAAATTGTAACTGACTTCACACTTTGGGTATTCCAGACACCCATAAAACCTTCTTGCAAAGGGTTTGGAAAACAACAAATTTAGGTACACTCACGTGATGCCTCCATGATGTAAAAACAGCCCTTACAGAAATAACCCAGGGAATAGGGTATCAAAGCTGCTGTTATAGTAACCGTTCTCTCCGATTCTTTCCTTTTCAGGCAAGAGCTGCCACCTTTGCAGTTCCAGTCGCTGGGCAGCCTCCCTGTGCTTCCCTCTTCATTAACTACACTTCTTTGCAGATACTGCAATTAAAAATGCATCTTTCTCCCTTGTCCTTCCTCTCTCCTCAGAAGTTATTTGTTGCTAATTCGTAACTGTAGTGAAAGATTTGCAATAACAGACTTGTAACTCACAAGAAAGCCACCAGCAGATTCTTTCTTTTTTTCCTAAGGCCTGTGTGCTCCTCTGCTCTGCTCCACTGCTAAGAAAAACCCACTCTACCACAAGACAGTGAAATGATGGTCATGTTGTATTAATCTCAAGCTTGGCTGTGTCCCAGCGCTTGTAGATCACTCTGTGCTACTCCACTTCCATAACTTCCTGCCTGACTTCCCTCCTACAATCACAGTAACAAAAGCATGCACTTGAAAAACTGATGATCCAAGAACCTGGGCATGGCTGGAATCTACTGCTGGGTTAAAACAATAAAAGAACTGGTGACCACTGAAAAGCAGATAACATTAGGTGTGCCACCCCAACGACACAGTGCCAGAAAAGAATGAGACGTGGGTCTCTCCATTAATTCCCAAGTGCAGGCAAACACGTGTGCAGAAACAGATTGCTTTCTGTAGTTTAGGCAGATGAACGTGTCCAGTGTAATCCAGGTGTGACTGCTTTTAATGCTAGCCAGAAAGATGAAAGTAAAGACTAGGCAGAACCTGCCTTCACCAATTTAGGAGGTGCTGAAGTACAGACTACCTGAGCCGGCTCACAGCTTTCGGACACGTTAATTAGAGCTAACAGGTTCTAAAGTCTTTAGTTCATTGGGCACCTCTGCAGACAGGTTTTGTGTTGTTCTAATTCTCCTCCTTTCTAGAAATTGATTTACAGTGCCCTAGTAATGACAGGATTATCATAGCTCACCTCTCCACTAGGGTACCTGCACCCCACCAGAGAGACGGGCAGAGTTCACCAGGAATGTTTCCAGACAGTTATTGTTACAGCAACGGGAATCTTTGTGTATAGCTTGGCTCTAGTCAGGGCTCTGCCTATACTGCAGTTTCAGCTATGACTGCTGCGAGTGTCCTTCTGCCGCAGCTATATGTTATTAAATGAACCCTGGTACTCTAAGACCACCACACAGGAGCTCCATCAACACAGACGTCTGTTCCTGCAGGGAACTCGCGCTGAAGTTTGTGCTGCTGTGCTTCCTCAGTTGTCTGAGGGACTGTCTAGGTCTGCGCCAGCACAGGAAGGCAGGCATAACTTCAGCGTCACTGTGACCAGAACTCTTACATGAGCTCTTCTACATCTTCATTGTATTTGAACAAAACATACCCAAAACCATGTCTATGAACAGTCATGGGCATCAGCAGAGTGAACTCATGGAGACAAATGCACATAAACAACTTTGTACTCACTCCTCACTCTCTACTCGCTCGTGCCTCCATCATTATGAATAAATGCTGGGTCAGGACCACAGGAAGGCTTGTCTTGTTTGCCTTTGTTTTTCTTTTCTTTCAGATTTTCCATTCCTAGAAAAGGAGATGCATTCAAGTCAACTTGTTGCCATGACTACACTGCAACAGAGTGCCTTAATCAAACAGAAACTTAGATAAGATAGAAGAATAACAGAAACAAAGGGAAATGAAAAAAAATATGTAAACAAGCATTTACACATTCAAATCTTCTCATGGTGATTTCAGTTCCTTGGAAGAAGAACAACTTCTCTGCTCCTTCACTTGCATTGCACAGCCAATGCAGCGTGCTTGCGGACAAGAGAAGCTGCCTGCTGCAACCAGTTAGCGCCGAGTTTTATTTGTTTGTCAGACTTCCAGACTTGAACTTTTCTACGTGTGGAGTCAGGCATTCCAACTTCTATTTCTGCCTTTTTTGCTTCACTATGGCAGCAGTTCACCCAGTGACTCCAAATTCGGGTTCTTCACTCATAAAGCAGAGAGAAAACGTTGCTATAAGCAGAGCAGGGAAGCACAGCTCGTCAGGTGCTCACACTCCTCACTCCTTCCTATCTCATCCTATAGATATCCAAACCTCTGCTTTCCTCAAGCTCAATCACCGAATCCCTAAGCAAACCCAAGTAATCGTGAGCTATAATGCACCCCAAGAGGCAAATGCAGAAACGTCAGAGCAGTTTACAAGTAATTTTGACGCCCGATTCCTAAAACCCTTCATCCAAACTCTTTGGCAAATACCAATAACTAGTCTGTTCACAGCAGAGGAAAAGGGGTTTGTTTGTCATACATCTCCCTTGCCTTCGCCAAAACCGATCTGCATCCAGACACGGCAGGAGCTATTTTCACTCACTTTTCACACTCAAAAGGTACCCATGGGAATATATACAGTGTCAGCACACTTGAAAAACTACTCCATACACTCACAACATTTAAAGTTTTGCTCCAGGAGGGAGGGATAAGAAGGAATTTGGAACATTGTACTGTTCGCAAAAGCTCTTCCTTTCATCTGGAGTACTGAGTTAGCAATAGCTGCGGATAAAATGAGTGGAACAGCTACAGTCCTATAGCCACTGACATGCACAGCAGTGGTGACAGCCTGGCACCAAGGGTCACCCATTGTTAGGCACGGAGACACAGAGATTCACAGCCATGTGCGCTCACAAAATAGATGTTGGATAAACAAGAGAGCTAGTTTTCATTTGGTTTGTGCCCTGAGAAAGACAGGAAGAGCTGAACTATCAAACCTGAGGTTCTGTGCATATCAACTGCTACAAGACAGGCTGCTGAAATATTAGCTTGGCGTTATGGGAGCAGTCATCAGAATTTCAGTCGCTAACATTTCAGCCATATGGTAACTCGGATCTCAGCCTCAGCAGACAAACAGATGTGCCAGCAGCTGAAGGGGCAAAAAGCTGAGTTCCAACACACATTCTGACTTTTGCTACCTGGGAAAGACTTTGGAGGAAGCTGGGGCCAATCTTTGAGGATGAACACTGGAGGAAAGAGACCTTTTAAGTTCCTGTCTTCCCTTTTAAGTGCATTGAGCATGCAGACAATTCTCCTACATGCTCTGCACCCAGAAGCAACACTGGCATTGGCCACGAACAACTACATATAGGTTATGGCTGTGCTGACTCTAAAATAAAATAGCCTAATCCGTTCTAAATACCTAGAAGCCACTCAAGTCTGTTACCACCCAGCTCTTGTTTCTGTTTTCAGTTGGTAAGGAGTCTGTCTGGTATGGTCTCTAATCACAATTACAGCAAAACACTAAGTAGGACGCACGTCATAGGAAACAAAGATAAAATTGTCTTGACAAAGTAACTGAATGCATTTATAGGGACAGCATTGCTTTTAATTAGCCATAATTTCCAAAGAATTATTACTTGCTCGAAAAAAAATCTTTATGGATACATAAATTATTGAGCGCAAGATTCTCCCCTTCTCTCCTACCAATACCTGGGAGGCCAGACCTAATGTAACTCAGCAGGGAATTGGCTGTATTTGACTGCAAGAATGTTCATTGTTCCAACATATTTGGTACTTTCATTTTACCTACAAAGACTGTATCAGTACTCGCCGAGTGAAAAAGGAAATCAAATCCCAATCTGGATTAACCGTCAGACTACCACAAACACATGCTTAGAAGTAAGCTCTGTGTACACATGTGCACATAAGCATGCACCCCCTCAATGCAATTTTATGCCTCATTCTAATCAGATTTGTAATTTGCTTTTTTGAAGTGCAGTCATGCAAACTAAGCCATTCATTCCTCTCTTTATAAAACAAATACGACTCCATTAGCATCAGCCTTGAGAAGTCCAGGACGTGGTACAAACCCAGGTAAATGGATTTGCTAAGGGATGTTATATCCACATCATTTTGGGCTGAGCCTCCTATTCTTTTTCTCTCTCCCTCTCTCCCTCAGTTTTCTGGTCCCCATGGCTCCTGCTCACAGTTTGCACATGACCCTACCATTTGCTTCCACCCTCACAGAAGAGACAACTGATGTTGTTGCTCTCGGTGTGGTGTGGTACAAAAGGAGGAGGTTCAAGATACCAGAAGGCATCAGCAAACTCTGGAACGGCAACTTGAAGACCTTTCTGAGACAGCTGACATCTGTCTGGATCCTTAATTCTACTGAGAGAAAAAGGGCTTTAAGCCATTCGTTTATCACTAACAATACTGCATAAAACAACTCTGAGAAATTTCAAATCCATCTAGAGCTGCAGCCTTCAGGATAAATGTGTGACTGTGTCGCTGCTGAGACACGACACGGTGATGTGGAAGCAAGTTTCTTTATTGAAGTTACATGGCTGGCCGGCACGCGCTTGATCTTACACGCGCCTCTTATACCCTTTATTAACACACACATCTCCGCACGACTGGATTAGCTTATACATAAACAATCTGTGAATGGATGGTACTACTTTCGTGCACAGTCCTATATTGTCTGCCCACTTCCCGTCCCATGATCTCCTTCTGGGTGCAGTAAGCAGGGGTCCCCAGCCCACTGTGGACCCCCACATGACTGGGTGTTTTAATTCGTAAGGAGATCCTCAGGAGATAGTTACAGAGAGTAGCCGGCCCATCCCATTGATCTATGTCACTACAGCATCTAGGCACTATTATCTCATTTCAGATTATAGCCAATTATGGAAAACATTTCCTTAGAAAACTGGGCTCTAGCGACACTAATGCCTTCTTTTGTGACATTGCCCGGGACAGCTACAAGAGCCAGGGTTTGGCTGCACTAAGAAATTTACCCCTAGAAGTACAGAGCTATTTCATACCACATAATTCCCACTTGGGAAGCGTTTCCTCTCTCATTTCCCTTCAGCTGGGAAAAGGCGTTATTATTTGGAGTAGTGACCATACTGTTATACCTACAGTACTTTAACTACACTTATGCTTTTTTTCCAAAGCAAAAGAGCTTCTTTCTCCGTCCCTGTCACTCTCCATTCTGCCATCACTGAGCCACAGGAGGAATTCCTCTGGAAATGTGAAAGAAACTTGCAGCGCAATGACAGTTTGTAACGAGAACTTCGAAGAGACTGGGTGTTTTGGGAGTGGATTTGTCACCTCATGGAACAGACAGGAAGCGTTACTCTTTGTCCCCACTGATTTCTGCTAAGACTGTAGCCCATCAATGAGCAACTTATTGCAAAAATTACATCTTTACATTTCAAGTTGGTTTGCTTAGGTTGAATGTACTGGTCATGAAAAGATCTAACTGCCAGAATCAGGCTTTCAACATAGAATCATAGAATAGTTTGGGTTGGAAGGGACCTTAAAGATCATCCAGTTCCAACCCCCCTGCCAGGGGCAGGGACACCTCCCGCTGGATCAGGCTGCCCAAACCCCATCCAACCTGGCCTTGAACACCTCCAGGGATGGGGCAGCAACAACTTCCCTGGGCAGCCTGCTCCAGTGTCTCACCACTCTCATGGTGAAGAAATTCCTCCTTATGTCCAGTCTAAATCTGCCCCTCTCCAGTTTACAGCCATTGCCCCCAGTCCTATTACTACAAGCCTTTGTGAACGGTCCCTCCCCAGCTTTCTTGTAGCCCCTTCAGGTGCTGCAAGATCACTATGAGATCTCCTTGGAGCCTTCTACTCTCCATGTACATTCAACAACAAATTCAAAATTCCCTTCCCATTGATGTTCTTGGACCTGTCTTCAGACTTGCTGCTGCAGTAGCTGCCGCTAAATGCCACTAGATCCGTAAATCCATTTATTGGAATAGTCATACAGAACTGCAGCAATGAGACACAAACTTAATCCAATTCAAATCTCTTCTTCCAATTCAAATCTCTTCTAAGCAGCAGGAGATAAACATTCAGCTCTGTTCTCCATGAAACATGAGTAAAAAAGGGTGGAACCTTAAGGATGTATATGGTAAAGAAAAAGCCATTAAGGAGACAATACAAATAAACCCTAGCAATAACTTAACAGGGACAAGAAGGCACTGTCCCAAGCACTCCTCTAGCAAACCACTGAAAATACCTCTGGGATTGTCCCAGGCCCCTGATTCAAGACACGTCTTTCCATCAGCTCCCTAAACTCCTCAGCAACAACATCTGGAACCCCCATCCAATTATAAGATGAAATGCAGGAGGATCAAAGAGAGAGTTTCCCAGCTCTCCAGAGAGCAAGCTGGAGTGTGGGATAATTAGCAGCTTCTGGCTGCTGAAAACCACCTCTCACTTGCTAGCATTTTCGCTGGCCACCCCACCTGTGTGTGCAGTCCCCTTGGCCTCCAGGGTACCAGGGTCCCCTCCATGTGTGTCACTTTTAACCTGCTATAACAACAGCTGCCCTGATGCATCTTAGAAGTTTGTAGTGGTCTCGTTGCTCCTCTCCCCATTAACCAGAGGGAAAGCTTTTTAGGACATGTTTTCCCTCCTTGGGAGTCAGAGTGAGTGCAACAGATTGGGGTTGGCAGGGGAAGAAGAAAAAGGGTACAGGAGCTGTGGGGATCTCGGTGCAGGCAACACTCCGAGAAAAATACAGCTAAACAATAGCAAAATAATATTTACATTGCTTCCTGTATTCCCCTGTGTGCCAGAAGTTTTGATCAGGACGAGAGGGGTATAATTTATCATGAGAGAGAAACATTTGCTCACTAGTCCTGCAGGTTTTTTAACTGGCTGATGCATTGCAAGCAGCACAGAAGTTTAAAGCCTGAAAGGCACCTTAACAATAGCTAGGAGACGAGCTGTCAGGAGAAAGATTGAATTGTGAGTTGCTCGCCCTTGTGAAAGAAATGCAGGTTGCACGACTGCCAGATATGGGGACCCTAGAGTTGCATCACCAGATTGGTTTTTGTGCTCTTTTCAGGAAGAACAGCAGCCAGCAGTTCTCTGTCCAAGGGATGGAGCAGTGCAGGAGGTATGGAAGCGAAAGCTTAGACTGGAATTCCCATCTCTAACAGAAACAAGACTGTTTTTCCCATACACCGTGGCAATTCTCCACAAGAGAGGGCATTTCCTTCTGACAAGTCAACCATCAAATCAGGCATTTCCCCAATGCCATGGTGTTCCTGCCCCATCACTGACAGGTCCAAGTGTACCCGTCCACTACTAAGCCATATACCTAAACACTTCACCTACTCATCTTTTAAACACCTCCAGGGATGGTGAATCAACCACCTCTCTTCTCTGTGCAGCTGTTCCAGTGCCCGAGAACCCTTTCAGTGAACAAATTTACCTTGCGTCCAATCTGAACCTGTCCTGGCACAACTTGATGTTCTCGTCCTGTTGCCTGTCAATTGGGAGACCAGCACCCACCTGTTACAACCTCCTTTCAGGCAGCTGTAGGAGTGATAGTCTCCCCTCAGCCTCCTTTTCTCCAGCCTAAACAAGCCCAGCTCCTTCAGCCACTCCTCATAAAACTTGTTCTCCATCCCTTTCACCTCTGTTCTAACCGTGTCTTGAGCTCCACCAAACCACAGAATCATGGAATAGTTTGGGTTGGAAGGGACCTCAAAGCCCATCCAGTTCCAACCCCCTGCCATGGACACCTCCCACTGGCTCAGGGGCTCCAAGCCCCATCCAGCCTGGCCTGGAACCCCTCCGGGGATGGGGCAGCCACGACTTCCCTGGGCCACCTGTTCCAGGGCCTCACCACTCTCATAGTGAAGAAATTCCTCCTTATGTCCAGTCTAAATCTGCCCTTCTCCGGTTTATACCCATTGCCCCTCTTCCTACCAATGCAACTCCTTTTCCCGTCACTCAGCTCCAATTACTTTTGCACACGCAGCCTTCAGAAAAGCCCTTTTCTCCTCTTCCGTCTCCAGCTGATTTTGCACACCCAGCCTTTCACAAAGCCCTTTTCTCTTGCCCCTCCAGCTCCTTTCGCACCCCCAGCCTGCCGAGCAGCAGCCGGCGCCGGAGGGTCCGGGGTGTCCGTGGGGGCTCGGGAACCCCCCGGCGGGGCCCCCGCGGGCGCTGGCAGCGGCCCCGGAGCCGCAGCGCTGCCGCCGGGGAGAGAAGGTAATAAATAACCCGGGGAGCGCGGCGAGGAGCCCGGCGGGCGGCGCAGACTCTGACCTGACAGACACCGCTGGAAGCGGCTCGCCCGCCGCCCCCGGAGCGGCCCCGGGCGGCGTCAGCGAGGGCAGAGCCCGCGGGCACGGCCGCGGCTCACACAGCGGCACCGGCCGCACTCGCACAGATGCAAACTCACGCGCGCTCTCCCCACACCCCCCGCGCACACCTCGCACTCTCTAACGCGCACACACATATATACACACCCACAAAACCCCACACGCAGAGCTCACTCGCACAGTCACAGATGCAAACACATGCAGTCACACATGTGCTGTCTCTCGCACGCCCTACACCTCACACACAGTCACAAACACACTCTCTAGTACACACACTCACACTCTGTCACACACGTGCTCTCTCACACACACTTCACACTCTCTAACACACACTCACACAAACATATATATACATCCCATGCACTCACACACAGAGCTCACTCACACATGAAACATGCTCTCATCACACAAATACATGCTCGCTCAGTCACACACGTGCTCTGTCTCTCGCGTGCCCTGCACACAGCTCTCACGCACAATCACACTAACACAAAAACGCATACACAAACACACACGTGTATACACACACCCACACAAACACGCACACAGCTCACTCACACACACTCGGACACACAAACACGCTCAGTCACACACGTGCTCTCTCACACACCCTGCACCCACCTCATACACACACTCTCTAACGCACACTCCCACACAAACACACACAGAGCACACACACACACAGACACGTTCTCACCCACACCCTGCACACACTCCCACACAAACATGCAGAGCTCACTCACACAAACACACTCGCCCAGACACACTCTCACAGACACAAACACATGCTCTCACATATGTGCGCTCTCACACACACAGCACACTCAGACACAGACACTCTCACCAACACACACTCAATCACTCACAAGCACATGCTTTCACACGCACGTGTGCTCTCTCACCCCACCCCCTCCGCTAAAAGTAGGGAGATTGAAATGAGGTTTTAAGAAGAAATGTTTTCCTGTGCGGGTGGGGAGGCCCTGGCCCAGGGTGCCCAGAGCAGTGGTGGCTGCCCCATCCCTGGAGGGGTTCCAGGCCAGGTTGGATGGGGCTTGGAGCCCCTGATGCAGTGGGAGGTGTCCCTGCCTGTGGCAGGGGGTGGGACTGGATGGGCTTTGAGGTCCCTTCCAACCCAAAACATTCCATGATTCCTGCCACTGGGAATGGGAGTCCCAGCCTGCAGGACACCTTGACCCACCTTCCCAGAGCCTCCTCTCACCTGCTCCAGGAGAACAGCACCCAATTCCCCAGGGGCAGCGAGGAAGAGAGGGGAGCGAGGGGTATGGATAGATTATTTTCCGCTCCATGCAATAAAGTGTGATTATAAAGAATATAAGAGGGAGCACAGCTTGAATTCCAATTGGAGGAGAGCCCGTTGTTAACCGTCAGGGAACTATTTATTCTCTAGCCTCACTGATGCGCCTTGGTCAATAATGATAAAGGAGGGGGGAACAGGAGAAGAAGTTGAAGCCATTATAAAGAAGCAATCGCATTATAGAGAAGCAGCAGCCACAGCCCCCTCAGAATCTATGATTCCCTGAGGTCATGTCTGGTGTGCTCAGACCACTGGCCACTGTCAGTATTTACTCTGCATCATTAACCCACCAAACAGGTTTTTTTCTTTCTCTTGCCAGAAATGACTGATTTCTCAAGCCTGATAGCAATCATCATCCAGGAGACGAAGCAGCGCTCCCCTGCTGCTGAACTATCGGCAGGGGTACTTAATAAATAAGTAAAATAGCTGTCTGGGTGACCAGCTCCTCAGGAAAAGGGAAGAAAACGGGTCTCTTGCCATCAAATATTCGTCACTCCCTTATTCTGACACCTCCTCTCACATACAGACATGTGGCACACACATACACTTGCCGGAGGCCCCGATGAACTCACAAAACATTATTTGTTGTTTGCAGCGCTGTTAGATCTCAGAACCAGGACCATATCGCATGAGGTACTGTACTGACAATGGACAAATGATGGTCCCTGTCCCAAACAGCTTGCTGATACACTCCAAGACTCTGCTCTTTCTTGCATTACTGAATTCCACATGAGTTTTACCAGGGTTTCACACAGGATCAGGGTTACACCAGGCCAGCTTTAGAAACTTCTGGCACCCAAACTGGATGTCAGATCAAAAAACCCAAACACAGTAAAGAAATGTAAGCTTGGAGCTTGTTTCGTTTGCTCTCCCACAGCGGAGCTGGTTGTACTTGAAGGTTTTGGTTAATATCTCCTTTACTCCTCACTGGCATAACTCCATCCCAGGGGCTCCAGGAGCCACGCAGGGCTCCACACAGATCTGAATACCCAGCAAAGATCATTTCTGCCATGATAAAGTCCACAAGCCAAGCAAAAAAAAAGCGAGCTCCCACACCATGGAATAGCACTTCACAGCACTGACTTCTGAATTCCCAGCCCCAAAATGGGTCTCAAAAGTTTGTCCTGACTCTGACCTATTTCTCCCACGGAGATTTTCCATCACAATCCTGCATCACCATCCTCTAACGTATGGCATGCTAGATCAGAGAGCGGATAGAGCACAATGGAGAAAGCAAACACAGGGAATACACGGAGAACCACGACCACCACAAAGGAAATAGCACAATTTCTTAAGGAAACATCATAAGTTCCTTATTTCTCTGGTCTTGCATCTCCCCTCTTTTCTCTGTTACCTGCTGCGGCCTAGTCTGGCCTTTGCAAAGGAGCTCAAGGACTGGCCCAGCTTTAATTTTTAATGCGGATGAAGCAGAAAGGCCACGGCCATAAAAAATTGAAGTTTATACATTTCAAAAATACACATCTTTTTCTCAGTGAAGACAAAAGGTCTGGGGGAGTGGAAAGCACATGTCCTTGGGCTCCCCAGGTACACAGTTGTGCAAGTCTCATTCTGAGACAACTCCAGTCTCTTTTACATTTCTTTGAAGATTCTGCCTTCAGCCTGCAGAGCAGGTTCCTCCCTTCAGTTTTCTGTTTTGGGGAGCTAAGTTGTTCTCTTACCAAAGAGAGGAGAAAATGTCCAGGGTTCTGGAGACACGGCTTGTCACTTCTTTAGGTCCTTCAACAAACTGACAAAACAAGGAATCTTTTTGCTCAAAACCAAGTGAGAGGCTAAGATGCTTTCAGGTGAACACTGAAGCGTTATTGGCAACTCAAAAAAGCATTATTCACTTGCTCATTGTCATTTACTTATATGTACTCAAATTAAATGCTGCCTCTTCTGATCATAGAATCATAAGGTTGGAAAAGACCTTAGAGATCATTGTGATGTTTTGAGTTGTGGAAATGTCCCTAAATTGTGACTAATTTTAAGAGTAGCACTGAGTGAAACTGTAGTTGTAAAGCAGTCCAGGAAAGTTCCTTCCCAATCAGAACAAGGATCAGCCTGCTTTAAGGGCATTCATTAAACGAATCTCTTTCAATAGGCAAGATGAAAATCTAGATCTAGAAGAATAAGCAGGAGAATGGAGGGATATTGTTCCTTTCCGCAAGCAACAAGCAACTCCTATTGACATTATTGGCATTTATTCATATTCAGCAGCAAAGGAATTGGGGACCATAACATTGGATGAAAGCTTGACTTGTAGACTTGGAACAAGTAAAACCAAATCATTTTGCGGAAGCCAAGAAATGCGGTTCATTATAGCTAGAAGAAATGTTAGAGTAGCTGCTTAAGAAGAAAGCCGTGTTTCTTTCCCAGCACAGGGATGCCTGTCTTTGCGCTATGCAATGCCTTCTGTAAGCTCTTTTGGGGACAGCGGTATAAATCATCATAAAGCCATGGCACGGCATATAAATCATAATAAAGAATAACGATATGTAATAAGGATGAATAATATTAAGAAGAGAACTGTGTGTGAGAGCGATAGCCTGCACACCTACATACACACAACCCTGCAAACACATACAGAGACAGGAAAGGTGGCTGTTACTGTTTTTCGAAGTGAACATTTTTTTCCTCTGGATATTTTGCTGTCAACATGTTGACCTCAGCCTCCTTTCCCCACCCTCTTTTCCTACTTTCCCTGCCCTGATGCACATGGAAGGCCAGTGAATAAACATGTGCAGGTAGTGTAGGGCTCGGAGGGCGATGACCTGACACTGCAGTGGGATGTTAAAACACCCAGGTCCTCTGTCTGTCTGTACACAAAGCTTTCCCTCTGGTTTGGGTTACGTTATATCAGGTGAAAAAATCAAGGAGCAGGTCTTACACTAACCCCAACTGTCCCTCTCCACTGGCGCTTCCAAACAACAGGATAACCCTCTTTCCACACAACTACCACTGGGAATGTGCCTCGAAGAGCGACAGAGATCCTAACCTGCTGGAGGGCTGCTTGCCTGTTTAAGGAACATATGGCTCCCTGAAGGCTAAAAGAAACTGCAAGAGGTTTTCTGTTACTTCGCCCTTTCTGAGCAGCTGTAATAAAGGGAACTAAAAAAGCTGCTACTTGGATAGCTCTAAATATCCAACCTCACGCTGCTGAGGAAAAGGATCTGGAGAAGAGAAGCTCAAATGGCTAGGAAAATGACCTCAAGGAACACATAGCAGTTGCATTAAGAAAACAGAAAGGAAAAAATCCTCAGTGTGCAGCAGGATGCCCACTTCTTCGTGTAAAACCAATGCATCTATACATGAGAGAGGCTGAAAGACGGGCCATGGCTGTCAGCTGGGGCAGAAGCAAGGGAGAAGAGATGAATAAGTAAAGACACAAAGAGAGAAGTACCGAGAGGGAGAGAGGTGAGATGTAAGCAGAGTCCCCTTTTCTGACCTGTCTAAAGCACCTGGAAGAGTGTTGGAGCTATTCAGTAAGCCATGAGAACAACAGACAATAGCACCCAGGTTCTTAACTAGCTTTAATACCATGCCAAGTTCAATACACTTCCAAAATCCCAGGATTTAATAAGAATGGCTCTGCTGCTTTCACTTCTAGAGCAATAAAGCTGAAAGCGTCAAAGAAAGAGATCCCTGGTTTTATCTCCTTTGTTTTGGGGGACCTTTTAGATCTGAATTTAGGAGAGGCAGTGCTGATAGTTCTGCCATCTGATTTACCTGTTTGGAAGGTGGTTTTCTCACCATTTTTTCATGCACAAAAGTAACAAAGCAAGGGGAATCCTTTGCCCCCACGCCCTGCCCAGCCTCTGGCACTCCCAAGAACCACTGGTAACCTCTCTGCATCGGTGTGTCATTTTTTAACTGCATTTAAAACCACAGGTGGGTAGAACTGGTTTGGTGAAAGTCTGTAAAAGCCTATAATTACAACAGCGCGAATGAGCCTTATAAAAAGTGGGAGAAACCTGACACAAAGGAGAAGCTGGGAAGCCAGGCCCCCTACTACAGGAAACCCAAACTCAATGCTGTAACCTGTAGGCATCTGCTAACACACCCTGAGATGCAGATGAAAATATCAGGTTCTGCACCTGAAAAACATCCCCGCGTGCTTATCAGGAACTGCAAATCCAGGCTCAGAAGCTGGGCGGGAGCAATCACAATGTTAATATGAATTTAGTGTAGGTGAGAAGGACTGGATTGGCCAGGCCAGAGAATCTGGGACCTCTTGTGAATGCTCAAAGTTAGAGGAGCAGAATGGCAAACTCATCCCTGCCACTGTCCTGCCTTAAGGGTGTCACCACTCAGGTGTGCAGCTCAGCTGTATGAGAAGAGAGAAGCTCTACCCATCACACAGCTCTTTACTTCCTAACAAGGCAGATGACAGAAGTGGAAGGTATCATTTCTAATTCTGCTAATGGCAGAACTGGATTAGCGATCCAGCTTTATACGAATGTCTTTGTCGACTTGCAGAGGAGGAGGGAAATAAATACATGTTGATGATCTTCGGGGCTGGATGCTAAAATCAGATTAAGAAGTGAATTTCCTAGTGCTGAAATAACACAGCAATCTGAGTTCCTTTCCATGCCCTTCTCCCTTACAGGGAGATTTGGACTTGCAGCTCCTTGCAAAAACTGATAAATCTGGTACCTGTAGATTAGCCTAGAGGTTTTTTTTTCTTTTGTGTTTGGGTCAACTGATTCTCCACCAACAGGAATAACTAGATTGCTGTGTATCTGATCAGTCAAAGGAAAGAGGGAGGATGTGTTGGCGTAACTTTACAGAGCTGACTAAACTGGGGCTATTGGTCAAGATACACCCAAAACTGCTGGCTGAGCTGGCCAGTTCCATTTCGGGTATAACAAAACAGACTTGCCAGTCATGGAATATTAGCAACAGAACCAGTACAAGGGAAAGATTGCTTACCGCTTAATTGTGTACTTTGAATGCTGATAGTCCACACTGAGATCCAAGAAAAAAAGGTATTTATCATTGTTATCAACAATTATAGAAATAAACCCAGTTTTAATAGCACACAGGACTTGATGCATTTCCCAAATAGGAGGATTTATTAGTTTAAAGCCTGTGTATTTATTTGTTTCTGTCTCCCCAGTCCTAACCCCCTTCCCCACTGTCTTGAATTTTTAATGCACGGTTTCTAATGTCAGTCGTTTTTCTCGTAAAGGTTTTTTGACATAACTTTATATTGCTACATCCTTTTGTTGTTGCCATTCCCCATCCTTGTTAGAGACTCCACTCCCCTAATGAAGCCCGTCTCCTGCCAGGATAATAAAAGAAAATAGATCTAGAGCTGAAGTGAGCCAGTGCGAGGTGTATGCATGTGTGTGCGTCTGATTAGAAATAAGGTGACACAAAATAAGTGCAATAACAGCCTGTTCTCAGGGACTCCAAAGGCCATCCCCAAGAGCTGCAGCTTCTGTGTATGGCTCTGTGTGTGTGTGCAAGTGAGTGTGTGTCTGCTTTCAGGGAGCCATAGGCAGCGATAAGGTCTCCCCTCAGCCTCCTTTTCTCCAAGCTAAACCACCCCAGTTCCCTCAGCCACTCTCATGTGGCTTGTTCTGCAGCCCCTTCACCAGCTCTGTTCCCCTTCTCTGGACACGCTCCAGCCCCTCAATGTGTGTTTTGTAGTGAGGAGCCCAAAACTGAACCCAGGATTCAAGGTACAAGTAGTACAGGGCCACAATCACTTCGCTGGTCCTGCTGGCCACGCTGTTTCTGACAATAGAATTAGATAACGTGTGCTAAGATAATCTTGGGGACTGGTTTATTGCATGCTCCAACAGACACAAAGAGGTCTGGGTCTCCAGTTGAAATAACAATGAGTAGAAAAACCTGTTTTGACTTGTTTCCAGTGGGATATCCAGCTTTTAAGCACATCAGACACATTCACATGAGGAGAACCTCTACATATTTGTGGCTTTCAACATCTGAAATATTTACAGCTCTGCTCCGTTGTCTGTAGCAGTGCCACGTACTTGAGAACTCAAGAAAGTTCTGCCTATTTCTTCCTATCAGACCAATTCTAAAATTCCAAACCCAGAGTCATAATGTCTAGGCTTGGTTTTTACACTAACTCTTACACAGAAAAGCTTAACTGAAACTTCAGGTGGAAATTAATCCAGTCACTTCTTTTTCTCTAATAGATTTTGATCTATCCCTCCACACTGTGACAATTTCTGGCATGTAACTGATGTCTGCTTTAAAGAAGGCCGTAATTATGAAGTCTGCAGGGAACTGTAGGTCAAGAGAGAGACGCAATGACATAGCTCCTACTGGACCAGAAAAACAGGAATGGCTAGGACTGACAATGGATCAGTAAGGAAATACTTGCAGCATGCAGGATCTGGCTCTATTTTGTCCTTTTCAAGCTGTACTTTCATAGCTATGGAAAACACCCGACTAATTTTTATAACTGGAACACCATTCACTGTTGTCCTTCTAAAATCCTGTCTGGAAAGCCCAGAAGCACTCTCAAACTGGGAACACAACACCTGCAAACTGATGGGGCAATCTAATCAGCAGCTTTTTATCATCAGAATCCAGAAAACCAGACTGGAGTAGAAGCAAAGGGCAGCTGAATTTAGGCATGATTGTAAGGAAAAATAAAACTGTTGGCATGTCTCTGCACATGTGTGAGCAGCCGTTACAAGCAGATGGGTCACAATGCTCAAGCCCCAATATCAACACACAGCCTAGGGATAACCAAGCACTGGGGACGATGCAGCGCTGTTATTTCTGTAGGACAGGTCACAGTTCCATGAACTGCAACCCGTTTTGACAGAGCAGAGTAATCAGCAAGATCAATAAACTGCTTCATGAAATGGAGAATCCAAGCTCCAGGATTCATGTGGATCCTCGAGTAGGAGCATCCCAAAGAGATAAGCTTGTCTGATTTTTCTCCTTTGTTTGCTAATGCCAGACAGGCAACACAAGTTGTCCCTCACACACAGCGTGACACTGCAACTCAAAACATCACTCTTAAACTTTAAAGAATGGGAGACCTCGAGAGGCTATGAACGTTGGAAGTGGGACCTCTCTCCAGTCTAAAGCATACGCCTCCTCCTCTTTGTAACAGACCTGCACATTGGCTACCAGCACCTAACCTACAATCAATGAACACTGACAGGAACTCACAGCCACAATTGCCTGTTGTGTCTTATGCATAGCAAGGTGCATCCGTGAGTTCGCTCCTGAAAGGCTTTTTTAAACATCAAAGTGAAAAACCTACTGAGATTTCCCCAAATCAAACCAAATATGTTTGTCCCAAAGCAAGTTTTGATCAAAGAGAAGAAAGAGGCATGAAAACCACAATGGCATTAAGACAAAATATTGGTTTCACACAGACTCCTGGGTGGCAGCATGAAGCCAGGCAAGGAAAGAATGGGTCTTTCATGGATAGATGGATCGCAGAAGGGAAATACTCTACACAAGCAGCATTTCTGCAGGGAAGATGACAGTTTTCCCTTTGGCTGTCCTGAACAGACAATGGGACCAGCAGGGTTATGATCTAAGCAAGACAATGCATACAGGTGCGGTGGCACTGTCTGACGAGCAGTTACTGAAATGGAGAGAATATTTTTTTGGGGGGGGGAGATGTGGTGGAGTTGTTTATTTTAATTTATCTCCTTAAGGAAGGCAAATACCAGCCCCTGCATTCCCAGGGATGCTAAAGGACACCCAGCAGGTTGGCAGCTACTGCAGAACACATGCCAGCCATCTCCAGTTTTAATGCTTAGGAGGTGCAGGCTGTGCTGTATTAATATGCAAAGTGTGCCTACCTTCCCAATTAAATGGAAAATGCTATGATTAAAGGCAGTCAGAAGATATTAGATGGATAGTGCTGAACCATGGACTTTATTTCCTACACACAGAAACCCCACAGGAGCGCTGATGGAGTACATGCCGGGAAGGTTACCAAAGGCAAAACAGAGCTGGGGAAGGAAAAATGCTTGAATAGGTAGAAGGGGGAGAAAAGGAGGATGCTGTTTACAGAAGGACTGAATTAACACAGTACCTCATCCTGGTCTCTCAGACATGGCCCTCTGGGCCACGCATGTCTAGAGGGAAACCAAGCACCACTGCTCACAGGAGCCAAATTCTAGCACATCATTTTGAGGGAAGAAGGCCTCAGAAGCTGAGTGAATCACTTCATAGCTGCACAACCCTGAGGCAAAGCTCAGAGGGGACTGGCCTTCCCTATGCCCCCTCTTTCCTTGTTAGCATCAGCATGTTCTCCTCTACCACCTCTCTGGGATGGGAGAAGAAAACACAGCAGAGAAGTACAGCATGCTGGATAATTTACAATTAAACCCACAAAGATAAAACAAGAAACATTAATAACTGATCAGAGTTCCCTTTGCCTTGCTGCAAAAGGCTCGCTCTAAATCACCCACGCAGTTTTAACCCTCCTGGCTCTGCATCTCAGCCCCAGGCCATGGAGCCAGTTCCCCCCACTTACTCTTCCTTCCTGCCTCTGAGCGCTGCTGCACCCTGTCACCGATGCACTCCCTGCCCGTGTTTCATGACTTGCATTTAATTAAAAGAGATGGCAAAGTCAGCTATATTTACGGGGACTTCTAATCCTCACACTTACATTTTCAGTTGCTATGGGTTTCCTTCCAGAGTTTGCTCTTTCTCCCTCAGCAGGTAACATGCACCAGGATAAAGTCTAATAAATTCTGCTGTGTAATTGGCTGTATATTTTAGGAGTCCATCTATCCCAGTGCTGTGAAAACAGAGGCCTTCAAAAAATTACTGTAAGGACAGAAACCCCTGGGGGACTGAGTCCGAAGTGCTTTATTTCCTCAGCTGACTGCTGCTAAATCGTTAGAGGTACAAGGCTGGAGTGCTGAGTGGAACCAAGCCAGAGCCAGCAGCAGCAGCGATGCCACAGGACAGCACTGGAAGGAAAGAAGTTGCCAGAAGTTGCACCTTTGTCCAAAAGCAGAGTTTGCTGTCCTGCTCTGCTTGTCTGAGGGCAAGAAAACCACCACAGAGGCTGACCGGAGGGCACTGTCTGCCTGCCCGATGCCCAGTTCAAGAGAGGTAATGTTGCTTGATAGATATTAATGCGATAACTCTTGACGTTCTAGTGCTGCTAACACTCCAAAGACACTGAAAAGTCCACAATACTCTTTAAATGAGGCAATTCCACTACAGACTCCTAGAAAGGCTGGGGAAAAGTCTCCACCTTTTGAGGAATACAGAACTTCAGCTGCTCTCTCTCTTTAGGGAGGGATTACTTTTAGCAGCAACGTGCCCCCAGGTGAAGCCACACACAGGAAAGGATGCGCATTAGTTCTAGACTGCCAGCTTAGCTCTACCTGAGCTGGCAGAGCCAGGTGTAATGAGGGTACATGTTACTGACTTACAATTAACCGCAGAGCCAGTCGTAACAGGTAGGATGCGAAGTACGTTGGAGGTAGCCGTGTTTGAGGAAGCCTGCACTGCCACCTGGTAGAACTCTTTGGAGATAAAGACAAAATATTGGTTCAGCAACACTTACAAGAGTATGAGATAATTTTTTTTTTTTTTTCCCTCATGGACTAATACATACCACAGAGGAGAGTTGAAAAGTGACATCAATGTACGTGAAAGCACTGATGATACATGGACATTGTGTGCTGTATTTGAGGAGGCAGCTCCACCAAAAATATTAGAACCACCACTAGCATCTCCAGATCATCACAGGACTCCCTTCTATAACAACCTGCGAAGAGGAATCAGAGGATCATAGAATAGTTTGGGTTGGAAGGGACCTTAAAGATCATCCAGTTCCACCCCTGCCATGGGCAGGGACACCTCCCACTGGATCAGGCTGCCCAAGCCCCATCCAACCTGGCCTTGAACACTTCCAAGGATGGGGCAGCAACAACTTCCCTGGGCAGCCTGTTCCAGTGTCTCACCAGTCTCATAATGAAGAAATTCCTCGTTATGCCTAGTCTAAATCTGCCCCTCTCCAGTTTATACCCATTGTCCCTCGTCCTATCACTAAACCTTTGTGAACGGTCCCTCCCCAGCTTTCTTGTAGCCCCTTCGGGTACTGGAAGGAAATCTGCATACACAAAAAATTATCTAACTTGTTCTACCAGCATTTGGGATGACACATCTCTAATGATCACAACAGGAATTGTCTGTAGGCAATGACATCACTCATAGACAGGCCTGTTGCACTGCACTTAAGGTGTTCAACACTCGGCAGACTGACTGGTTGTGATCTTTCTTCACACAAGGAAACTTTGCTGCATGAGCATCCTCACCCCCAATGTCAGCACTGCAAAATCTCTTCTCATATCAAAATTCCCACTGACCAGTAGAAATGTCAAATCCCCATTCACTACTGAATCAAAATAAAACACTGCAAAACAAGAGGGAGAAATGACATTTCCTCGGAGTCACTCATTTCAGTAAAAGAAGGAAAAGACATAATAAAAGAGGAAAGAATTCAATGAAGTTGGCATATATGTGCCCCCTCTGCAAAACCACACAGAATTATGGCCAAAACTGCCTGAATACATAAACTCCTATTTTTCTATCATTTCTCCATGATGTTGGAGAAGGTGACACCCTTTAATTGACAGTTTCCCACAATCTAAGTTTAAGTACAATGTCAATGTTATTTCATACAATCATGGACTGGTTTGGGGTGGAAGAGACCTTAAAGCCCGTCCAGTTCCAGCCCCCTTCAAACTCAATCAGGTTGCTCAAAGCCCCATCCATCCTGTCCTTGAACACTTCCAGGGATGGGGCAGCCACGACTGCTCTGGGCAACCTGGGCCAGGGCCTCTTCACCCTCATTGTGAAGAATTTCTCCCTAATGTCTGATCTAAATCTTTCCCTTTCTATTTAAAGCCATCCCCCCCCCCAATCCTATCACTATGTGGCCTTGTAAAAAGACCCTCAGCCAGCTTTCTTGTAGGTTTTTGCTTCTCTCCCCTGTGAATTTTATGCTGAGTTTCTTATTTCCCTCCATTTTTTAAAGAATAGTTTATTAAGAAAAGCTGACGGTACCTCTGCTCCGTCTGCTGGAACAGCCCTGGTGAATAAAAAACCCACCTCACAGGAGACAGTTTTATTCTGTTGATCGGAAGTCTGCCAGCCCAATTTATGATTGGACATAAGATCTCCAAATCTGAATTTATGTGTTGTAGTATAACGACAGGTCAATGAGATTAGAAGTATGTTCATGAGAGAGCTGTAAGGCAATTTGAGTTTCATGGTTCTGTGGTGACTGGGCATTCAGGCTAAAGAAACCTGCATTAATAAAATACTTGCAGTCCCGGGGAACAATCTGCGCATTATTCATTATTGCAGCCCGGCTGCCTTCATCAAAACCCCCTCACCATAAAAAACAGAGAGGGAGAGGGAAAGCAATTCTCCCCTTCCCCTTTATTCAGATGAAGTCATCAGGGAGATGGTGCCATTGATAATGAATGGGCTGAATTAACAATAGAAACACTTTTCTTCCTTATCATATGGTTCACATAATCAAAGCGGGGAGGGGGAATAGGAAGGGAGAAGAAAAATCTGAACCTCACATATGGGTCTCCCAGATGAAAAATGTATGGACCAAATGCAGCCAGGCAGCTTCTCATTGCATACAAAGTATCGCCCTTGACTTCAAGGAACCCTGTTTATCGAAGAAACACCACCCTACAAACCTCAAACAAAGGGCCTAAATGAGTCTCGGCCAGGTCACACAAGTGTGCATAGGTCATCTGGATCAGAGGAACCCCATGTAAATGGTAGAGCTGGGCCTCACAGCTGCATGTAGATCTAGGGACAAAAGCCAAGCCTGGCTGTCCAGAACACAGCCTCAGGCTTCAAAAGGGGGCTGCTTTGGCCCCTAGGTTGGATGCAGCAAGTCCTGCAAACTTTAGTTTCAAATTCAAATATCTCCCAGGGCTGGAACCTAGATCAAGATGTAGGTTCCATATGTTATCATGATAACTTTAAAGTGAAGCTCAGTTTGTGTTTCAGAGTTACCTCAAGGTTCAAATTTGCTTGCTTCTACCATTCTAGTTCTAGTTCCAGCCCTCGGATCATCTTTGTGATGTAAGAAGGGTGGAGAATCCACAATTCTTGTACACTTCAGCAATGGCTGTAGGTGCCTGGCACTTCTCAATACTGAGCACAAATGCTGAAAAACTAGAGCAGAATTAAGTGGAATACAACACCGGCAGCCTTAAGGACACAGGAAGGATGCACAGAAAGGAGCCTGAAAGGGACGGGTTCAAGAGGGAATGACGGTGAGCTGTTATTTTTCTGCACATTTTCATAAATAAAGGTTCACGATGCTGCTGTTTGACTATTCCAGTCGCGGTGCAATGGAGTCCCAAATCAGAGATCCCTGTGCACCCACAAAGCTGTTCTTGCTGAAGGGGGCAGATATTGTTTGTTGAGTAAACTCATCTCTGGTAGGCAGTGAGATACCAGGACTTTTCCGTTTCATCATCGTTTCATCTGTTCTGTTGTCAGGCAGGGCAGTAGGCCAGCACAAGTTCCTGTTGCCTCAGCTTCAGGGGTGGACTGGAGTCAGAATTTATACAAATAAAAGAAGAATCGAACAGTGCCGGCAGCACCAATCTGATTAGAGAGTCATTTATTTTCTGGTCGTTAATAATTTGTGCAATAAAAGATTGCGTGCCTTTCTGAGTTAGTAGGAGTTATTGGCACAAATTTCCCTCCACACTGGTGTGAGTCTGTGCTTGGAACATAAATTATTAGTTTCTTATCGCACTCCTCCTCATTTTTCATGCTGCCACAGCTAGATCGCCAGAAGCCAACCCCTCAGCCTCGGTCTTATTTTATGCTGCACAAGAAAGGCAGCAAAGATGGCTATTCCATCTTTAATTACACACACATATTTTTGCATTGCATCTCCCCCACTCTTCTTCCCCACCTGAACACTGGCAGGGGGGTGCACTGCATTGTGTCCGTGTGTGCCTCTGCCCTTGGAGACAGGCAAGGGCTCTGCTGTTTGCCAGCGATGTTTCTAATGAAAGCACTGCTCTTTGACAGAGGAAGGGAATGACAGGCTTCCACCATCCTGCCAGCTTCTATCAGATATCTGGTTGGAATACTAGCAAGGACACTGTAGTGTGCATCTCAGTGTGAGGAGACTGGAATTCATAGAAGGGGTTGGGTTGGGAGGGACCCTAAAGCCCATCCAGTTCCAACCCCCTGCCACTGGCAGGGACACGTTGCAGTGGATCAGGGTGCTCAGAGCCTCATATAAAACCTTAGTGTGCTCATATCTTAGGTTTGATCTCTGTACTGCAAGGAGGACATACTACCACTAGGGACAGCCCAGAGAAGGGTAACTACAAGGATGGTATGAATTCATACCGTACTTGAAAGAGCAAAAGGAAAACACCAGCACAGAATTAGGTTGCACTCAAGATGGCTGTATTTCCAGTTTCAGGTTAAGAAGATTGAGTTTTGGATGTAGCTGAGGAAATACTTGGGCTGTCGCTTCCTATCGCATTAAGCGTGTGAATAAGTACGCCTCAATGCTCCTCTGTAAAATGGATGTTATACTCACATTTCCAAAGTATTTGAAGTTCACTGGGGGAAATACGCTAAGGATTAAAACTCATTTAAAAGCTGTCAGAACATCCTTCCTGTTTCTCTGACACGCAGCGCTGAAATGCTCTTCAGTGATGCTAATTGTCTTGTTAAACACAGCAGTTCACATATAAACCGCACCAAAATTCTTGGACCTTTCCATGTGTCAGCCTCATGGTCTTCTCCATTCAACACATCTCTTTCAATTGTATCCTAGGAACGTTGCATTGACATTTGCTTAACTTCAAATGGTTCAGAGCATGTCTGACATCTGCAAATGTATTTGCCAAGGCTGTGCAAACCATAAGCTTCCATAGATAAGCAAAGTCAAGAGGAGCAGGACTAGCTTTACCTTCACTGAAGGACAGCTACCACAGCTTGAGTGCTTTTCTACACAGCACCCATTCACAGCAGCCTTTGGATCTGCATCCTTTTATTCTCTCTTTACACACTCCACTGGCAACTCCAGTTACTCCTCTGGTCACAGCCAAAGCCCGCCCACTATTCTCTCTCCCTAATTCTCAAAATGCCAAATTCCTGCTGCATAAACCAGTCTGAGGGAGGGCAAGGCTGACCATGTGTATTGGAGGTGGCTGTTCCAAAGCACATAGGTGCAACAAGCTCCAATGCAGCGACAGCACGGAGATCGCAGGGTTTAATTCAACTTCAGAGAATGCTTTCTCTGTCCAGTGTGGCTAAGCCCAAGCAGTGCTGCAGAGGCCTGGTGTTGTCTATCAATAACAGAACGCTGTGACATGCTTAGGGCACCCCTGCGTATGTATGTATGTTACAAGGAACACACATTTCTCCATTTCAAGAGGATTTATAACAGGAGGCTTGGGCAGGCACAGCACACACATACGGGTGCACTGTCGGTTCGGTGATCGATGGCTCGGTGCTTTGCGTGTCTCTGGTGATTATACTGCATTGGTGAGTCACTGATCATTTCAAAGCGATGCTTATGTCTACAGGGTAACATCCAACACATCCACATTTCCCACTATGTTCCAAATATCTACCCTGAATTCTTATGCTCTGCTGCAGGAGCATCACTAGGGCTCTGTTTCACCAGGTTAATTTCTGTCAGAACCAAAGAGCAGCCTCTCCCTCCACAGCGGAGCTAAAACCTCACCAGCCACCAGTACGTACCAGAGCTGCAGAGAGGCACTCCATCGCGGGGGGTGTTGGAACTAGACAATCTTTAAGGTCCCTTAAGTTTGGGTTGGAAGGGACCTTAAAGATCATCCAGTTCCAACCCCCCCTGCCATGGACAGGGACACCTCCCACTGGTGTCCCTCCAACCTGGCCTTGAAAACCTCCAGGGATGGGGCAGCCACAACTTCCCTGAAAAACCTGTGCCACTGCCTCATCACTCTCATTGTGAAGAAATTCTCCCTTATGTCCAGTCTAAATCTGCCCCTCTCCAGTTCATACCCATTGCCCCCAGTCCTGTCACTACAGGCCTTTGTGAACAGCCCCTCTCCAGCTTTCTTGTAGCCCCTTCAGGTACTGGAAGGTCGCTATAAGGTCTTCTTGGAGCCTTCTCTTCTCCAGGCTGAAAAAACCCAACTCTCTCGCCTGTCCTGGTATGATGATTCTATAGTAGGATGGCTGCCCCACGGTGGTTTAGGAAGCCCATGTGCTGCAGAACACCCCCCCAGCCTGCCATTGCACTGAAGTATTGCTCACACACAAAACCCCAGCCACCTACGCTATCTCACTGAGCACCTGTGTTGGAAAACTCCCCGCCCAGCCCCAATCAGGAAAAGAGCCTGTGCTGAGAATGTCAACACAGGAGGGGCTACAGCTGCAGACATGTCACAGCTGTAATAAGTAGATTTAAACCAAAAACTGAATGTAAACCAAATAGTTGCGTATTTTATCACTTATCAGATCTGTCCTTGAAAAAAAATTCAAAGACAGGAACACCAGCACCACAAAACTCTTTCAGAATGAAGATTTATAAAGCACAGCAACAACCTCTTAGGTCTATCACAAAATTACACTAATGGACAGAAAAGCATTTATTCTGCACTGTTACCGGACACAAATCCTGGGCTTTTCCCTGATTCTCTACCAGATTCACAAATCTCATGCTGTTTGCCATTACTACTCTGATTTCTTGCTAGCTGGCTCCCAGTTTGGATTCTCCAGTTTAAGGCTGCAGGCTAGGCTAGAAAAAACATCTGGTTCTTTTGAAACCAGGGAGTAAGATAATCATAGAAACTGAGAATCACAGAGTGGTTTGAGTTGGAAGGGACCTCAGCCCTCATCATCCCCTGTGTCTGTGCCCAGGGCGCTGGAGCTGCTTGGTTGGCTGGCAACCCCCTGTCTGCTGCTGGGGGAGATCCCAGCAGCAAAAGCCTCCCCAAATTCCCATGCCCATTAAGCAGTTCTCGCAGCCCAGAAAGGCAAATGCATCCTGGGCTGCATCTGAAGCAGCGTGGCCAGCGGAGTGAGGGAGGGGATTCTGCCCCTCTGCTCTGGTGAGACCCTACCTGGAGTCCTGTGTCCAATTCTGTAATTCCCAGCATAAGAAGAATATAGAACTGTTGGAACAGGTCCAGAGGAGGCCATGAAAATGATCTGAGGGCTGGAGCACCTCTGCTATGAGGACAGGCTGAGAGAGATGGGGTTGTTCAGCCGGGAGAAGAGAAGGCTCTGGGGAGAACTTAGAGCAGCTTCCAGCACGGAAAGAGGCTCCAGGAAAACTGGGGGGGGCTCTTGATCAGGGAGAGCAGGGATAGGGTGAGGGAGAATGGCTTTAAATTGGAAGAGGGAAGATTTAGATCAGACATTAGAAAGAAATTCTTCATGATGTGGGTGGTGAGGCCCTGGCCCGGGTTGCCCAGAGCAGTGGTGGCTGCCCCATCCCTGGAGGGGTTCCAGGCCAGGTTGGATGGGGCTTGGAGCTCCTGATCCAGTGGGAGGTGTCCCTGCCCATGGCGGGGGGGGGGGGGAACTGGGTGGACTTTGAGGTGCCTTCCAATCCAAACCATTCCATGGTTTTGTGACCCTCTGGGGAGCCAGAGAATGAGCAGAGACACGAGGGTGGCCATGGGGTGACACAGGATCCTCTTGCCAAGTTATTTTTTCATATTTGTCCAAGACAGTGGCATCGATCAGAACTGAAATGAAGCTGCTCTCGTGTCATTATCTATAGGGAGAGTCCCTTGTCTCCAAGACGAGAGACAAACCCCAGAAAAATCCCCTCCAGGAAAAGCTAACATGGCAGGTTTTATCCAGTATTTACCCAGAATATTTACGAAAGCAGTGTTTAAGGAAAGGTATGTTTTTCTGCATGGGGCGCTAGGGAGGCCTGCCTCTCCTGCTTCCCCCAAATCAAACAAACCACTGAGCTAGCAGGGAAGTTCCAAATATTTCTACCGTTCAGCTGCAGCCTGAGAGGGTGTGAGTGCACCCCAAGATTTGAATTCCTACCCTGCCTTCATGCAGGCAGAAAATAGAAATGAAGAAGTGCTGTATGGTTTCGGCGGGTGATTCAGCTTTCTTTGCTGCACCCTGGCAATTAGTTTGCATTATTACAACTGTATGGAAAGCTATAGTTTGAAGTCTCTGCTTATATAGGGAAAGTAGGAAAGCTAAAGGACTCAACACTGGCAGCTGCTCCCCAAGGCTCTGTGCCTGGGGCTAGACTCCATTCGAGTCTGAATGAGATTCCCACAGCATCACACAGTCTGCAAAAGGAGTTTCAGAGACACTGCCTCCTCGGGCCTTCTCCACAGAGGCAGCAGAAAAAAAAGTTCCTTGCGTCCATCTTCTTCCCCATGCTGCCGTTCAGGGTTAAGCATATTCTAACCCACGGTCTGGTAATGTATTATGCTAGGGCATGACCTTACAGCAAGGGTGCTGTAGCACAGCTGCTGTCCTAGAGAATGTCTACATGCTGATTCCCTGCAGAAAGCGGCAGGCCAGAGTGAAGGGGGAAAAAAACCCAAACAAAAAAACCCTTTACAGGAAAGAGAGGAGCATGTAGATTCCTCACCAGTAATTCCATTAGAGATTATTAAATCATCTACTCCTAAATAAGGTCATTGGCTTTTATTTTCCCTGTCTCTCCCTCCTTTGCCTGTTTCCTCCAGGAAGGCACTAGCGACCAAGGTTCTTTTCCTGAATCTATTTTCATTTCAGCAAAGCAGATTCTCAAAAGAAAGCGAATTCCCAACTTTCTGTTCTGTTGGCTGTAAGCATCAGATAATGAACTGATCATACAGGAATCAGGAAGAAACCTTGTATTTCTTGTATGCAGGAATAAACAATCAACTTGGTGCAGAATATGACAGGAGAGAGTGTGAATTGAGAGTTACTACTGCGAACAGGAGACAAGGTTTTGTTATAACAGAGTAAATCTGTAATCCTTTAGCACAGAAGAAGTCTCTGTCCTTTTCCTGACGGTGGCACTGCCCATCACCTGGCACCCGTGTGCCAAATGAAATAACACACCAACTGAGGCATTCCCAACTGAATTTGATCTCCCACTCTCCTCCATTTACCACTGTTATTCTGGATTTTCTGCACCCTTATATGCAATGGTGGTACTTATGCAGATAGAAATCCCCTCTCCATTAAACAGGATTTTGTGTGTGAGTACTTGCTCACGGTACGGTGCTGTTTCTCATCGCCCTCTTCCTTGCATTCTTTTGTGGGAGAACAACTTTTGGTGGGTAAATGTGGACACCAAGCTGTGAAAATAAACCTGTCACTCCGAGCTCTGTTCTACTTCTTAACACTCCTGCCACACCCAAGAGCCCACACTATTGGTTTCAGCTTCAACATCTGCCCCTCTGACAGTCAGACTTCAGTTCACAAGGAGATTAAGAGTTATCCCATGTGCTGAGGGATATCAGATCAGCTTAAGGTGAGATTTTAGGCAACTGAAAGAGGTTTCCCATTTTGACTCAGACTTTTTTTCTGTTTAATTTATATCAGAGTTTCAGATGAAACTGAAAAAAGGAAGCTGCTACACATTCTCTTTCCGAGTGGACTTTGTCTCATGCGTTTAACACTGACCCAGTCACAAGGCCAGAACTGTAGAGTGTGTGCACAACCTAGGTGTTTCAATGTAAAATTCTGTGGTTTAGCACAAACTACCAGTGAAAACCCATGCATCTCTGCTGGTTGATGTAAAATGAGCCTTATAAGCTTCCCAAATTTTTCTTCTCTTTCCATCATCACTCTTGTTAGTGGTTACAGACACCCTTTCTCCAACCAAGTGACACAGTGGAAATTAGCATAAAAAATGACAAGCCACGTCAGTTAAAAATCCCACGTAAGAGCTCAGTCTAAAACCAGAACTGCTAAGCATTCAGAGTCCTCTGTGCTCCAGGGATGCACAGCTCATGTCTTCACACTCTTTTGGAACTAGGGATAGCGGGACCTCAACCAGTAACCCAGACAGACATTGTTTCTCTTTTCCCTTCTGTCCTGACCTCCTTTATGCCAATGACAAGGAGTACCCAAAAAGATCACCTGATAGTCTGCAAGATAGAGAAAAGCCCCTCACTGCTTTTTCCTCCTTTTAATTGCATGTATTCAAAGGTATTTCTAACAAAATATGCAGTGTGCTGTAAGGAATATTTTTCTGCAGGACTCCTTTCTAGATACCTGGATATTCAGCCTGTGAATCCTGTAGTCCTTAGCAGACAATGGGGGGCAAAACAAGTTGGTAAATTACATGGCCTCTATCTGTTACAGACACTTCATCCACTTTCTGCTACACCAAGCTGATTGCTTTTTCCAACATTACGGAATAAAAAAACAGCGTATAAGGAGTAGAGAGAAAACAAAGAAAGGACCGCCACATCTCCAGCTTTGCTCCAGAAAAGTAATCAGATAGGCAAAAGTTCTCCCGCTCCAAGGAAATGTGGTAACTGAATTTCATTTTCTCCCCTCCTCAAGATGGATGGTCTTAATTGTTCATGCCAAAAGAGCAAGCAAATCTCTTAATTAATTAGGATTACAAAAGGGGATGGTGAGTGACACCAGGCCAGACACATTACCTGTCTCTAGTGTCTGAGAACTCTGCTGTAGCTGGGATCTAATCATTCATCTGGGACAGACTGTTCTTACAACCCACAATCAAACTCTCCAGTCTGTTGACTAATCAGATAACTTCCCATAAAGTAATCCATAAAGTTTACAGTTCAAGTCTGATCTTTTTTTGGGGGGAGTGTTTTTAAGCTGAAACAGGGGGAGATGTAGATGAGATCTTAAAAAGAAATGTTTTGCTGTGAGAGTGGGGAGGCCCTGGCCCAGGTTGTCCAGAGCAGTGGTGGCTGCCCCATCCCTGGAGGTGTTCAAGGCCAGGCTGGATGGGGCTAGGAGCCCCTGATCCAGTGGGAAGTGTCCCTGCCCATGGCAGGGGATTGGAACTGGATGGTTTTGAGGTCCCTTCCAGCCCAACCCATCCTACAATTCTCCCACACTTCCTTCCTCAATGCTGTGTTTTCTCCAGGATGAAAACTCCAACACATATTTACAGAAAAAAACAATACAATCAAATGGGTTCCATTTCTCTAGCTGCACGTTTTGGGAACAGCAGAGAGACAGATGTTGTAGTCACCTAGGATAATGTGGTCAGTGGTACAATGGACTTTTTTCTTCCGCTGCTCTTATATGTTCAAAGAAAAACAATGACACTCTGTCCTTTTCACATTACAGTAGGTATCACAGGGGTACTCTGGGAAGGCAGGTGACCTGCAGAATGATCTCTCTGTTAGAATTTAGTCCACAAAGTGAAAAGATTGAGTAGCTCTGTCCTATGGATATATCAAAAATAGCAAACCTGCTTCCAGGCACTGATGAAGTTTGCCATGATGTAACCTCCTTCTTCCATGCTTGAGGGTAGTTTTGAAGGTATCTTGTCATGCCACAGCAGTGCTTCAGTGGGACTTTGCAACAGGTTGTGGCTTACTAAAGTTGGAGAGAAAGCAAGGATAAAAATTATGATCTTTAAACATGTACCACGTGGTGTCAGGAAGGCTTTGACTCAGAATAGCCAACATGTCTACTCCTGGCTAGACATGAGGAACACAAAATATCATGGAAATACAGGCTGCATGGTGATAAAAGAACCACTTGTTAACAGGTCAAGAATAATATCAACCTGGCTTTCTTTTGTACACACCATCCTCACAAGAAAGAATACAACAGAACGTTGCCATACATTGAACACACATTCACCGTTGCCCCTGGCCATGGCAGGGGGTTGGAACTGGGTGATCTTTAAGGTCCCTTTCAACCCAAACCACTCCATGATTCTATGATTCTATACCTGACACAAAAGAATGGAGAGAGGAGCTGGGGGTTCATAACTGGGGTTAGATGTCAAACTTATCAAGGACATAGCAAGGATAAACCATCCCCATCTTGCTTATAAAGGAAGAGAGAGGCAATGTAGGAAGAGAGGAAGGGGACAGGGAAGGAAATAAATAAGGACAATGCACAATTTATGAAGACAAGAAGGTAGTAAGTGCTGCTCACCTGGAGTGTAAATTGGTATTGATGTCACAACACAGCCCAGCCAAAAAATAATGATGATGATAATTTAGGGCTTGCACTATATCTCACTCAAGTCGCAGCCCTATCCAACAGCAACTCCTACCCTGCTGCATTTTTCCCCTTCTCTATTCATTGGTGTCCTCCTAAATCAAATATACTCAATGTTGATTTGATTATATTTCCTTATTTTATTTATCATATATCGCTCACTCTCTTGCTCTCCTCTCAAGTTCTCACTGGGCACCTCAGTCATTTTCTGGTACCTAGCAGTACTCGGAGGAACAAGCCTGTCTTTAGCCACAGAATCTTTATGCTGCTGGTAAGGATTCATGCATCCTTCCCAGCCCTCATCTGTCATCCTTTAATCTCACCTGTTTTATGCTCCAGATCCTGGCTACCCAGTCCTGACTTCCCAGGTTTATAGCCCTGACTTACTTCCCTCCTGTAACATTTTACTGCTTGGTTATCGGCCCTTAGGGACCTCATTTACACAAGTGCTGTTTTCGCTATAGTTAAGACTAATTCACTGGGTTACAGTTTGCTCTTATATCCCACATTCTGTTCAGTTCGCACTCTCCTCTCTCCTGCTGGGAGGCAAAGGATTTTCTGATGGAAGGGAGATATGTATACATATATATATATTTTAAATTATGGGTATTAATCTCCTTTCGGGTGTCTCAAACCCTGAATTAAATTCTCCCCATCTGTGTAGCATGATTCTGCCTGTTTCTCTTTGCTGCACATGTGCCCTCTTAAGCCATTCCTAAGGTCTGTAGGACTTTGAGAAAGAGACTTCATCCAGGACCTGCTCTCCTCACCCAGTCTGATGTTCTAGGGAATGGCAGACCACAGTCCTGAGGAAGCCTTGGGACCCAGATATGTCCCTTATTTGTGCCTCTGTTCCAGCTGACGGTGTTCTGTTCCTGGAATGTACCTCTGTATGTTTTCTTCCTTTCTTTCTTTCCTTCTTTCTTTCCTTCCTTCTTTCCTTCTTTCCTTCTTTCTTCACTTTTTTTTTTTTCTTTATGTTTATTTCCATTTTCTCATTAGGGAAGGAAATACTTCCTGCTGTCTAATGCACACCTGTACAGACCCAGGTACGCATGCACAGATAGGCAGTACATATTGGTGTGAATACATGGCTTATTTCAATAAATCTCCCTAAACAAGGCTTATTTTCCAGTACTGCCCGTTTTCACAGCTCCAACTCCAGCCGAGTTTGTGATTTATTTTGTTTATGGACCAGTTTTGATATAAAAGCTCAGCACAATCAACATCCTTCTCTATACTGACTAAGCCAAAACCACAGAGTCACCTAGAGAAAGAGAGAGGACACAGTCAAAGAAACCTGGTCAGACTCTGTGCCATATCTAATGTGCCTGGAACACAGAATAGGGGTGGTGCGATGGAGAACAGGTAAGTGCGATCCATGGAAGCTACTTCCCCTCCGGGACCACATGCCCAACAAGACTCAATTCAGCTGCCTAAGCAAATGAAAGAGAAACTCTGCATTTGAGTGCCATTAGAACCCCCAGAACGCCAGAATCAAGAGTCTGTTGTACTCTGTTTCAGTAAACTATTTAGCATTGGCTTAATTGCAAATAGCACCATAATGATGTCGATTCCATGAAAAATGAAACATGAATTTGTAAATAATACAGTCTTTTGCCATTCCCTGCTACTTTTACAGGATTAAAAGCTTATTGCCAACATTTATTAGATTTCCCACCCTATTGCAAGAGACAAATAGATATCAGCCCTTTTTTTTGATAGATAAACTGTGGCACAAAGAAATTAAATGAGTTGCCTACGGTCATACAACGAACAGTTTAGGAACTGGATCACTGGACCCATTCTTTTTTTTCCCTAATTTCTGTGTTTCTAAACAGCAAACCCTCCGGGGCTTTGGCACACAGTTGCAAATGGTTTTCCAGATTCAATACCAATACTGGCATAAGTCCATTCATACAGAAGCTGGTGAGCTGTGAACAGAATTAGACCAGCTTATTATCTTAAATGGCAACAAAGCTAAAACAACACCAACTGCAGCTCAAAATCTTACCCAAATGCAGGATCAATAAATCCCCAGATAAAGTGACAACAGTAAAAAAAAAAAAACAAAACTGAACAAAGAAAAAAACCCAGCATCAACAAAAAAAGCAAAACTAAAGCTAGAAATGAAAACACAATCACAACAATTTAAGTGTTGTAGAGGAGCAAGAGTTCCGTGTGTTATGGTATGGTTCTAATCTGTGATACAGGCTTCTGGCTCCTAGGAGACTGTACATAAATAATATCCCACAGGGATATAAACTTTGTTTTTTCCTTAAATTGGCTTCTTTGGCAACAATGACCACAACCAGATCCTCATCCCACGCACCTTTCTTTTCTTTGAACTCCACATGCATCTTACACTCAGATGATAAAGCTATCCCATATTAATAAACAGGGAGCAGAGGCCCACATATAGCCTATTTACATGAGCCTCAAGAAGTGAGAGATTCTGTTTACATATAGCCTGTTTACAGGAGCATCAAGAAGTGAGGGATTCTGTTCAGGTTTTGTTCTTCACGGTCCTCCCTCTTACTCCAAGTGCCCAGCATCCCCTTTTCCATCCTCAGAAATGTGCTGTGTGCTGCAATGTTTCCACTTGGCAGCTGACAGAGTTCCCCCACATGGAGGGAGGAAAGTCAAAAATCACAGCTCTGCTGCTGCACGCGCCTGCTTCCTGGCCTGGTGTGACAGCCCCAGCACCACTGCCAGGAACGCTCTTTGGGTGATAAGGGTGTGAGCACTGCAGGATCCCCCTCGGCCCCAGCTGCCAGCTGGTACAGGCACTAACGAAACAACACGTTATAAATTCCTGCAAACCTCCCTTGTTTTGAGCCACAGAAATTGCATCTAATGTATTTAGCTGTTAAAAATGAAGGAGTCTGAACCTTGGCGCCTGTTTCTATTCAGAGGGCAAAACTACAGCTCCAGACTCCTTCATCAAAACCCTGTCAAGTGGTCTAGCAGCAGCTACCTATGGCGTTTGGAGACTGAGATCCGAGCTCCAAAGTAGGAGCTCTCTGCGTAACACTGGTTTCAGGAAGAACCACGTCCTACCATCCAGCCTATCACTGGCGTGGGGCTGATGCAGACTTTTACGAGTCCATCCTATGCAGAAGGAAGCCTGGAAGGGCTATGCCCTCAGCCAGCAGCTGAACCTGGATCTCTACAGACTACCAGATTATCACCATTCCTACATGAACTAAATGCTACATTGCTCATTGGACAACACCATAGAGACTTGCATTGGTAAAACTGACCATCCCTCCCTCCTGCTCCAGCAGGCCTATTTACATGAACAATAATTACTTCCCTGAATAAGGGATTCAATCTCCAGCTATGAGGCTATAAAGTAAAAACCCAAAGGACAGACGCCAATCTCTGCAGGGTATAACAGTAGTTTTTAGATGGTGCATTAACCGGCTGTGTAGTTTTATCCAGAGAGCCACCCATTCCATAATCAGAGTGTGCATGCCCTGCGTACCACCAGATCCCAAGCCAACATCTGTGGAGCATGCGTTAGCAGCAGTTTACCATCGTAAATTCCATCACTGGCAGCATTCCCTAACTTCTTCCGATTCACGTGGAGCAGAGGGGGGAGCACAGCAGATTCCTGAATGTGCTCGCAGTGCTTGCTTTGTAGTAGGCATGTGATACCCTTAATTTTCTAAAGTGCATAATCAGGCAAAGGGGAGAGCTGGCCAAGGCTTAAGGTGGCTGATAACTGTCTCCAGCACGCAGGCTCGAGAGAGGTCTGGAGATGAGTGTTCTAAGGAGGCCATACATTGGAGATGACATCCTAGGTAGTTTTCAGGACTTAGAGGTGGTGAAAAAGCACTTCCTGCAAGCTTAGTAATCTTCTATGTCACCCCATTCATCTGGAGGGAAAAGGACCCAACATTCCAGCATTCCCATTTACAAAAAGCATCTGAATCCCCAGTGAGAAAGAAGAGTTGCATACCTCATTCCTTGATGATCCCATCAAGCATCAACAATGTGGAGGAGCTTTGCTTCGCAGGTTTCTTGTGCTCCAGGCAGGAGTTTTCACTCACTGTGTTCGGTGAACCTAGAATAATAAAGGGAAAACTTTCAATAAAATGTTCCACCGCAGAGCAGGTGCTGAAGAACAGTTGCTACATGGGAAAATGGGCAAAGGTCCTCCCACATTTCCAATATAATCCCACTTCCAGCTAGGGCAACAAGGCAAAATGAATGCTATGGCACTGCTTCCTCTGCAGGATGTTAGAGGAGAGGATGTCTGGTGGCTGGAAGTGCAAAGGGATTCAAAGAACAGAGGCCTTAGCTGGAAAATTGAAAGCAGTGACTGGAAGTGAGGGATAGTTGAACTCCGGGTCAGCATTGCTGGAGTAATTCTTCTAGCCACCACTATGTGACCTCCCTAATAAACCACTCGAATAACAGGATGGGGACGAGGAAGAAGGTGAAACACCTTCAATGTTTGTGTATAACTTGATTTTGCATGTGCTTGAAGGCTTACTGAGCAAAAATCCAGTTCAGTCTTGAGTCCCAGCCAGTGCCCCTGCTTTCCCTCTCCTCACCAAACCTAGGAGGGAAAAAAGCATTGGCTAAATAGTAGGGGCTCCCTGGTTTCCTTGGGTTCCCTTGACTTCTATTCCCTCATCCTCTAGGAGGGATTGTGTTGATAAGGTTTAATTGAATCTCAGAAGTTCAGCTGTCTCTAGAGCAAGTCCTTGTGACAGAAGAGTCTGATCCTCCCACACCACACATCACTGGTGGCTTGGAGTAGCAGGGCATAGAGTTTTGGTAGTAATATTCAAGGTCTGTTTCACAAACAACTAAGTGGCCACCATCTCATGGACTTCCAACAGTTGTTGCTATTCCTCTGGTTTCTAAAGAGATGATGATGTGTGGAATAAATGTAGCAGGAGCCTAGCACAGGAGGGGGCGAAAGGAAGGAAAGAAGAATCAAGAGAAAGGAGCCATTCCTTCTCAGAGACCCTTCTTTTACCCTTTCCTTATAAGTAGAACTCTCTTGCCTCTCTAACCATAATATGTCAGCAGGCTGAAAAGAAAGCTGTGCTCTTCCATGAAACGTAGACCCAGGGCTGGAGACTGCACGGGCCAGAATTTAGAGCAGATCTGCTCCAAGACTTATCCATCCTAGTGCCCTGTGTGCCCCCATACTGTTATATTCAGAAATAAATCTATAAAGAGCAGCTCTTCCTCCATCATAGGCTGATAAATTCTCATCCAACAGTCCTTGAAAGAGGTATAAAGACTCCTACTGACTACAACATGATGAAGGCCACTCCAGCATTTCTTCCAGAGGATCTAAAACCTAGCAGCCATACCCTAACCTGGAATGCTCTCTGATCGCTTCATTCCCCAGTAACTCCCGACACCAACATTTTGCTCTTTTTTCCAACAAACCTGAGCAGTATTTATTAGTAGTTACACATACTCCAAGGAGTTAAAACACATCTTGTCCAGGATATGGCCTGTGTGACTCAATTTCTAAAGCAGTAAATTGTAAGCCATAAAGCCATGTCATTATTTACTTTCTTACAGATAACATGGAGCCAGTTTCTCTCTGCGACTCTCCATTCTGTGGCCTTTCGGAGGCATTCTTTGTGACCGCTGCATGGCTCAGAGATTCCCAAGTTGCATATATGGAAAATCCCTGTGAAACCATTGTTCCTTTCCCAAGAGAGAGAAGGAGGAAAGCTCCATTCACCACCAGACTTGGTTCTCTCCTAGCTCTCTGCTTCCCATAACCAGATGTCTCTGTGTCCATCTTCCTGCCTCCTTGCTTTGGGTCCACAACAGCAGAAGCGGTCACGCTCCACACCCATTTGGGCAAAAGGAAAGAGGGAGCAGCGTGCGGAAAGGGAGTGGGGAGGGGGGCATAGGGGAACAGAATGAACTTGTTCTCAGAGAACCATGGCGTCCAGACTGGCGGGTTTCTTTTATCCTGTTTCAGTTCGGTAAAAGCCTCAATTAACTCCACATTAATTATTAAATCAGAACAATGCATCTTTGAGTTCCAACTGCTAAGTTTTGTTACTGCTGTTTCTTTGGGGAGATGATTGGCTAGTTTTACAACTTAGGACATAAATATCTTTCTTCAAGGAGTTCCTGGGCTGTTGTTTATATTTTCACCTCTGTGGGACCATTTTTAATCACAGCATCTCATGCATGCATGGAGAGAAGTACTTCTGGGCCTGCTACACCTTGAAAACTTTTTACCCTGACACACACGGCTTTGATGCTGGGCATAGAATTACACTCCTAACTATAATGATATAATAGGAAATTGGGAGACTCTGCATGTTAAATAAAAAGAGTCCAGGAAAACAAATATAATCAAATAACTAAATTAAACGGGCAGCTCTGAGCAGGCAGCTGGTGCCTCAGCCATCTTTTCTGTCTCCATTCACTGCTTGGATTTCTGTTTCTGCTCAGACTGGAGGAGCTGGCAAAACTCACACTTGACCTGGAATACCACTGACAACATGTGATTTGTTTTGCCTCTGTTGGAAAAGGCTGCAGTAGTTGCCGCAGCAAACTTGCTGTCAGCCCACACGTCCTTCAGTGCTGCCATTGACCACAGCTCTCCTGCTCTTTTGGCAGAAATGGCAGTGGAGGGAGGGAAAACCTACAGTCAATACATTTGTATTAAAAACCAAAAATGGTCTAGACTGTTCAGTAAGGATTTTCTTCTAACAAGAAACTCTACACATTGTTGCCTGCACACGTGACTCTGCGCATGAGCTGTGCATTTGCCCTCAGTGTACATTATGCTCAGCACCTTTCTGATCTTGCACTTTTCAGGTGTAAGGTTATCCTGGGAGGCTGCTCCGAGAAGCTGAGAATGCAGCTTTCTTGCTCTACAGGAAAAAAGCTCTACAACCAGATGGAAGTTTCTAGGAGTACCTGTCTCAAAAATAAGCCTGAGAGACATTACTCAGTGCTCTGGGTCACATAAAAAAGGCAGGCAGACAAGAACGCACACTGTGGGAAGGATGTCTGACGATTGTGTGGCACAACCACCCACAAAAATGAGGCACTGGACAGTGCTGCGAGAAGCATAAACCCAATCCCTTTTTGCTACACACTCCCCTGGGTATCCCTTGGCAAATTCTATGCTGTCTGATAGAAATCAAGCTGTTCATGCCTGTGCCACAGTTCTACACTTGCAAAAATCCACCTTTCAAAGAGTTTTTAAGATCTTGGATGAAAGCTGCTATTACGCTTTACAGTTATTTAGGTAATCATTATTATTTATTACCATGGGAGTTACTGAAGAAGTCATATGAAAGCAGAATAGCAAGCTTGACCTTATGTACCCACGTCTCAGTCTAATTCAATACTCTTTATCAGACATACTTTTGCTGCAAAGTTCCTTAGGGCTGGGGCTTGTTTGTTCTGCAGGACGTTTGCAATACTTCAAAATCCTATGAAAATAATTAATTAATTAAAGTGTCATTATCAATCATGATAAATACCAGCAGAGCTGCCTGCCTATGGATGGCAAAACCTATATATTATTGCCAATTTGGAAGGGATTATCAGTGGGAAGTGGGAAAGTCTCTCTGAAGTGTTTAACTATGGCTTATTTTAATGCATATTTATGGGATAGAATTCTTAAAATTTGCACAGCAAAACAGCACGGGCAAATAGAAGAAAAAAATAAGGGCAAGGACAAAGCAGCAGCCTGCTGAGGCTTCTCTGCTTGAAAGAAGTCCACGCGTTCACCCTGGGAAGCGGAAAACATCCAATATAGAGCCCCGTGATACTCCTGCTTACGCTAGATTTATGTCAGTGGAATCCTCTGACACCAGTTGAATTGCTCTCACACACCAGCATGACAGCAGAAGCAGGGCCAGGTTCTCTGCAGGGGAAAAGAAAAAAGAAACAATCTAAGCAGTTTTCATTTGTAGCTGTGCCTTACACTCTGCCCCATTTACAGCAAGGCGGCATAGAACTTTTTCTCCCTCCTGTGAGCAGGGTTTAATAAGACCAGTAAGAACTGTTCGCAGCACATCCTTTGTCTCAGCATCTCCAAGACGTTCCTCAATTCAACCTGACACCATTCATTCCTGTAAGGCACATACAGATGTCTGTCCCCAACTCTACAGGTGCACAAACTGAGGCCCACGAGGTGTTGGTAGAGAAGCTGGGAATACAGTCGAGGATCCTCAGTTTCATAGGCCCTTGGCAGAACTTGCATATCATGCTTGTTTTTATAGAATTATAGAATCGTTTGGGTCGGAAGGGACCTTAAAGATCATCTAGTTCCAACACCCCTGCATGGGCAAGGACACTTCCCATTGGATCAGGCTGCCCAAAGCATGAAAACCTACTGCTTGCTAAGTGAAGGAGAGATATGCTTTCCTGCCAAGTGTGAAAATCAGTGTGCAGGCATAAGCTCACGGCGTAAAGCCACTGCTCCTAGGGCCAGTCAGGTTGCTTATTTTGCTTTGTGGATTTACAGGGAAAGTCCCATACTCTCATTTTAGCAGAACCCAAGCACAAAAGGGAACAACCTCCTGCAGACAGCTAGGAATCTCACACGGTAGGCCTGATGCAGGACTGCCTGGTGACAAAGGAACCATTTCACCAATCCTTGTACTTTTCTACAGGCTTCATCTCCCAGAGAACACTGACAGGTTGCTAGTGGAACCCACCAGAAATGGGCCTGTGGGAGCACATAAAAGGTCCTGCCATCTCATTCTGGTCCAGGAACCTACTTTCACATGCTTAATGATTTGTACTGTTAAGCAAACATGAGTGCTTTTAGTGCAGACTGAAGAAGGGCTGCTCCTAATCAAAAGCAGCCAGCCTGTTTATTTCTATTTTTTCCCCTATTGTCTATTTTGGTGTTTATAAAAAGACAAAGTTGGAGCTGTGTGGCCGTGGGCTCCTCAAGACAGCTGTCTTGCTTGTAAGGCTCCACATCAGCCAGAAAGATGTACCAGATACAAAGACATACCAGATACATGGTTCACACAGCATGCCCAAGGGGAGAAAATCCCCTTTGGTGATAGGGCCAGGCCAAGGTCTTTGTGCTGTGGTGCACAGAGGTAGTTCTCCAAGTTAGCTCCAACCAGGCCCACAGAACAGGGATGGCTGTGATGGAAGAGCCCATAGGTACTCAAATAGGCAGACCTGATGATTTAGAAATGTCCTGTGAGAGGCATGAAACCATCACTCCAACCCAGAGCTGGGAACAGTGGCTGCGCTTCACCTTGGATTCTCCCTGTACCCTCTTTGATAGCTCCCACTAAAATCCCTGCTGGTCCTTTTCCTTGGATCCTCCACGCTATAGAAAAACGATGGCAAGCCAAAGTCTGCCTGCAAGGCTGCTGTCCCATGCTGACACGTCTAACTATGTAGGATACAGAACTTAGCGGGAGAATTCCAGTCGCTGGGCTTTGTCCAAGCGGGCAGCAGTTGCACCTATACTGATACCCTGACTGGCTTCCAATTTCCAGTCCCCTGCCAACTGAAAAGCGGTAGATGCCTCAAAAACAGCCACTGGTTTATTATAGCTAACCCCATTTTCTTTGTTCGCTTTGATAATTCTAAGCCTGATTTTAAATGGAGTAGCCATCTGAGTTTAAATTTCACAGGCTGAGGTTGTTTTCCTTTCCATCTTTTCTCTAATAATAAAATAATTACTACCTCCAAGCCCTTTCAAGTCACAGCAAGAATAACAGGACCTCCCCCCAGCAAAACACTGGCCAAGAAGCACAGCACCTCATAACGTGTACATACATGAAACTGATAACTCCTGAAGAAATAAATATAACCTAGAAGAGGAAACTTAACTCACTTCTTTAAACATATCAGGAATATAAGCCACAGACTGAGCAGGAGAGGAAAGAACAAATGCAACGCAAGCTAGAAAGAAGGCAGACGGAAGCAGAAATGTTACTTTTGCAAGGGATCACGTAACATTAGTAATAAGGCATCAGGAAAGGGGGTTAACAGCGATGGAGCAGACCATAGCGAAACACCACTGTGCAGATTGATAGGGATGCATTTTCTGCTCACTGTTAGCACCAGGGACGTCCACCTCCCAACTTGTTTTCCCTCCACAAAACAGCACTAGTTTTTCCTTTTTCTTGAAGCCCTGTTTCCTTTTACCCCTTCCCGCACTGCATGCCCTGAGCTCGTTATTGATTTCCACGGCCTGAAAAGCAGTTTTGTCCCTAAGGTGGCTCTGGCCGGAGGAATGCAGAGCACAGACTCCCTTCCTCAGCTCCACAGGGAAGAAGGGATAACATACACCCTCACAAGAACCAACCCAACTTGAAACTGGGCCCTTGCTTGTGGGCCAGCAGCTCTCAACAGGCCCCTTTTCTCTTGGAACAACTCTTTTCTGTTTAAATCCCCAAAGGATATACTTAACACCATTAAATGTCCCCTCTAACTCTAAGTGTCACCACTGGCTCCCTTTTCTTGTTGGCGCCAGGCATGAGCTGGGTGCTGTGGTTGAGTTCTACCACACTTACAAAGAGCAGAGATGGGCACCTTTAACGAACACTACAAGAGCAGGCAAAGCACCACCGTACCACTGTACCAAGAGTACTGAGCTGTGAAAAACCCCCAAGAAAGACATTTGCATGCTCCCAAATATCATTTTTCTGTGCAAAGGGACTGCAGAGCCTGACAGGTTAGAAGAAAGAGCTCTTTGAACCGTCTGAACTTGAGCAATACTAGGCAGCTTGTGCATTTTTCATTATTTTATAGCTGCTTACAGTTCCAATTTTTTCTTTAATATTCTTTATTTTGGCACAGGACTGATTACATGCCTAATACCCGAAGAAAAGTGGGAATACTGAAGGATTAAGAATACCTAAATTTATGGCAGGATTAGCTGGAGTTTCATTTCTGCTTGACACAGAGAACTAACATGCACAATCAAGGGCATTCCAGCCCCATTATGTCCTAGTCCTGCTGTAAAGAATGAAGAAACAAAGGACTGAGCTAAAAAAACAGGCATTTAAGAAATTCATTTGAGATATCCCAGTCTGTTACCAAAAATCAGCATGTTTGCTCAACAATTCCACAATAATTAAAAAAACATATAAAATAAAAAATCTATAGCCTAATTATTCCTTTGCTTACATCAGTTTTTGATAAAACAATATTAACGAAAAGGGAACCCAACCCAAAGCAAACATTTCGTTAAAACTCATTCTACCGCCAATGGAATTTACCTCTGAGCTGAATGGAGTAGAACAAACACCAGAGACACCTAGCCGTGTCATTCCAGGCTCTATTCAGATGTTGGCTGATGAAATTAGAATTCTTGTGACCGGAATGAAGAATTCAGGTGCTAATCTAGTGCACATTTCTGTGGGCGATCTTGCCGTGTTTCCATTCCCTTTCCCTGAGGCAGGAATACAGCCCCAACACCTGGGATGGCTCTTGGGAAGACAGTCACCAGTTTGCCACAGACACAGGCTGAGTTAATGACGAATCCAGACAAGAACAATGGGCAGATCCTGCAGAAGGAGAGATAAAACATGGAAGCATGATTTTCATACGGTAACTGTAGGTTGTCAGGAAGGCAGCCAGCCACACATACACACTCTCTCTCTATGTAAGGGTTTTCGTAGAGACTAAGGTTTTTTGAGTTGTTACCCCAACACTTTGACATTAGGAAGAAATTCACAAACAGAGGTTAGAGGCTTCAATTGCTGAACCGCAGCAAGGCAACTTTCTCCTCTACCAGTGTGAAGCAACAGTTTGCCCCACAAGTCATCTGTTTGTGGACTTCTTGTAGCAAGGGGTACCCTGTACAAGGACAGGCTGAGAGAGTTGGAGTTGTTCAGCCTGGAGAAGAGAAAGCTCCAGGGAGACCTTATAGCGACCTTCTGGTACCTGAAGGGGCTACAAGAAAGCTGGAGAGGGACTGTTCACAAAGGTCTGTAGTGATAGGACAAGGGGCAATGGGTATAAACTGGAGAGGGGCAGATTTAGACTGGACATAAGGAAGAATTTCTTCACCATGAGAGTGGTGAGACACTGGAGCAGGCTGCCCAGGGAAGTTGTTGCTGCCCCATCCCTGGAAGTGTTCAAGGCCAGGTTGGATGGGGCTTGGAGCCCCTGATCCAGTGGGAGGTGTCCCTGCCCATGGCAGGGGGGTTGGAACTGGATGATCTTTAAGGTCTCTTCCAACACAGAGTTCCCATTTGTACCCAGGGATTCCATAACAAGAGCAGGGAATGTACCGAGCACTGGAGAGTTGTACCTGTGGGATGGCCATGCAGAACGTGCACAGCCACTTGCGCTTCCTCTGCCACTGAACAGAAGAGCTTTTAGCCGAGTCCCATACAGGTTCAGTTTTGCAGTGCTACGAGCAATACGCAGGCCAAGTCACTGGAGTAAGAAAGAAATATTCGAGCCATGCATTTGGCTCCTGGAATGCACTTTGGGTTCCCTGGGGCATGAGGATAAGAGCAAAGCATTTTGGTATTTTTTAGTAACAGCAGCAAAACTGAACTGATGTATCTGGAGCAAAACTTCTCCAAAGGGTACCTAAGACCGATCGAGGCAGAGAATGCAAATAACTTTATATGGAAATACAGTTAGGGAGCTGGGACTTCCCCAATGGCTGCATTTTCCTCCCTCCCCTCCTTCTTTTTAACAAGGCAGTATAGTCCCTCTTTCATGATAACACACAATTGTAGAAGGCACTAAGGAAAGTTCATCCCCTCCCTGATATTTAAGGAGATAAGGGTGATGTGTTGGTATCTTTTCACTGTTATTATTCCTCCAAAACTGTTTAAGATGTTTAACAATCTAGCTTTGAAATGGTAAGGAAGAGGACAGGTTTTGTACTAAGTCTTGATAATGGCTGAAGAATTGCAGGTGTCTCAATGGAATTGTGTCTGCTTCGATAGGTTAAATTTAAAGTGACAATTACTCTGTACTTCCAATACTGAAAATTGAGCTGGTACATGCAGAAAGAATCAGAGCTACTACATATGTATCAGGCTCTTACATATTTGAATCCTGTAGAAAAAGGTTTACTACGAGATAATAATATTCTGCACCGTGAAACATTTATGTTTATCTTACCTTACCTTTTCAAACCTCCAGGCCCTTTGGTAGAGGCTGTTTTCACCAAATTCATCCCTGGACATAAACAACCCAATTTGTCCTCAGTCAAACACTGGTGAAGAGAATTGACTTATGTTTGAGGCGCATTTGTCATGAAATCTCTTGCCACCAGCACCTGAGCTGAGCAATTATGCTGCTAATAACAACTTAGACATAATAGCTCAATACGCAGAATTGAGCATTGATATTTTTAAATCCCAACCTGCAAATTACTGTATTATGCCTCCTTCATGGTGGTTTTGTAGTTTAGAATCAAAACTTTTCCTTTCTTCACTGCATGGTGGCTCTGCTGCTCCCAATACAGACAGGGATTCACGAGGTACACCTGTGATGCTTCAGTTTTTGAACGTGCCATTAATAAAAACATTTTTGATTACCTATTAACAGAAACCCTCTGCTGCCTCCCTTTCACATGCTGGCTACTGCTGGTAATAGCATGACAACACTCAACTTGGTGATTACTTGGAAATTACAGGTTTGGATGATAACTCCATTTCACTCAGGGGTGTTACACACCATAATGATCTCAAGAGAGTTGACTTTTGTGAGTGGATCAGCTCTCTTAATTTTCCTACTTGCTTTGCATCTACTGCTTTAAAAAACTGGGGTTTACAGGGTAGATGATGTGCACATATGTGACAGCATCCTCTGACCAACACCAAGGGTTCAGCCTGGGGAAAACAGCTGCGTTAGAACCATGAGCTTCTGTAGATTTAATGAAAAAGGATTTACTGAAGCTGCGAAACACAGAGCAGTACCTGATGGGATAGACGGGACGCTGGAGAGTAGAGAGCTCGCATCAGGGTTGCATGCAGCCCACTGGTGACAGGAATAACTTTCCTTCATCGTTGTGACACAGGGTGTAAAAGAAATTAGGGGGTCACAGTCCTCTTTGCTTCCCTGCTAAATCTGCCCATAAATGCATGAAGGTCTATGGAGCTTATTCCATTACCTTCATATTATACAATCTATTTTTACCTTTTATTTGTCACCTTAGTCCAGTAGATTTTAGTTTGAGGGTTTTTTTTAATGACACAGCAGTCTGTAAGGCCTGATGGAAGTGGAAATAATACAATAGTTTCTAAGACATAATTTAGCAAGTAATAAAGTTGGGCAACCAGTGCCTTAAGAGCAGATGCGTAAGCCCCAGTGACTTCAGGAGAGCCCATTTACCTGTGTTTTAACGGCAGGCTTCTTCTCCCTCCATCATTAGACAAAACTGAAACAAAGATAAGAGGCACTGGGTTATTGCATATTTTCATAGCTGCAGTGGCACAAGCTGTGGAATTTAGTCATTTATTAGATGCATATTAAATATGCATGACAGTAAAAAGAAAACATTGAACATGAATATAGATCTCTCTTGTACACCACAGTCTTGTAGCTAAAGAACAAGTACTGAGACCAGTGTTCATGGGCTCAATTGCTGACTGTCATTGCCGAGTCACCTTAATACTGGTGCATTTCACTCTTTCCTGTTGGAATGACAAGGAAGATTTACTGGAAGAGCTGAAGGACCTTCATTTCATCCTTCAAACCAAATTTCCACTGCATTCCCACCTTCCTGGCAGCTGGCACGTCCCGAGTGCAAGCTCTGTCCTGTGTCAGACTTGGATCTTGAGGGGCTCCCTATGTCCTGCTTGTGAGGCAGGACAGCTGGGTGCCTGCAGGACCGTGCGTGTCTCCCCAGCTGCAGCTTTGTGCCAACCATCCCACCCCAAGAGTCAGTTTGCAGGAGTAAAAGTGCCCCATTGCAGGGGTAGGGGTGCCCCTGCATTCCCTGACGCTGGCATAGCTGTGCTTGCATTCACATCAGAGCTGTGTCTGTCCCTGTAACATTCAATATGAGAAATCTGGTCAAAGGAGAAACATAAAATGGACAAGTCCAAGGCTATTTCTTCCAGTGCTTTTCCCCTGAAAACTTTGTTAACTCCTTCAATTTTGTATAAACTCGCATTTCCAGTTGATCATTTTGCAATCAACATTACTCAGAACCACCAAGAAGCAAGCCTAGCTTTGCATCACCAACACACTAGGTCATTAACTTTGCTTTTAATTGACGACTGGAGCAGTCCCCTTCACTGTTGCCATTTACATATTCAGGGGATGCAAAAGGATTAATGAATACATGGGATTGCCAGTACATCATATGGCATCTCTTGCCTTTATGCTTTCTTTTATTTCTTAGCACTTTAGATCCACCATCCCCGGTCATTCCAGCCACTCTGTAAAGGACTGCTGATATTTCCTACATTCATTGTCTGGTACTTCGGAGATTTACAGCTGTGGTGGAAAGCAATCTTAAATGGAAACAGACCAAATGGAATGTTTGGGTCTAACTGGAAAAGTGTAAACCTGTATTTAGAAGAGAGAAGGAGGGCTTAAATCCCACCTATCTGTGGAAAGCGAAGACTAAATCAAACAGAGGAGAGGGGAGAGTTCTCTCTCAGAGAAAAACAAAGAAAGAAAGAAAAGGAAAAACCTCAGACACTGACTTAGCCATGAAGTTTGGTCCCATCGGATCAAGCAGAGTTAGGAACACTTGCCTCCCATCCGTGCCAGAAACGCGCTGCACCTTCTGCGTCGCTGTTAGTACTTTTCATTCTAGAAAAATTAACAACACAACCAAAACGCCTTCTTGCTCTCACAGCTCAGCTTCAAGGAATAGGTTCCAAGCAAACTGCTGGAGGGAAGGAAGGCTTTTGGATTCTGCGTTTTATTTTATTAGGTGTAAGTGAGTTGTTTTGATTATGTTGGCAAGAAGTAGGAAAAAAAAGGCCTTATGGCAGCAGCTCTGTCTCCTCTCTACTTCTCCATGCACGTGTGCGCTCCCGGCACCCACTGCCACATGGTTTGGCCAGCAAAGGCTCGCAGAGGGAAGCCTGCCCTGGTGCCTCTGCATTTTGCAATGTTTGACTGCTTAGACAGGAGACAGAAAAGTCTTTTAATGGAAGTATGAAGGTAGGGAAAGGAAGGGGAGGAGCAACAAAACACGCAAATCCCTCAAGCTTTTTTCTCCCCAGCTTTGGACATTGCTCTCAGGGGGTTTCCTACAAATGAATGGAATTCTTTTCAAGCTGCCTTGGAGCTCCGTGTGTGTGGTGACAATGTGGCTACACTGTGCTGTAGCAAAAATGATAGGCAGCATCCGCCAGCCGCAGGGCCCCAGGGAAATCAGTGCTCCTTCCTGACATCTCGTACCTGCCACTGGGCAGGCAGCAGGGAGCTGGGAATCCTGGGGTTTATTCTTCCAGCTGTCACTAAATTTTTGTGTGAACCTTGAGTTATTTAACTTCTCTGCTCATCACTTTCCTGATGGTGCTTCACCTACCAGAGGAAACAGGGAAATCTGAGACCTGCCATCCGTACAGTGCCAGGACGGACCCAATGTATGCAAGAGAGATCAATGATTCTTGCAAAGATCTCAGAGATCAGCCTCATTGCCTGCAAGGAAGGGTGATCTCGTCTGTGAATTATCGTGTGCATGCATATATTCATATCAAAGGATAATTGGAATGAGAAGTTATTCAAATGAATGTAAAAGCCATGATCAGAGGCAGATATCTGCCTGTGGATCCCTCCTTGCCAAGCTGAGTGCCAAAACCACTAAACAAAGAAGGTTGAAAGTGCCCAGTCCAAAGCCCCCAGTCCAAAGGGCTTTCAGGGAAGATGGGAGCTGTGGTGCTGCTGCTCAGGTGAGTTTTATTTTTAGCTTCAAGTTCCTGTGTTATTTTTCAATGTCGTTTTAGAAGCATTTACCCCTTGTATGCTCAAGACAGTCCTTCATTCCCTTCTTCCCTGTGCTTTGTGACTGTGGAATCGCCTGCTATGTAGATCTCACATCTACACCGTCACTCTCCTTTGCCTGATGGCAACTGAGGATGATAACAAAACTGTATTTCTCCATAGTGAAGCCAATACAAATACAATTTCAGGTAGGAATTTATCAGCATCTGCCTTCCTTCTTGGCACCGCAAAGGCAACTTAGATGGCTTTGATACCTTGTAGAGAGCCAGAAACACTGTGTGCCACCACTTTCCCTCCCTGACAGAGATCCCATCCTCGATACAAACCTCAGGAGAAGACCACAAAACTTGAGCCTAGAATGGGTACAGAAAAAAACACAGCTTGGAGAATAGAATTCTTCTCACAGAGACCTCCATAGGCACCCAGGCTCACACAAACCAAAAATCTATCCTTGCTGCTATTGGAATTAATAGCAGAACCTTGCTAAAGGCAATCTAGTATTGACGAGAGACTTGGATCTCCCTGTAGAGCAATGGCAAGGAAGGTCAAGCTTCTTCCTTGGCCACCTTCAGGGAGGTTGAGGAGGGAGAACAGGGCATATATGAATAACTTGGATTCTGGCTGTGGGATCTGTGCTTTCCCTGTGGAACAAAACCAGAGATCCAATAGAATATGCAGCTCAAGACTGGGGCAAGGCTGACACCAAAGGAAGACACAGAGATTAGTGCAGGAACCTCTGCATGGGCGTACGGAGATTGTCACATGAAATGCCAACTTCTAAGTGTGACTGAGCCTCCATCTTCTCCTGGGATGAGACAGCAGAACAATACTAAACTGTTGTTGTTTTCCTGTCCCCTGTGAAGTCTTCTTACAGGGAAGGCAGAGGGAGTAAGGAGGTGAACTGCTGAAACGAGGCAGTTTCCCAGGCATGGCTCTATGGCTTGACCCTTATATTCAGTGTAACTCCTGTGCTTCAGGCACCACCGGGGGCTGTGGGGGGGAAGGAGGGAATAAGAGAATTCTGAAAACCAGGGGGGAAATATTCTGGTGAAAGAGAACCCTCCCACAATGGAAGAAGTGGAAAGCAATAAGGGCAAAGCGCTGCCTTCCTGAGACGCAGGTTCTGAGTGTGAGGCATGAATGTGAAATATGGCCTGGCAACAGCTGTTTAGCACATTAGCCTGCTGGTGTGCAGGCTCCCATCCAAGGGCTTTCCAACAGAATCCCAGTCCAGCAAGAGCCACAAGGCATGAAGCAGGATGGGAATCAGCTCTTGCGAGTTGTAAATTGATGCAGAGATGCTGCTTTCTTTGCTTGGGGACAGCCTAGATGCAGTTGTGATGGGGAAAGGAAAGGGAGCAGGTTCTCAGCTCCCCTTGCTGGATGCTAGAAAGGGCTGCAAGAGGAAGAATAGCAATAGCTGGAATACCTTAGGCTTCATCCAAGCCTGCCTGCCCACAAAAGGAGGGTTTATGCATTCAGATATTTGTGGCAGGTGGTCAGACAGTACTTTTATTTCTTATCAGGCTTATTTATTTCTTATCATTAGGTTTAATGTTGTCGAGGTTTCCAAGGATGGGAAACGATGATGCAGAGAGCACCTGCACTGACTGGCTCAGATATAACAACAGAGGCGTCCATAACAGAGCAGGTGGAGAGCATCAGTTTCCATGAAAAAAACCAACCTTTCCAACCCATTCCCACAATGTAAATACTCAGTCTGCAAGCCTGCATGCTCTTGTGTGTGCACTGCAGGAGCAGCCAGCTAGCAAAACTATTCCTTGCTATTCCTTCATTTTCAGTCCATTTACAGAACAAGATTTTCTGCTTTCATATCTGAGATCAGGTCAAATTTGATGCAAATAACTAAAACTTTCCCTACAGTCCCTTTAGTCCCTGGCAAAAGGAGGTCTGTAATCCAGGAAACACCCTGCCTCCAAAGCGTGAAGCTCAGACCTCAACGCTGGCAGCAGAACTGCCTCAAACTGATCTCATCTGTCAGGACAAGGATCAAAGTGCTCACTTGCTCCATGACCTATGGGGTTAAGGCACTTGACCTTCAGACACAAGTCAGCCAACTGAGCTTGAAAAGCAGTTGGAAAAAGCCTGGCCTCACCAAGCCATTTGGAAAACCAGATGTTGAGCAGAATTTTCCATGGGACAGAAAATACCAGCAATGGTCGGATGCAGTTCCCTTCCTGAAGAGCACAAGAATGACTTCAGCTCTCTGCAGGCCTACTTGTCCCTAACCCCATTCCACACTGGAAAAATACCTTTTTCCTGGCGAGTTCAGTGAGAGTTCAGCCATATATGGTTTAAACCACATTCAGCAGCCATACAGTCGGGTCAAAACTAGCACTGAGCAAACACAAAACAGTACCGAACATCATGCTCTTGCCTGCTGCCAGTGATAGGTGATTTCTCTGTTGCAGATCAGAGTTTTCTTTTCTTGAGGCTTCTCTATATTATGGAAACTAGCTACCTACTCAGGAGGTATTTTACTGGAACCACATTAACCACCAGCTGTTTCTGTTCAAGAGCAAGTGTTTCTGCGAATGAGGCATAGGAGATGACCAAAGGCTGCCTGCCCAGCAAGCCTGTGCATAGCAAGGGGGGCACCCTTTGAGTACGCTTTGTCTTTCAGATCCTCCTCAGGGCACATTGTATGTCAGAAAGCAGACTCAGCTGAGGAGAGGGCGTTTGAAAGGGCAAGGGAGGAGGCAGGAATGCGAAGGCTTTTCTCACCACTGTGGCAGGAAATGGAAGTAACGCATTTCTGGCAGGAAGAGTGAGAGCGCTGGAGCTCCTGGCTGCACCCACTCTGTGGCAGCAGCGTCAAATGTGAAAAATCTCACACTACCTCCTTGCAAGTACTGTGTTGCTACAGCAAGGACTGTTTATCTGGCTCTGACATTTGGCCTGTCTGTAAAGGAGTCCACGAATTCTCTTAATCATAGAATAGTTTGGGTTGGAAGGGACCTTAAAGATCATCCAGTTCCATCCCCCCTGCCATGGGCAGGGACACCTCCCACTGGATCAGGCTGCCCAAGCCCCATCCAACCTGGCCTGGAACACTTCCAGGGATGGGGCAGCCATAACTTCCCTGGGCAACCTGGGCCAGAGCCTCACCACTCTCATGGTGAAGAAATTCTTCCTTATGTCCAGTCTAAATCTGCCCCTCTCCAGTTTATACCCATTGCCCCTCATCCTATCCCCACAAGCCTTTGTGAACAGTCCCTCTCCAGCTTTCTTGCAGCCCCTTTAGGTACTGGAAGGTCGCTATAAGGTCTCCTCAGAGCCTTCTCTTATTCAGGCTGAACAACCCCACCTCTCTCAGCCTGTCCTCGGATGGGAGAAGCTCCAGCCCTCTGATGCTGGTACTAATTATACATCTTGCTGCTTGTCGTACCAGCTTTTGAGCAGCACAAGAGCAAAACAGGGCCTTTGCAGTTTTACTGAAGTCCTGCCTGACCCATTGATGAATGCCGTCTTCAGGCACTGAGTGAAGCCTGTATTCCCACTGATATCACCAGCGTTCAGAAAGCTGGAACATGACCATACACCCAAAGGATTGTACGCATGTTTGTTTGGGGTTTTATGTCTATACTCTCATCTCATTTCTCACAGCCACGCTTGGGTACATTTTAATTAGCTTATTATTTTTTATTGCAAAAGACATGACTGAAAGAATAAAAACATCTCAGAACATATACTAGCTTTTCAAAATCTCCAATGATTAAGCTCCATGCTGCTCCAGCATAAGTAATTTTATCATGGTTCTATTTCCTTTAGATTTGTAGTTGCTTACTGATCTGATTAATTCTCCTTTTTTTCCTGAATATTCAGTGAATTGTTGCATGTCCAAGTGCTTTGGATTCTTCCAGACACATACCGATTTGTTTTGATCTCTGCTATTTTTCACTTCAGAAAGTAAAAAGCTAAGACAAGTCAGAGGGCTGGTCATCTGTCTGTATTGCACCCCTTTTGAACTTAGGACTAGAAAGGGGGAAAAAATCAAGTAAAGAAAAATGAAAACTGGGAAAAGGTACAAAATGAATGAAACAATTTATTAATGTCAAACTAATTCATTCTGAAACACCAGTACCAGGAGCTTCTCAATACCTGTTCCTCTGCTGTGCGTTTTGAGTATGTTCACATACTCCTATGAAACTCCTCAAAGCAAGCACAGCAGCTGGACTTTCATTTTGTAGCTCTTTATGACGTTCTCCCAAGCAGCCACAACTTGTAACTGTCTGGGATGGATGGATGCATGGATGGATGGATGGAAGGAAGTTTATTTACTTCCCTGCACAGGTACCACAGAGGACACACATTGGACCTCACACACATACTTTTCTCCTGGACCTGGATGAAACCCGATTCACGATGTACCATGAGGAAGAGTAGCACAGAATGTCAGCAGGCAAATTACTGCTTTCTAATCAATTTGAGCCTGCACGACAGTTTAGCCCAAAAGGCCATTCCGTGCCAAAGCATTTCCCATGGAGGAGTTTGCCGGATGCCATCGAGTTGAGGCAGATTGGTCCAGCAGGCTTGGGATGCTCCAGCTCAGGAAGCTTCCACACCCATCTGCCCTTCCTTCTTCACTTTGTTTGAAGGACCAACAGCTGAAGTATGATGTCTGATGAACCAACAGGGCTTGAAATAGGATCAGTGTTCCTCTGGGATGCTGGAAAACCCACCACTACAGTGGAGAACGGTCACTGCTTCCAGCTCAGCAGTTCATGAAATACGTGGCCTAGAAAATACAATGTTGAGACTTCTGCTCATCCTCTGCACTCGGAGCCTGAGAGGACAGCCTGACTTGTGGAACAGGCAGTCTAGCCTTCACTTTACCAAAAGAGAAGGCTCAGCAAGGGCTAAAACCTACAGACTTACTCATAGGATGGCATCATTACAGCAAGAGACCTCATGCTGAGGACACAGCAGAGATGGAGCAGTGGCTGTGCCGAAAGAGCAAGGCAGGTGCTGGAAAACCATAAACACAGAGGCTGTGGTGCCGACAGAAGGGAGAGAGGAGCCTGGAGAGACTGCTTGCTCAGGTACAGCATGCAGAGCAGGGTAGGAGGCAACGATGTGAACACTGTCTCTGTACAAGTCAGACGTTGAACTGCGATCAGTGGGGCTTGGTTGGGTCCCACAGTACCTATTACTCAATTCTTCCACTGAAACTCTGATGAGTGGTAATGCTGGAGGGAGGGGAAAGAACGTAGGAGGGAGGAGAGGGAGGGGTAGAGATACACAGAGATATACCTAGAAAATACCCTTCCAGATGTGATCTCAAAACAGGATCTCCCTAGCCTTTAGCAAAACCATCCAAGTAAGACTGATTGTTTTTCCATCAGTTTTTCTTCAGGCCCCCAAGAAAGCCTAAAGACAGAAAACAAACCACACAAAAACAAAATAAAAAGAAACAAAACAAGAAAGGCATCAGCAATTACAAAAAAAAAAAAAAAAAGAAAAAAAGAAAAAAAAAGAAAAGAAAAGGAGGGTGGAGGAGTCTGCTCAGCGTTGACAGCAGATATTCAGTGCTGTTTGAACTTCATTGGTGGTATGGTCTCACATTTCTAAGGCGCTTGACATAGGCATTGGCTCCAGGGGTGAGACCATCTGCATCGTTGTTTTGCTGGGATTGCTTCCATGCAGAGGGCCAGGAAAGGGAGATGGATTTCATCAGAACTGCCTTCTAAAGTTCCCATCCTCTCTCCTGCCCCACCCCTTGCCAAGAGGGAGGGATGGGAGAGCTAATGTGATTTCTAATTCTGGCCTCATTTCGGTGCATTCTAGTACCAGCCAGCAGATGTATCCCAGCAGCATTCAGACATAAACACCCTGCTCACAGAGCGAGATGCAGCACTTCATTTGGCAGCCAACTCTCACCCTACCTTTCAGGAACAGTACAAAGGTGGGGAAATTTAGGATGAGGAACATGTAACATGGATATCGAGAAACACCTCCGAATGATACCAAACACTCAAAGGAAAATCCAACCTATTCGTCAAAGACATGAAACATGTCTTCGAGCAACGAAGCTGGTGAAGGGGCTGGAGAACAAGTCGTATGAGGAGCGGCTGAGAGAGCTGGGGTTGTTTAGCCTGGAGAAGAGGAGGCTGAGGGGAGAACCTTATTACTCTCTACAACTACCTGAAAGGAGGTTGTGGAGAGGAGGGAGTTGGCCTCTTCTCCCAAGTGACTGAGGACAGGACAAGAGGGAAATGGCCTGAAGCTCCGTCAGGGGAGGGTCAGGCTGGATATCAGAAAACAATTCTTAACAGTAAGAGTCATTGGGTACTGGAACAGCTGCCCAGGGAGGTGGTCGAGTCGCCTTCCCTGGAGGTGTTTAAGGAACAGGTGGATGAAGTGCTGAGGGACATGGTTTAGGGAGTGTTAGGAATGGTTGGACTCTATGATCCAATGGGTCCTTTCCAACCTTGTGATTCTGTGATTCTGTGAAACAGGTCACTGAGGTAATGACCACGGAACAAGTTGTAGTGAACACCACATCATGTCAATGCTTTTAGTTAATATTGGCCAGCAATTAGCCTAAGCCACATAGTCTGGATTTGATGAATAGCCCTTAAGGATATGAATTTCTTAGGGATTTGAGGCTTGGGGCCGCATTCTTCCTCAGTATCAACTCTGCAAGTGGTTCATAGTGACTGGCCCCATTTCAGAGATTAAGCAACACACGCAGAGTTGAGAAGCAAGAGAAAATGTTTGCAACAGAAATGGGGTCCGGAGTCCTAGCAAATTATGGCATTCATTTCATAGCAATTGCCACAGCAAGGCAGGTTCTTGTCTGTAAGAGCAACACCTGCAGAGATCAGGAGCCCATTGCATTATGTGTTGCACTATAATCCTAAGGCAAGCAGTGCACTGCTCTGCTTGGTGTGGAAGAGCAGTTGTCCAGACAAACAAACCCATTAAATCCATTAGTTGTGTCCATCACAGGAGAACTGCCTGCTTGTAACACTCAAATAATGTAGTCAGTTGTGCAGCAGCACTTTGCCACCACCGAAGCTGGCTGCTCACCGTTGCTGTGGGAAGCTCAGGTTTGGGCTCTGTTACCATTTCCCCTCATGAACCTGTCTCATTTCTGGTTTTCCGTGTTTCAGTTTCTCTGGAAGACTTAATTTCCCACACCTTTGAGGACTTAATTCAAAGGGCTCCTTCTAGACCCCAGTCTTTACCCTGAAGGACAAAATATTATATGCCATGTATCTCTCTCACTGTCTTGGCAAAGACGAATTCTACTCCTGTTCTGCTTCCACAGATGGGCTCCTGAAATCCTACATCCTTGGCAGAACGCTTGCCACAGCCCATAACCTTATTCAGAGCCAGAACACAGGACTATCTCCATTACCAGTTGCAGAGTCTCATCTTGGCCCAAGAAGCCTGTGGATCCAACCGGCTCTCCTTGCTCCTGATGAGAGACTATCACATCTCTGTGGACAGTGGAGGGAAAGTAGATATAATGACCCATGTGTTCACGGTTGACTCAATCTTGTCCCCCTTAATATCAATGGAGAGGGAAGAGGATCAAAGCAAAGAGAGAACTCCCTCTGCTCCAGCAAAGCTTCTTTTAGATCATGGTGGTGCTGCTGGTGTTTTATTTCCTCCTGTCCTCTCTCCCTCCAGAGCTCTTGGCTCCCCCCCCAGAAGCTACTCCAGAGTGTGTGACTAGCACACAGCAGCAATAATCAAACCAAAAGGGATGGGAGCTGCCTGTGTATTGCTGGAATGGAAGCTGGAAAGGGAGGCAGAAGCCAGCACAAGGACTTGCTGGGGAAAAAAGATCTGCATTTTGTTTTGTTGAAAAACATTCCTACGTGTCCAGAGCCAGAAGCTCTGCTTCACAGTCATGGGAATTATCTGGGAGTCACTGGGGACGGGGGGCTGCTGACGGCTGCCTCTCCTTTAGGGGAACAGACAGCTTTTTGTTTGTGTGGGGTTTTTCCCCTCTACTCTTCCCTTGTCATTCTGACTGGTGAAGATCTGCCCAAACCTCCCTCTTGCCAGAAGAGCTGCAGCAGCCCTTTCCTGAAACAGTCCGTGGGTGGAAAATGCATAACTTCACTCTGCCCAACGGGCAAACACCCCACACTCACAACACGAAATATGGAGCCACATCAGTCATGCTTGACAGGACAGCACTCCGGGCTCTCTGTGTTGCTAATGCACTGCACAAGCCAAATGCTCCAGGCCCTGTCCCATCCAAACCCTGCACACGCACCCTTTCCCTCTCCCATCCTTAATCCTCTCTTATTGCATGTGCTCACTTCACCCCCATCTTCATCCTCAAGTTTGTGACTCCATCTCTTTCCATTCACTCCTATTTCTTGCTCCTAGCAGATCCCACTCTGCAGCCTCACCACCACATCTCTCCTTTCTCCATCTTGTATTTCTACAGACTACACGCCATAAACCTCCTCTTTACACCTTTTTTTATACTGTCACACTATGCTTTTCACTCCAGACACCATTGTCCTCTTCAGGTTCCCATCAATCAACCCTGCCATACCTTATTTACAAGCCTTCCTGCCTGTGTTCACTCAGTTGTCCTAATTATCTACTCTCACACATTATTCTCTATTTTTATTACAATATTTTTATTATCTCTCAGGACAGGAAGGAGATGGAGCTGTTGGAACAGGTCCAGAGGAGGCCACAAAAATTATCGGAGGGCTGAAGCACCTCTCCTAGGAGGACAGGCTAAACAGGGCTTGTTTAGCCTGGAGAAGAAAAAGCTCTGGGGAGACCTTACAGCAGCTTCCAGTACTGAAAGGAGCCACAGGAAGGATGGGAGCAGATTTTTTCAGTAAGGCCTGTTGTGACAGGACAAAGAGTAATGCTTTTAAACTAAGGGAGAGGAGAGCTAGACTAGGTATAAGGAAGAATTTTTTACACTAAGGGTAGTGAGGCACTGCCCCAGGTTGCCCAGGGAGGCAGTGGAAGCCCCATTCCTGGAAACATTCAAGGTCAGGTTGGACAGGGCTCTGAGCAACATGATCTTGTTGAAGACATCCCTCTTCCAGCAGGAGGAATGGACTGGATGACGTGTAGAGGTCCCTTCCAACCCAATGCATCTATGATTCTATGTCTTTTTCCCTCCCTGGCTGATAAGTACGTTCACCTCACACAATCCCATTCATCTTCTTGTGCCTGTGGCTCAGACTTACAGCACCCAACTGCCACTGTCCCAAGTGATTTAAACAGTTGGGCTCTGCACCAATTGTAGAATCCCTCAGTCCTTCCATTGGCAGCAGTTCACTGCATAGCCTCAGGTAACGCTCTTCACTTCTTTGTGCCCCAGTTTCCCCACCCAAAACGGCACTGATCACTCCTGCCTAAGGCAGGATGAAAGTTAACATTTGAAGAGTGCTCCTAAGACATTGTTCAAAATATTATTGGCAGTATTTTCTCCGAAGCCTTTTGAGAAAACTGTGGCCAAGTGATATAAGGAAAGAGAACATCCTCAAGAAGTTCTAAGGCCTTGCTGCTTGTCCATGTTCTGAAATAATATGAGTATGGAGATGCACACTTGGCTTACATAGGGTCTGCTGACACTTTGACTATGTGTGCATGTGCACATACAAAACATCAGAGCCAAACCAGGTTTCTAAACGTTTGTCCATTCTCCATAGTGTCTTTCCTTCTTATCTTTTTGCTCAGTCCCCTGTGACAAAAAAAAATTACCTGCACCACATTAACAAGGCTGAGCCAATCTGAAGGGATAGGAAGAGAGGACCTTTTATCCATGCATGCCCACAGGCTCCACCCCAGCTGGAGCTGGTTTATGGTAGCACATGGTGGAGTTTCCCCATTCCTTGCTGGCCTGAGCACCAACACTGAAGGAAAAAAAGTCTAATAAGAGCCCTTCTGACTGCCCTGCAAGAGGGGATTTATATTTTACAGAAGCAAAAGCAGTGCCCACTTCACAGCATGAATGCCCTGCTTGTTTCTCTGCCACACACCACTGTACATAACCACCATGGGGGAAAACACTTTTTTTCTCTATGTCACCCAATGCAAAGGAGAGAGAAAAAGAGCTCAGTGCATAGAAATCCAGCTCATCATCTCACATCAAAGACTGAAGACTCATCAAGAGCCAATGTCCATGCCTACCTGTCAGGAGGCCTTGTAGGACGAACGGCCTTTGAATCATTCCAGCAGGATGCTGGCCAAGGTGGGAGCAGCGAAAGAAAGAGCAAGACCTGCATCCAGCAGCCTGGCTCTGCTGAGTCCAGCCAGGCTGGCTCCCCAGCACATCCCCTGGCACAGACTGACGGACAGGCATGGAGAAAGGTGCAGGAAGGAGAGAAGGACCAGAAATGTGTTTCTAGGAACCTCAGAAAAGAGGTGGCAAGTGAGAGCAAAGAGATAGAAGCACCTAACAGAGCCCAGTAGCATGCAGCAGTGAAACAGAAAAAGAAAGGAGCCGAGTGAGGTGTTTCGTGGGCTGCTGACTCTGGGGAGTCCTGCCCTATTTCATGCTCCACCCGCAGCCCCCAGCAAACTCAATTTCAGTCACAGACTTTTCCCCCTTTCCTCCAGGGAGGGCTCTCAGCTGTAGCTGAGGGGCAACCCAAACCGTCCAATAACGGTTGTCTCTTTAGTTTTCCTCTTTGACATTCATATTCTGTTTGGAGAAATCCCCTCTCCCCTCCCACGCTCTCGCCTGCGCCATCTGGTTATGGTTTGCACCGTGACGCGCTTCCTCTGTGGTTTATTTGCTTTTTTTAGCCAAAACCAAGAGAGGGAGAGAAACACCCTGTTTGCTTTGGGGATGAACTACCCACCCCCCACGCACATTTACTTTATTTATTATAGTGCGCTTGTGTGGCAGGTTAGGAGAAGGTTGGTTTTTCGTTTTGCGTTTGGTTTTTCCCTCCATGAAGCCAATAAACGGGCTCCTCACTGCATCTGCTGTCAATTATGAAAAGCTTTATGAGGCTGTTGATTTTGAAAAACATTGTCAGGTGATAAGGCAAAGTGAGTTAGCAGTTTGAGTGGGAGGGAGGCCAGGGAAGGGTGTAATCAGAGCACCTGGTATCCACAGTCTCTCTATGCCTCAGTGTCCCCATCACAGAAACAGGACTAATTCATGTCCCTGAATTGCTCAACAGGCACAGAATATCAAAGGCTGCCACATCCTTGCCTATGCAGGCCTAGAATGCTCATAGATGTTAAGGCTGAGGGCAACCTGATGACTGTCTACTTTCCCAGTCCAATCTAGCATGAGAGGATGAAGCTACGCTGAATCCATCAAGCCTGTCCCAGGCTATTCTAGTGAGCACAGCAGGGAAGAGAATCGTAGAATCTTTTGGTTGGTAAAGACCTTTGAGATCATCAAGTCCAACTGTACCTGTCCACTATTAAGCCATTTCCCTGAGCACCTCATCCACCAGTCTTTCAAACACTTCCAGGGATGGGGACTCCACCACCACCTTGGGCAGCTGTGCCAGTGCTTGAGAAACCTTTTTGTGAAGAACATTTTCCTGACGTCTAATCTAAACCTCCACTGGCGCAACTTGAGCTCATTTCCTCTCATCCTACCACTAGTTACTCTGGAGAAGAGGACCTAAGCGTCCTAGCTCCCAGCCCCATATTCAGTCCTCCAAAGAATACTGTATTTTACACACACAGAGGATCTTTAAGAATTGCTTTGTCCTTGGTTTTGACAGCAGACTTCTGCAATCACTAAATGTTACCACTCAGTCCATACTCAGAGTCTCTGCTCTTACACCATCCACTGTTTCCCCAGAAGCAACACAGATGCTGTTGGTCTTCATCAAACATGTTTAGAGCTTATATAGTCATTTACTAAAAGCCTTCCTCTTCCATGTTTTTCCCCATCTATACAAGGCCCTTATCGTGGCAGAGATACTCCTCCTCTTGGATAAATTCTTAGAGAGTACAGGTGACTCCACAACGAGTCATCTCCAATTTCACTGGGTGGAAGCTGGTCCCACAGTCCCGTGTAATTCTGCAAAGGGATGCAAGAATCTTCCAGCCTTCCTAAGCCTACCTTCACAATTCCCAGAAAGCATTTCAAACTTTGCCTGGGTTGCAGCCACTCTGCCAAAGGTGTGCCTGTGTGCACAGCTCATTAATCCTCTTTGCTCCAGACTTGATTTAATTTAACATTAGGTTTGGGTGAGTAATTTTATTCTGCAACACAATTCAAGGTGATAGATGAGACCACAAGCAGGTGATAGCTCAGGCCTGACTCCCTGCCTTGCTTCCCCCTCCTGAGAAAGCATATCTTAGATTTGTTGCGGATCTTAGTTCCACCTGTACTTAAAATACAGAAAAACAGCCTGTACAACAGAGAACAGACATTTAGAAAGGCACAACTGCTCAGCTTCTGCATGGAAACCCAAAGACCTTGTTGAATGAATGAGTGTAAGTTGCTACTAAACTTCGAGGCTATTGTGGAACTGGTGGAGCACAGAAGAGCACAAGGACAAAACCAGTGCCTCGTTTGACTTTCTGCATTGGCTCTCCAAGCCGTAGAGACAATGCTGGAGTACTTTGGATGCAAGCTAGAAATCACTTAAGTTAAAACCAAATAGGGTCTTTGGAAGAAAAATTGGAACAGAGGAGAAAAATCAAACTGAAAGGGAGCAGCTGAAAGCCTGTGTCATCTTGTGACAAAGCTCTCCTTATCCCTCAGTAGTGTCACCTCCTCTACCTGCAGCATTCATGACTGATCACACAGATGCACCTCTCAGAAGCAAAGTCTGACATTCAGACCTTTGCTTTAAAAAAATGTACGCCCCTGTGCACACACCCAAGCCTGGTCCAGACTGTTTCATCGTCCAGGTCCCACCGGTTACAAGGTTAAATCCCTGTAGATATGTATGTCAGCAGCGCCCACACAACAACCTCCCTTAGCGTTCAGTCTTTAAGACTCTACAGACTTAGCTGTGGTGTCCTCTGAAGCCAGACTTGCTGTGGGACCACTGTTTGTCCCCGTTCCTTACCCTGCAGTGCCCCTTATGGCCGCCTTGGGAAAGAGGAGTCACAAATCTGTTGCACAAATGACAACAGAAACCTTTTTCTAAATAACTGGCTACCGGATTGAATGGCAGATAGAGATCTATAAATTCTGGCCAATTTAATGTCCACTTTGTATCTTTGCCAGAACAGTTGTTTGGGTGTAATATTAGGGGTAAATTAACTGAGGTTGCTCTATGACTTACTGTCCTTTTCTACCTTAGAGGAGTAGCACAAAAAAGAGCTGACATTTGCAAAGCGCTTTGAAGATATAATGAATTATCCCAATGATACAAGGAATTAAAATTTATTTATCATTATGATATAAAGAACTATCCCAAACTTATTGAGAGGCAGAGAAAGCCAAAGATCTGACCAGACCACACAGCACAGCAGGCCGCCACTGCTCCGGAGCAGCCATGGGGAAGAAGGGCTGGTGAGCAGAGGTGAGGCATTAAATCTTGAAACCACAATAAGCAACTTCCCAAGTTTCAGCTCAGCACGCTTGGCAAGAGGCAGGTAGGAAAGATAAAACTCAACTTGTCAAAACACACAGCAAGATCTCTTGGGCTAGCACACGGGGCTGCCAGCGCCTGGCTCCATTCCTACAACCATCTTCCAAGCAGAGTCTTAAGGAGACATAGAAGGAAAGAGGAATATTTTACGTTAGTAAGGGGAGAGGTGGCAAGACCGGGATGTTGTGAGGGAGAAGGGAGACCTACAAAATCGTTAAAATGTGAGAAACATGAAGCAGGGAAGACTACAGGAGAGCCTGGAGAGAGGAGCAGAAAATCCACATATTGGGGATTCCTGTTCAGAGAGGCAGAATGATTCCATGTTGGCTGCAGGGAAGAGCCCTGTGTAGTCTGCAGGATCCACACAGGAGAAGGGGTTAATGAGAAAGGACGAGAGAACAGCACAAATAAAATCATAAATGACATCCTGGCCAACAGAGCATCTCCAGTCTGGGGAAAAACCCAGAGAACTCTTGGTTCTATTTTCTGTCCTGCCTGAGGATGAGCTTGGGGCAGAAACTTCACCTTTAATCTCATTCCTGTGTTTGAATAGAGCTGTGATGCCACAGTGAGGGTTTATCTAAAAGCCTATGAACAAACCCACAGTTCTTGAGAGATAATCATGCTACACACCTCCCAAAAACAACTTGCAGCCTGTCAACCTTGGGATGCAGCTTCCAAGCCCATGCACCTGTCCCCAACTCTCTGAGAGAAATAAGGAACTGCTGTGATTAAATCATGGATAGGAAATGCCAGCTTCAGTTCCCACCTCTCCCAGAGAATTCCTGGGTGACCTTGAGAGAGTCCCTAATTGCTCTGTGCCTCAGTTCTCCACCCATAACAAAGAGATCATTAAATAGCCATGAAATCACAGTGAAAGTTAATTAATTCAGCATTCATGTGGTCCTGATTCATCAAGGGGATGGCAGAGCGCATCTGAATAGAAATATCCCATTTATCACCACATGAGTTGTCCATCCATATCCCACAAAGCACAGGGAAATCAGCTCAGTTCACAAGAGGAGCACAGCCGTGACTGCAGCCACCCACCCAAGTTAATTAAACCTGCTTCTCAGGTAGTTAGGTAATTGTCTTGGGTGGAGCATCTCTCTGACAGGCACTGTCTCTCTTCCAGGTCCAGATTAGCTCACTTAGACGTAAGTAGATCCTTGCCTGGCAAGGCACAGCACAGGACATACCCCAAGCCATTGCAGAATGCATCTAGACCTGGCTCCTGCGAGGTATTTCTGCTGGAGCTGCCATGGGAGTGCTCAGCCACACAGGACCAAGAACATGCTTGGTTGCTCTTCACAGAGAGAAATCTGCAGGTTTTTTTGTTCCTACTCGTTATTATGTTTGGTGCAGGCACTGGAGATTCACTCATCCCAGTTAATATAAATAAAAACTATAGGAGAAAAGACACGGATATTGCAGAACTGTTTAAAATGGAACACCTTAAAGATGCCGTAACCACAGGACTGATTTTCTTATTTTAGGTAATTTTAGATCCTTGGTCAACTACATAAAAGAAAGGGGAATGGAAGAATGGCAAGGGGAATCCAAACCTATCTCATTAATTGGAGAGCCACTTTGGATGCTGCAGCAGGAGCTTCTGTGTGTGTGCTTCAAGGGAGGGAGAATAAAACCAGTACAGTTCAGAGAGAAGGCATATTTTCTCAGCATCTTTGAGAAAGACAATTGCTCCCTTAATATGTCGCCATTTAGAATATAATCTATGTCATAAGAGTTCCAAACAGGAAATTTGAGTAGATAATAATATGAGAATACATCTAATAATAAAGACTCTCTTAAACCAGAAGGATACATAAATAAGAAGCAAGAAGGATGTATGCATGATGATAAGCCCTCAGTCCCTTTAAAAGAAAGTAGTAGGAAAGTTAATTGTGTTTCTTGTCTCTCCCTTTGAGAACAATGGAGAGATTCCTATTCCGAAAGCTCCTTTCATGGGAAATCAGACTATGGCCTTAGCACACAGCAAAATCTCCACAGAGGAAGTTATGAACTGAGCAGAGGAACTCATAGACAGTAAATCACCAGGGCCAGATGGTATTTAAGTGCAAGTTCAGGGGGATTAAAGTCTCCAGTGATGGACTGGCCAATGCAGCTTCACAGTAACTGCTGCCTAAGAGTATAAAGTCAGTAAAATGATGCCGGTCTTTACCCTTGCATGGTCCTCAAATACCGGCCATTAAATCCTCATAACGTTAACTTTGGCCAGCTTACTGCAAGTCTGCTTAAGGGCAAAATAGCACCGTAGTTGGATATTCCAACGCTGCTAATTCAGCAAGCCCTCTTTAAGGTAAACAGTTCACTGTTTAATGAACTATTTAAAATCCAATAGAAACCATACAAGCTCAAGAAATTCACCTCTTGCACTCGTAACCAAAGCAAAAGCGAGGCTGGTAAGGGTTGTTTGCAGTTTGCTTGCTAGCACAGGGGTTACAGGAACTCTGTGAAAACGATGACCAAGAAATCAAACAGGTATTGGAGCAGGGCTGGCAAGAAGCAACCCACAGGTGATGTTAATAGTGGATGCCAGGTACAGGCTGGAGTTAGGATCTATCCTGTGCATCCTTTCTCATTTTCTTTTCAGTAGACAGCCTTGTCCAGATGGAAAGGAGAACCATGGTGTGAATTGCACCTTTCCCAGTAGTACTCCCATAGCCCCAGGGAAAACCCACCTTGGCTACTATCAACAGGTGTGATTTAATCACAAACCGCTTCTTATACCTAGTGTTTTTCACAAAGCCTTCACTCTTGGAGTCAAGTGCTTATGTCCAGACCCAAATCTTTCTCCCTTCCAAGAATAATTCCTTGCCTTTGAGAGTTTCTTGACAAATGTGAAAGTGTGATTGTTCAAATGTCAAAGTGAAGAAGTAAAACAACAGAACAAAATAAGCAAACTAAAAAGAAACAGCCCTCCAAATGCCTGTATTTAATTTTCCTGACCATTGTGCCAATCTCCAGGTTTGGGGTGCCTGACTTCTGAAAACTGGAATACTTCCAGCTGACAGCACAACAGCCTGGCTGAGACATTTGTATAGCCTGGTCCAGCAGCTGCCAAAAATGACAGGGAATATTCACATTCCCTTTCTGCTCTGAAGAGAAGGGAAAGACAAGACAACAGAAAAATGGACTCCAGGGATGCAGGAAATGCACAGGTTGAATTGGGAACATTTTCTTCAGGTGGAGGCTTCCAGCCTGCATGCTCTGTAATTTAATTCTGAAAAGCATATATTAAAGCAACACTTTAGAGGTTGGGGTGTTTTTTCTAAAGGAAATATTGCCACCACCTGTTGGCAGCTGCCCAGAGGGGTGCAGTGTCAGAGCACATTAGCCTATTGCAAATGAAAAAACAGATGCAGAGTCTGAGGCCTGGGAGCTTCAACAGCAGCCCCAGGTTTGTGGCTTCAACAGCAGCCCTAGGTTTGTGCATGCTAATTCAGTTTAAAGGAACGCTCTTGTGCTTTTTGCTTTTCAGCAAACAGCTACAGGTTTCCTCCCCACAGGAAAACGTTTCTTTCTGAGATCTCATCTCAAGCTCCCCTCTTTCAGCTGAAAGCCATCCGCCCTTGTCTTGTCCCTGCACTCCCTGATCAAGAGCCCCTCCTCTGCTTTCCTGTAAGCTTTTCTTGTGGTCCTGGACAACCATGCTTTGCAGGGTTCAGAAGAACTTCTAAATGGATGAAGTGCTGAACTCCTTTTGGCTTTATGGCATGGCTAGGCACAGAGAAATGTTGCCACATGCCTGGTCCATCTGTTTGTCAGACCCTTTTCTCCTTGCACAAGAAACAAATCTCTTTAAGGATACACTAAATGAATATAGTTCCTGCAGGTCATTTCCTTAGACTTGCTCTTCCAGTCTAGCTCTCAGAACTGACTCATTTCATTCTGCTGCAGGCCCTCAGAGGGCACCGATTAGCACAGAAGAGCAACACTGTAGGTCCTACCAGGAGAGCATGATTTAATTTGTAAGTGAAAACTGGCAGATTCAAAAGAGCAATTTAATGTTATAAAGCAAAATCAGTTCACCTCACACAGGGTCTCATCCACTGACATCACATCCTAAAAACAAGAGCACAAACAGTTTTTACCTGAAATCATACAAGGGAAGAGGGGTTTGTTTGTTTTTACCGTTTTGGGAAATTGGTAAGAAAAGAGCAAAGCACTTCTCTCATTTGTCAACTGTCATTTGTCAACAGAAGTATCTGGATTTTGTCCAAATGCAAAACCCATGCTCCAAACTTCCTTGATGTTTACTTACACATGACAAAGGAGTGGTAATAACACAGGCGAGACTATCAAGCCCCAGAAGTCCTAGTTACTTCATCAGGGAGAGCAGTCACACAAGACAGAAAAGGCCTCTCCCATCACAGATACACGCTGCATACGGGTCTGAAATCGACCAAGATTCATCCTAAAAATAATCCTAAACATAATTCTTACACTGTACCATCACTTGGAGGTCCCTCTACAACTCCACTGCCCTAAAGCAACACGGAAGCAATCTCCTGATTTCCAGCTAAAACACTCACATCCAGTTTGTGCCGTAACTATTCACCTCTGTTGATGTCTAACTGGTAGAGAAGAACAATTTCCTCTCACAGTCTTTACGAAGCAAAACAAAGTTTTCCCAGTATCTCTCTGGTGAAAGACACTGTCTCGGTGAGCAGGAACAGCATTCCTGTGTCGTGAATCTGAGAGAAAGAGGATTTGCAGCTCCTCCCTGCCCATCTTGCTATCCTGAAGATACCCGAATGAATCGAAGGGCTAAGTCTTTAATATTTCCAGCCTGCAGGAATGGAGAAAGCATTTTGTCCTGCCCAACAATACGGGTTAAAGCGGACATCACATTGCCTTTGTCTTGCTTTCAGCTCTGAAACCACACTGAAGGGGTGAAAAGGCGTGATAGGGAACTCCAACCATAAAACTTTATCTCTGCAATTCGAAAAGAGACAAAAGGAGAAGTCTCTTGGACATGAGGTGCCCAAGAGTGTTCCTGAGCTCTGGCTCTACTGCTCATGCATAGGAGGCAGAGCTGGCAAGCCTTTTGGAGACCCCTGACCCAGCTGCCACACCACGGTGACCTGCCCTTCCATCTGCTAGTAACTGCAATTTCAACAGAAAGGCCAAACACACCAGCAGCTCCAGATGCCTTCCCCCCATGACTGGATAATACAATACGATATGATACGGTAATACAAGTCCCAAGAGAAGCCTCCTAAATAGAGCTCTCTGCCTTCCGAAGAGAGCTTTCCCTCCACGTGCACACCCCTCCACTCCTGTTCCCAGCCTCTGATCCTCCATCCTTTCAGAGATGGCCACCCGAAACACCTGCACGTAGAAGACCTATTTTCCCATGACTCAGCATTGACAAGGAAGGAAGGTAGAGAAACATTTTACCATGGCTTGCTTTCTCCCCCTCTATGCCTCCTTCCACTCCTGTCTGTCCTCACAGTGATGGATGGGTATTGGTTCTGGCTCATCCAACAGAGAAATCTGTCACCTCACGCCACGGAGAGGTGACAGCAAATACATCAGTATGGAGACAGCAGTCACTTGCAAATTGCTTTCAAGGCCACTGGGGGCTGGATTCTTCTTTGCCTCCCACCTCTCTGATTTCTCTCTCCCCCCTCTCTTACACTAGTCTTAGTAAATCATCATTTGAACAAACCCATTTGGCCCCTATTGCATATCCAAATTCTAACAGCTTGGAATGTGTGCTTTATTGTCTTTCTTAAAAAATAAAGACAAAATGAATTTTCCCACAGGAGCAGCTCATTATTAATGTTCATATTTGGCCCTTTTGATAATTCCAAAGCCTGGATTCAAATTCTACTTGTGTCCCTATGGGTTTATTAAGTATGAGAGCACTGTGTGACCCAGAAGGTCTAAATGGCAGCTTCTGATTGGGGTTGTCTCAAGAACGGAAATACAGAGGATGCAGTAAGGCAGGACACTGGTAAATGAAACTACAATTGATAGAACTAAATGTCCTCCATTCGATACTTACTCCACAGCACCCACCTTGCTAAACCCTCTGAAACATTAGACTGCTCCTAGGTGAAAGAAAGCAGTGCTCTACCAGGTGACACCTGACCAGAGGGTGACACAAATCCTGGACTGTAGTCTCAGCTCTGCCAATGCTGAACTCTCTGCCGGGCTGCTCACTTGACCTCTTTGTGCCTCAGGCTTCCCTCTAGGACAATAATATTTCTCTTTCTGGAAGTGCAAAGTAAGGCTTTATCAATTGATACGCGCAAAGCCGTTTGAAATCTTCAGATGAAAGACCCTAACAAAGCACCACGATTACAGACAAATTCATTTCCTTCTGTTCCAAACCCTGCAAGATATGATTATTGCCTATGTGACAGTACTACTTAGGCAGTGGGAGGCAGCCCTGTCTTGCAGTGCTTGCCTGGCTCTCCAATGCACCTCAGACTTGGAGGACTGAGGTTGTTTAGCATTCTCCATCCCTGAAGGCAGCCAGGAGCATCGGCATAATGAAGAGCAGCTTCTACTTTGCTCTGCCTTCTTGCAAAGGCACAAGGGGACATCCTGGTGATTTTTAATTGCTTCTGACACGCATGTTATGCACAGAATGTGAAAAAGGTGGCAGTTTGTTGCCGGCAATACACCATTTCCCCTGAGCCCCAACAAGACACCACTGCATCCAACTTTGCCAGAGAAGACGGGTGCCTGGGCTATTGCACAGCTACCCCACAAGGTGTGTGCAGCCACACAGAGATCACCAGTGACCAACACCTGAACACCAACATGCACGATACAGTACAACACAGGCTGCTCCAGCATCCCAAAATGTCAGACTAACACCATCCACAGTAGTTTAAAATAAAATGGCCCTAAAACCACTTCAATTTCTCAGTGACTTTTTACTTCTAAATAAACTTTGCTGCCCTCTGAACCATGATATGAGCTGCAAAAATGACTAAAGATACAAAAGGCATGACGCCCTGCAAATGTGATGAGTGATGGGCAAGACAGCTAGCAAAACTACTGCATAATCCTAATGCCACACAGGAGCCAAGTCCTTTAATTTCCCAATTATCTCTGATTATGGGTCACATTCTCACTTTTGCACCCATACAAACCCACTTACGCACTTCTGGCCTTAGTGGAGTCACCGTAGATTTAAACTGACAACTTGGGTACGTGCTGATTCTCTTAGATAAAGGTGACTGCTAGTCTAATACTGGACAGGAGTGCAACCCAAGCCTGCACCCACACTTAATCCCTCTATATTGACTTCCTCATTATATCCTCTGTGTTTCTAACAGCAAGGCCAACAAATGAGTATGGCAAAAGTGCGCTCATCCTCTAAAAGGAGCTACCCCTGAATAAGGCTAAAGCTCTCGGGTAGCGTAGGTAGCAAGAGATCTTGAGTACCTTGTGGTTCCTGAGCCTGACCCTGCCTTGCCTCCTGGGTACAATTAGGAGAAAGGAACTCATTCTCATGAAACACTTGCAATCAAGCTGTCTCCACAGTTGCTTCTCTCCTGGTGCAGGCGAGTTGCACAGAGCTGACAATCTCATTTTTAAGGCACAGATATGGGTAGGGACAACAGTCTGACATATCTGAATGGTTACAGAACACCCCACAGCAAAGGGAGAGAGGGAAGTTTGGAAGGAGTCAGGCACTTGTAGAAAAGAGAGCGCTGTGAGGCAACGCAGCTCAGGACATGGGGACAATTCACCCATTCTGTCACCACTCACCATAAAAGAAGCGGACTTTCCTGAGTGTTCAAAGTCAGGGATTGCTGCGGCAGTAAGCACAGACCATTCACTGCTGCAGAGCAGCAGAGTGAAGGCTTCCAAGGTGACAGCAAGTTTCGTGGCCATGGTTCCCGTTGCCTCAACGGGAGAACTGTGGCTGGGGAGAAACACCTGGACTGCAGCACAAAGGAGCGCTTGCTTGCTGAAAATGCCCTGCAGGTTCCAGGCAAGAGCCAGAACACATGGAGACCTTGCTGGACTCCAGACTGTTGAGTACAGGATGATTTATGGATCTTTGCAGATGGCATGTTCCAGCCAAAGGGCTTCAGACCAGAAAAATGAGAGCCTTCTGCTTCCTTAAAGGTGCAGTTCCTCTTCGGCCCTGCAAACTTACTGTAAAGTTAAAATATTAAAATGCCAAAGCAGTTAAGTGCTGACCTCTCATCGATTCTGTTTTAAACCTTGCCTGCAATTGCAGCTAATTAAAAAGCTCATTAGCTGGCATCCTGAGTTGATTCCCTGGGCTTTATGTATGGTACAGTATGCCTCCTGCAAGTTTAAACCATGGCTGGGATTGCTTGACTTGTTTCCTACCTCCCCAGCTTTATGAGGTGTTCCATATTTTGGAAGACTATTCCCCCTTCCTCTGATTTTTTTTAAACTACCACTTGCTGCAGTCTTCAGGAAACTTAGCAGCCGTTCTGGCCATACACAGTAGCTGTGCCACACATTTATATACAGCTGATCCTCCCCATGTTCAAAACTAAGACCTTCCCATACTTGCAACCCCTTTTTAATAGGAGTATTTTACGTAGACAACAGAAATCCCAAAACAGATCAATTTCCAGCATCACATACAGGGCTTGACTTCCCCAAGTATGCTCAGTAGGAAATTCCATCCTCCTTGAAGACAAGCACCAAGGGCTAAGGCCAGAGCTAGAAAAAACAAGCCCAGAAGTCACACAGTGCACACACAAATCCCAGAACCCAAGCCCCACTGTTAGAAACCTTGCCACCCTGATCAACCTCATTGCCTATGGTTTTTCAGGACCTTACCTTTTGCAGCCACATGTGTCGATTTTCAGACAGGCTGAGAGCACTCCTGAATTCCACTTAACATGCTGGAACTGCGGCTACTCTGTCCACCTAACAATTAGGTTACATACTTATGTTATTTATTGATTCTCAGCAGGAGGAGGATGTGGTATAGACCATACTATAACATTTCCAGAGTAGAACACCAAAATATATTTCTAGAATAGAAATAATATACATTTCTCTAGTAGAAACATTCACATTTCCTCTCCAAAAGAATTTGCTCCTTGAATTTGGTTTGGGGGTGGGAGATTCAAAGCCAGTAAATATTTTCCTATTGTAGTCATGATAAAGCCACAGTCGGTGCCACTTCTGGTGCAAATCTTGCCATAAGACATTATAAGATTTGGGAGCAGTCAAATTCATGCCTTAAATTCTGATCTGTCCACACAACAGAAAACAGCATCAGAAAACCTCTTGTTCTCAAAACTGTACCACCTTCTTGCTGCAACATCACAATGAATAACATATTTTTTTTGTGTGTAAAGTAATATCCTTACCATTCAAGTTCTTCTACTGTGGTCATCATAAGTCACTTTGGTACAAACCCTCATCAGCAGTACCTGCAAATGACTTGCTGGCCAGACCACAAAGAGTGAACTTACCGTTTTGAGCTAATAAAAACAAAAATCAGGATGAACTCCATGAGGTAATACAGTTCCCCTATTCACCTTCATCTTGCTGAGTTCGGGGTAGCCATCCCCAGGGTACAGGCTGGGAGCAGGCACTGTGTCCTGAAAGACAAGGACGGTCGGATCTCCCTGACCCTCGAGGGCCCAGCTCTCCCTGTCTTTGTAAGGGGACATTGCTGTTAGGTTCCCTACTTGTTGTCAAAAAGCTTCAAAGCAGTTCTGTGGCTGGAGTCATCCTCCAATTCAGAACTAACATTAGCCCCAATCTTTCTTTGGAATATGCAAGTCCATAAATCAGTTTTCATTCCAGTATGTGCCACCATGGCCACGTCCATCTGCCTTCTCTCATTTTCCCCTTTCAATGCCCACTTCTTTCTGCACTCCAGGCCTCTGCAGCCTGCCAAAGACAGCCTTTATCAGGGCATTCTCATGGGACCAGAGTCTGAAATGGAAACGGGAATATGGAGCCGCTTTCTCACACACTCCCCTTCTCCGTCACTATCTGGCTGCTCCGTCTTCTGACAAATCCAGCAGCTCTACTCCCTGCCTGGGGAAGCTCCTGTTTTTAACTCTGCTGGAGAGCCCAAAACGTGGTTCCAGAGACTATTCCAGCATAGGTCTGCACAATAAAGTTACAAAGGAAGCTGTGATTACAGAGCAGAGGCTTAGGAGCATCCGAGGCAGACTCCTCTACCCACTAGCAGGCAAGCTGCTGCAGGCAAACCTTAAAGCCCATCTGGGAAGAAACAAGCCTCCCCCTTCCTTATGCCTCTGCCTGCCAGGATAGCTGGGAGGGATGGCAGGACAGTGGACCAGAGCTAGAATGGAGCACAGGCGACGGGGGATTGGGTTTGGCAACAGCTCAGTTGTCATGTTTTCATTTTACAAGGTCAAAACCAAAACCACTTCTGGTTTGGGTTTTGCATTCATGACTACAGAAACATAAGAGCATTTTAGCCTTAGTAAACCCCTGCTTCCCCACACGCCACCACCCCATCCTCTGCCTTCCCAGCTTGCTGGCTTGTGACCAATACCATCTAAAATAACCACTACCTCCTCTCCTCCCCTAATTCCTGCCTTGCTTCTAGGACTGTAAAGAAAATAAAGTAAGAACAGCAGACAGAGGCCATTCTCTGTGCAGCTCAGCAGCTGTGGGGAGATTGCAGTGAGAAAGGCAAGTGCAGCCCCGTCCAGCTCAACCCAGAGAGACTGGAGCTACAGGGAGTGAACGCTCAGTTGAGACAACAGCAAGAGAAAACACAACTGCACTCCGAAGTACACCGTAATGAAAGCGGTTGGGCAGTGAATAGCAGTACCCGGGTCACAAAGTAAATACCAGGGAATTTCAGAGTGGGGCTTGGTTCTAGAAAGGATCATGATCCAAGCAAGAAATGCTAAATCCTCAAACATCCATCACTTACCTTGTATGCCCTCCTACAAACCCCAAAAGCCACATCCAGCATCCTACATCTTGGAGTACTCCACACTCCTCCAGCAGGCCTCCCCTCACCTTTAACCATTCTCATTTTTCATACTTACTGGTACCTTCCATCAGCCCATTACCCCTTCTCTGAGGGTCAAAAGCAGGACAGGGCTGTTTCAAATGTCAACCTGTGGCTGACATCGCTGCCTTTGCTATTCTTTGAGCTGCTACTGCACTAGACTGAGAACCATTGGAAAAGAAGGACTGCAAGAAACCGGAGATGAAGGAGGACGTTAAGAGTTCCAGAAACCAAAGTGGATGCCCAGCAACGAAACACAGTGGGGCTATCAGGACAGAAAGGAGGAATCCAGTGTGGAAACAACAGAAAGCAGGCATCGGGGCTGAGCTGTCACTCTGGACCGAAAGAGCCAGGGTAGCAAATCAGGCTAGAATCATTTCAAAAGATTCACGTGTGGCAGAGCCTGCGGCTGGAAAAGCAGATGACGTTATGGGCCAGGACTTAGGTGTCTGCAAAGCCCACCAGCTGACAGGGGAGAACAATTTCTCCAGCGCTTCTCTATGTGTTATGTGGCCACAGCTGCACTGGTAAGCCCATCGCTTCCCTCAGAACCAAGAGCAGCCCCTTCTCTGTTTTCCAAGAGAAAAATCCCTGGACACACTCTTTCCTCCTACAGACACACACACAAACCCCTCTGTGCCAGGCAGGAGATTTTCAGCAGCTGTGTTTGAGGGGACAAGACTCTGTACACATGTACTTCATCCTTGTGTGCTTTATTACCGTGTCAGCTGTAGGTTACACTTAGCTGCAGGCATCACTAAGCCTGCTTAAGGCCAAAAGGGCCTTGGGTCCTCTCCCCTCCTTTTCTTTTCTTTCTTTGGTAGAATAGAGCAAGCAAGCTATTATTGTCGGTCTGGCCCTAGTGCAGTTCCTTTTGGCAGTCACAAGCCTTGGACCTTGGCCAAGGTCTATCCCAGAGGATGTTGGGAGCACTTTGAAAATTAAATCTCTCAAGAACTCGGGAGGCTGCAAATGTCATGATGTTGCTTGACCTTGGGTTAAACTCAGCGGAAGAGGAGCAGAAGCGGCGGCGGCGGCAGCCACTGCCACGTTGCTGGCCTCGGATAACTCCTGGGAAGAAGAGCCCTGCAGGGAGTCAGGGCGAGGGGAGGCCAGGGGAAAAGCGATGCTGAAGCGGGAAGCCAAGCAGGGCAACTGCCATACTGCATTAGCCCCCAGAGGACTGATCAGTCCCTGCCACGCATTTAGTTTTTGCTCTAGACCCTTTGATGCCTTGTGAGAGTCGCACGTATTATTCTTGCCCAGGTTTTAAATGAACTGTGCCTCTTAATATCAAGAAAATAGCATCATAGGGGTAAAAGCAGAAGCATCCCCTCCACTACTGTCCCCAGTCTTCACAACAATTAAATATGAGCTTGTGAGGAGTAGGGGTCCACTCCAAAATGGCACAGACACAAAACCAGACCTCGTCTTTTTGCCTCTTGCTCAACAAGTCCCAGCCCTCAGCGTATCTCTCCTCACTCTATTCTCAGCTGATTCTTCCCGTATCCACATTTAACTCCTGATCCAGGTGGAATACCAGGAGGCCTGATTCTTTCTCACTTCAAAATCCTCCAGGACAAGAGGTCTTTTCCCTCCTTTACAGTTCTAAAACGAGCCTTATCATTTCACAGTAATGCACTTGGGAGGCAACTTCTTTTACGTGCTCTCTTTTCTGAGCAGTGCTGTTATAGTCCACATGGCTCCAGCCACTTTGGAAAGCAACGAGCATATGTTCTGGGTGCTTCTCGTTCCTTGAGGAGCCAGCTGGCCAGAGAGAGGACACAAGGGAATCCTCCCTGCAGGTGCCTTTTTGCAGTCGGTGCTTTGTCATGGAGATTCTGCAGGTCCTGCGAAGTCTCCACTGGAGATGCTACACAGCTGATGAAACCTCTTTAGCTTCCCTTCTCATTGCAGGAAGTCCAAGAGGAGCTCAGATTGACAGATGGGCCCCTGGAGGTGCTTTGGAATCAAGTCCATCTGCCCTTTCCAATCCAGCGTGCGCAGGGCTGCGCTAGGCTGGATGAGGTATGCGCCTGTTACCACGTTCTGCTGCAGAGCCTCCACTGGAGGCTAGCTGATTGTTTTTGTCTCAGGCTGGAGGCCTGGAGTGTGCTTCCGAGTGTCACAACATTTGTGTACCATTTCTCCTGCACTTCCTCTGCTTTCAGTCCCCCACACTGCTATCCCAGAGAGATGATCTAGATGGAACTGCCCAGCCGCCCTCTGATCAAGCCAAGGAGATTCGTAATTAGGACCTGACAGCTATTATCCCGTGACAGCTGAGTGCGGTATCCAGGCAGCCCGGAGGGCACAAAAGGAATGTGAGGGTTTTAAGGAAGGAGGAAAGATGCGAGCTCTTTTCAGCCGTGCAATACCGTGTCAGCCCTGATGACAACATCGCACCTGCCAGACCCGATTCCAAGGGCAGCATCAGTGCAAAAGGGCAAGGGCAATAGGAGAAGGGGAGGAGGACAGGCAGCAGCTAAAGGGGCAAGAAGACCTTCATGACCAGCCTAGCAATGCTGCTCAGGACGCAACTGGCGGTGTCTGCTGGAGTGAGGGGGTGGAGGGGCCAATTCTGGAGCTTATCCCCACAACGGGGCCATGGTGGCGCCATCCAGGCTTCCCATCCCATGGTTCAGATTCCTCTGTGGGACACACAGCTCTGGAGGGCAGCCTTGGGAGACAGGAGTGTCCCAAGGGGGGAGCAGGTGGCACCATCGTCCCCCAGTTTTCAGCATACGCAGCTGGGCTTCCTAAAAGAGAGCCCTCCTGCTTTCAAAAGAGGCAGTGCCTGGATCTAGAGGTCTTTCCAAATAGCTTTTTTCTTGCCAGGCCTTCAGAGAGGTCAAGGAGGAACACACTCTCTCACTCCTAAGCTCCTTCCTTGCTTGCTCTGTCTGCTGTTACCAGCACTGTGGCACCTCTGCCTGTCTCTCCTGCTCCAGTAATCACCAGCCTGCTGGCACGCAGAGAGAGAGAAGCAGGAGCAGAGGGCTGGCTGGGTCACAGGGCAGCAAGCAGAGCTGCAAGTGCAGGGTACAGGCAGCTTGCACTATAGGAATTTGGGATCTAGCATGTCAGGATGGAAAAAATCAGGTTACCTTCAAAGAAAGCCAGGACTCTATATGCTGAGACACTCCAGTTTTGCCATTCTAGACTTTGGTGCTTTGAAGCACATCAGACTTTAAAACAAGCACTAAAGCTGTTGGATAAGTAGTAAGAGAAAGCAAAACCCAATCCAGGTTATCTCAGGGCCAGCCTTTACCATCTAAGAACTGTGTATCAGTCCTGGGTCACAACATGGAGTTAACAGAAGCCAGCAAAGGATGTGAATGAACAGTAAATAAACCCCAGAAACCAGGATGTATCATCAATAGCTATTCCCACCCACCCCCCGCCTGCCCCAACATCTCCTTTAGCTGCACACTCTCAGTGGAGAGAAACTTTCCAGCCAGTAGGTTTATTCTGCTTTTTCCTATGCTGTTCAGTTTTGCTGGCATGAACACGTTACAACATGTTATTTACTTCTGGCTGGAGACCTTTGTGCAGCTTCCCCTCCTGGCCTCACTGATCAAACATGGATGGGCTCTGCCCTCAGAGCAGAACAAGCCAAAATCAGAAGGGGCAGGGGAGAGGAAAGAGGTTTGGGAAGTTTAATGCCCTAAAGCATAACCTGGCCCTCCTGCACAGAGCTTCTGCCAAGGCTGGAGGAAGTGAGTCACTGCTGGGGCTGGAGGGGGCTCCGGAGGTCAGAGTCACCCCCTGGAAAGACTTGGAGCGGCAGACAGGCTCTGCCCAGAGATCAGCCAGCCTCTGAATCCTGTCTGTGTCCCAAATGAATCACTCCCAGCAGCTGTCGCTGTGCCTGACTGTGCTCCTCATGTGCTTTCTGTTAGCTGAGAAAACAAGCCATGCTGCTCCCAAGCACAGGCAGTTCGCCTCATGTCAGCGGGGAAAGCAGAGAACCTGGGAAATCCAACCCTGCACAAGGCACTGGTTTCTGTGGGTGGGCATAGACACTACTCACAGGCTTATTGGGGCATCCTTGACCCCACTTTCTTCTGCACAACTTTCTTCTCTACTCAGCTTTCTACGTGCACTTTCTGTGGATGCTCTGTCCTCAACTGAATCCCACATACATGCCACTATTCCTCAACAGCTACAACCCCATGCCTGACAGAGCCACCTTTCCAAGATGTATTTTAAGAGATCACTGAAGGCACCATCCAGAGAAACCTTATTCCAAAGTTGTGGTAACAGCCTGCAGGCATCACCGACAGCACCATGAAGCCAGGAGGGAAGCCCAGCACAACGGAATCAGAGCAGGGAATAAGGGCCTTCAACATCATGGAAAGAGCCTGAGGAAAAAAAGCCTAAGCAAAGTGGATGGAAAGTTGCTGCCTCCCTGTGTGACACTCAGCAGCTCCCTGTGCCTGTGTTTCACCTCTTCTGCTAAGCAGAAGTGAGCTGGAACAGTATAAGAACTCGGAGGAAAGAAGCTATAGACATGCAAAAGTGTGGCTTTTAATTGAAAGCACAAAGAGAACAGCCTAGGCTTCAATCCCCTCCTGCTTCGGTCACTCCCCTGTGGGAAAAATGCTAGGGTTGTGCTTTCCACCTCAGCCAAAAATAATCAGCGAGCTGCAGGGGGTAGCGGGCCTGCGGAGTGAGAGAAAATTTCTCTTCTCAGGCTGCCAGAGTGGAGAGGCTGCAGCACATAATGAGAAATGCATTCCCTCTCTTCCCACTCCCTCTCCTGCAGCCAACTGCTTACAGAAAAAGTATGTCAGCCTGCTCCGAGACAAAGGAGTGTGAAGCCCAAGCCAGTGCTTCTCTGCTTCCCTTTGAGACAAAGAGTCTGCAAACTAAAATACGAAGTTTGTGCATTAATCCTGTTGCTGCTCTCAGACAGCCTGCAGCCCCCATTCAGGCATAGCTTGCGGGAAATGGAAAATATAAAGTTATGCTGAGTGGACAGAAAGATACGTGATGCTACAAAAAAAAAAGGCTAGGCGCTCATCCCCTTCTGACGGCTAAATTACTGCATTCCTCTTCCAAACCACTCCATAGGGTTTCAGTATAGACATGCATTCAGTACGTAATAATAATATTATTATTATTATAATTACATATATTATTATAATAATTCAACAGAAATTCTAATAATTCAACAGAAATAATTCAACAGAAGCAAAGCATTTGTGGGACTGAACTCCATTTCTCAGAGAAACATAGCACCTGAGGAACTGAATTAGCACTGACTTTGGAAGATTTTGCTTAAAAAACATCACAAGTGGAGTTTAGTCACCAAAACAATCACTCCAGTCTCACCTACGCACATTCATCCACATTCAGGGTTGCACACCTGCATTTAGGAGCATTCTACCCTGCAGCTCTGAAACTCTTTGCCAAAATCTTTCTTATGTTATTCCCTCCTCACCTCTGTTTCTCACCAATGTCACTATGGCTATGAATTACTTGGAATTGAGATTTTTGGAGAGATGCTAAGACTCAGACAATATTCAGCTTATTTTGACTAAAAAAACCTATTTGGTTTAATGCTGCCTCTTAGAAAAGGAAGTTACACCTCATAGTAAAGGCCCGGTTCTTTAATATACGATGGGTCTTTATAGCAACCGGGTCTCCAAGCCCTGTCACGCATTGCATACAAGATCCTGCCCTCAAATTCTTCACCTGTTCATAGGGCAGAACAATATTTCTATCCTTAGTTACAAAGAAAAACACAATTGCAATTCTTTGAGATTTAAAATGGAATCACCAAAGCTGGGAATTGCCAAACACCATCACCCAGAAAGCTTCTTCACCAGTTACTGTCCCATACACATTCACAGTGTAAAACTATTTATTTCACTCGTATCCTATGAAACCAAGGCAGGGTCTCAATCCAGCATTCTGCTGGAGCCCCATACACTCGATCCAATAGCAACCAGGCTAGAGAAAAGCACAGAACTGGCCTCATGCCCACTCTCTCTCATGCCCGCTGCTTACATACCATTCACAGCCAGTTAAAAACCAGCCCATTTTTGTACCTAAATCATCCACCAGCCAACTCTGACTATGCTGAAACATTCCCTATATTGTTTTAGTGTAAAAAAAAAAAAAAAAAAAAAAGCCTAAATCGTAAAAATAACACTATAGAAAACATTGGGGGAAAGAATAAAGGGAAAGGAAGTAACAAACTCACAACTAAACCCAACCTAATCCTATGACCTTCTTCACAGGATGTCAGGGCATATACAGAGAACTCCACAATGTTAATAAAAGTTCTTTCTCTGCTGTTAGATAGGAAATTGTCATCTCGCATGCCTTTGTCTAGTGTGTGGGCAACATTGTCATATTTACCTGTGTTGTAGATAACCTTTAGACATACATAAAGGTTCATCCTCATGGTCCCTGTGCTTCCACTACTAAATAAAACAAGCCTGTATCAAAAGGCAGCTGACATGCACGGTGTTAAGCATATTATTGCTCTCAGCTTTCATTTTCTAGAAGCTGTTGCTGGTCTGCCGTTAGGGCCTATATCCTGTGGAGATGGACTTGACTGAGAACTTTCTCCAACACCCTACTGCTGACCCTTGTCTGTGAGTGTAGTGTTTCAAATCACCACACTTCCTCCTCTTAGTCAGAAACTTGGCCTCTCTCCAGAGACTGTCCAGGAGAGAAATAAAGGTCAGAATAACCCTCCACCTTCAATTCCCCAGCACCTTCACGTCAGCCACTCCCTTTCCACGTCACCAGCGTTGGGGCTGTAGGATGCCAGGAAGAGGAAGCCTTCACTGGGAGCTCGGGACTAATTGACATGCCTTTCAGGCAGCAGCAGTGCCAGGAATCGAACTCCTGTCCCCAGGGAGCAGCGGCAGAGGCAGCAAAATCTTTCCTCAGTGGCAGACAAGTTTTTCCATTTCCTTGGTTTCAAATTTTGCTTCTGTTCTCTCCAGTCTCTGCTGTGGCTCCAGCCGTGAATTCTAGGGAAGCCCAGCTGCCTCAGCAGGTATGGTCTCATTAATGAGCAATTAGCTCCTAGCCTAATTGGGCAGCAGAATGGCTAATGAGCCCAGCCATGGTTGTCTGGGCCCTCATTATCCTGTGCTCAGCCAGTGGTAACACTGAACTTCTGTCCCATTTCCGTCATGCCACGATCAGAGCACCGGCTGGAAGCTCAGTGCTCGCTGTCTTTTAGTGTTCGCTGTCTTTTAGTGCTCTAAAGTTGATGGTCTGTCTCATCTGTTTCCTCTAACGGGCCTGGAATAGCTTTCCTCACCTCTGCACTACACAACCAGATCCTCCCTCCCTTGTCTGACTCCTGCCCCTTCACTGAGCAGGTTTTTGATCTCTCTTCTATGAATGTATATTTGCGAACATAGATAAATACAAATATTAAGCATTTGTCCATGCATACATAGGTATGTATACATACACACACATACAAGGCCGGGACTCGTGACAACGAACAAGGGTGACGCTTACCTGCCTAAGGAAGGCGGTGAAAACCCTTCCAGTGCAATGCAGGACACTGCTATGTCTTACTTCAGCACACATTAAGAAGGAGGTCTAACTAACCCAGGCACTATTAGGGCCCAGAGAGGAATCCCTTCACCAAACACTGTGCAGCATTAGAAGGAAGGCAAGGTTAATCCAAATCTTTGGTTTGTAATGCTAAGTCACAAATCACACAAGCCTGTTTGGATTTGCTCTGCTTTGGATTCCAAGTTCAGAACTCGCCAGTTGTTGGATTTCGCCCAGCATCACTGCCATTTTCTATCATTTTTATCCTTGAACTGAACGATAAGGATAGAAGCAGAAAAATGAGCTGCTCCTTCTTTGCAGCTGCCACGGACCAGACCCTGCTGATTGCTAGGAGCTTGAGAAACCTTCATGAAGTTGCCTGTCTTGCAAGTCTGAATGTACTAATTTAAAGAGAGTCTATCCTCACGCATCTGAAAGCACCCTATGGGAGAATGATTCTTTCACAGCTACAACAGTAGGTACAGCAGTTCTTAACGGAGATCTTAAAACACGATAAGCCAGTTTAACATGATACATGAAAGATGTGCTATGCAGTTAATTGGCAAAGCTTTTTGGTAGAACTGATTTTTACTTTCCAGGTCTGGATTTAGAGATCTCTTGTGAAAAGTGGCACATGACACTAAATGGCAGTAGACAGTCAAGGCTGGGGGGGATTCTTTGGCTTTTCATTTATTTGGGGTTTGTTTCACTGGGGTTTATTTAGGTCTTATCCAGCTGCTGAGTTTTGGGTAATCCAAGTCATACTACTAAGATGTGAAATATTTCATAGCTTTACCTGCTGCAGCAATAAACTGTTTTCCTTCTAGAATTGATTATTCCAACTTCCTGCTGCTCCCGATAAGCCTTTCCAGTAGCTGCTGATGGTTTTAAACATGGCTTCATCTGCCTCCAGGGTCCTTTCTTATATTAGATTATCTCAACATATCACACCCGCTTTTTAGTCGCTTCACTGCCTTCCTGTTAAGGACCAAAATGATTTTTTAACTGCTCTTTTGCCCTAGAAGGACTTGTTTGACCTTGTTTTCCCCCACCTAGTGGTTCTCCTCCTTGGCTTTCCCTGAAACAGCCAGTAGGAGAGATCCTGCCACCTCCAAATGCCTGTACACGCACTGAAAAGCCAGACAAAACTTCCCTCCTTCTCACCCTTAATACAAACACTTTACCACTGCATTTTGACAGTGTTGAAGCTGTTGGCAAGCCTGCTCTCCCACCCAAACAAACCCCCTTAGCACAGAACAAGCAGCTGTAAGGCAGGAACCAGAGTCAGCCACTACCTCAGGGCTAAGGATGCTGTCAGAGCATCACTCAGAGGCAAGAGCACCACTTAACTTTTTACAAACATGGAGAAAAAGGCGCTTTTTTTTTTAGGCCCAACCCTTTCCACATTTATTCATTCTTGCCCAAGCTGCTAGTAACCAAAATAAAATCTAATATATCTTTCATTTAGGACACATGAACAACCTTTTTTCATCATGGGTTCCCATCATTATGTTGCGTGCCTTCAGGATCTTTTCCACTTAAGATCTGAGAGCATTTAACAACCCTTAATGCAAGCCTCCTACCACTCTTAAGTCTACAGGAGAGGAAGCTGAAACACTGAAGAAGACTGAGAAAGCCAAGGCAGATAAACCTCCTCATAACAAGCTGAGTGTTGAACCATCAACAACCTATACCAGTGTCTTTAAAGGGCCAATTTAATGACTGGAACAAATGCTGAAACACAAGTCAGTGAAGAGAAGATTCTCACGTCTTTTCCCTAGCATGTGCTGAAATCCTTCCTTGCGGTTGGGAAAAAAAAGTACAGTCATGTGCATGGGATTGATTTCCCAGAAGCCCAAGACTGCATAATACCAGGCAATCCACTGGGGCAGGCAGCAAACAGAATATTGTGTGTATTTTTGACAGTATCTCCTCTTACTGTGGACTCCCCACAGTGTCTCTTTTTAAAAGAGCTTCTGTGCAGCCCTGTTTGTATCTCCTGGCTCACCCACCTCCTCTTGCTAATATTTTATTTATTGCATCCTGATCCTAACAAGTGAGCCTCTTCCCCACTCACTGCTAATTAGACTGTGTGTCTCTCCAGAGCTTGTACACACACAGATGAATGTGCTTTGTGATTCACAGGAAGCATTCAGTGTCCATATAGATTGTCCAAAGACCACAGCACTTGAATAGATACATTTTTACCTCCAATTCCAGGCATCAGGAAGCAGAATTAATATTGCATTCCACTGAAAGCAGAAGATAACGAAAGACTGGCCAAGTCTATGTATTGATGGGACAAAAGCAACACAAAGGCAGACAGGCAACGGGAACTATTTCTCTTCTCCTCTCTCTGGTCTCTTTCAAAAAGCTGGTTCCTCACTCAGAGTTGAGCCTTGTTCTCAAAGTCATCTGTCTGTCTTTGATGCTGTTGAAAAGTTTTTCCAGTCAAAAAACCAGACTTTAAGTGTCCTTTTCAGGGTGAATCTACGGTTGGCCCTCTTTTTATGCATCTTCAAAACAAAAGCCGAAGATGATTAGGTGAAACCAGGAATGTAGAAGGGGTGGTACTTGCCAGGAGCTAGAGAGTAGCTGGAGGCCTTGCAGTTAAAGCTAAATGAAAGGGCATTTCTGGAAGCTAGAAAGATGGTACTGCAGCCCAAGGAAATGTCTCCAGAACATAAGTAAAGCTTGCTCCCCGCGTATAAGAAATCAATATTGGTATTGGACCAGGGACATCAGACATAGAAGAAGGGACTTTCATACTGAAAAATGTATTTACAATAAATACATAATGGTTCTGCCTTGCTGCAGCTAAAGGTTTGAAAAGCAGGCACATTCTTATTTCTTTCCACGGCCACAAACCACTCACAGGTTCAAGGAGAAGTAATATAGACTTCCACCACTACCAAACAGCCACAAAATACCCCAAACTGATCCAGAGGAGCTATTTTTAGTATAAGCAGACTTAAAAATGGCACAGAGACTACCTCCTTGATTTTGAATCAAAGAAATACAGAAGCAGCCAGCATGCCCGACTGATTCTGGACCCTACTGCTGTCCTTATCCGCGAAGAGGCAGGATAAAAAAACTGGGACAAAGGAAAGGCATTTCAATGCTCGCAGTAAACACCTAGAGCAGCCCCTATGGACATTTCGCTGGCAGAACTGCATGCTCAATATATGCACACACAATATATGCACACACACAAGTTCAGAGTGGATATATACACAAGCTACACATTTATATATAAACACCAGCCACTGAAGGAGGCAGGAGCCAGGCACTCGCTGTCAGCTCCCTCTGCCTCTCACAGAGCCTTCGAGCAACACACTCAGTTGCTCTGAGCTCCTGCTCCCTCACAATTTGTTTCCTGTAGCACTGACAAAGTGCTGCTGGAATGCTCAATACAGGCAAAGCACGACTCAGACCCCAAAGAGCTTGCTGAACACCAGGACTTAGAGATAACTGTGTGACGTAGCCAATTGCTACCTCAATTTACTTTAAATAATTCTTACTGTCAGCTAGCCACACTCTCTTAATAACATTTAGATGCAAAAAAAGAGTTACACAAAGTATTAGTGCGTATTTCACGTACGGACACACAGGTATCACCCACAGCATAGAAATTTGCCTACTGCCAGCAGGCTGAGCCAATCCCACAACTGACCTCACTGCTGCACACAGAGAGGAGGCAGCTGAGACCCCAGTCTATGATTTGGAATTAAATGCCTCACCAGAGATTTGCATGCTGTTTGTGGTCAAGCCACATCCTCAAGTGTTCTTGACCATAACCTGCTTGGGAGTAGTATGGCTCATGGTAGAGCAGGTCCAGAGCTGCAGGAGGATTCCATATCAGTCTGTGAAACATTTCATTCTGTTAAATGATCCTATTCCAACTTCGATCCATGAGGGGAAACCACTTTTAGAGAAGCTCTGCAACGCTGTAAGGTTTGGAGAGCTCGGGGGCTGGGAAGCAACGAGGGAAGACAGCAGGAACTGTCAAAGCTGGCTATCATTCTCCATCTTTTAAAACTGATTTTTCAGAGACAAAGTATTTGCCACATAGTAGAAAAGCAGTCCTCTTCATGCCTGCCCCAAGAAATCCTCTGCATCTCATGTAACAGTCCTGCCAGACGCGTTATTCTACTGCCCGCCTTTCTGCCTGTGTGCATTGCTGCCAAATTGCCTGTGCTTTCACTCGGTTCACTTGCCACCCAGATCCTCCAAGACTATCAATGGCGCTGGACATTGACCTCAACAGAAAATGCTAGCACCATTGACTGGAGCAGCCAGATCAGCAAACAAACGTGCTATCTATCTACCAAACGGATCAAACAAACCTGGAGCCCTGACCTCCTTCATCACTTCTTAGTCCTGCCAACTGTCAAGGACCAGGGGGCATGTAATGTCAAGGCAAGGGTTGGGGTGTCACAAGTACAGGATTGGGTAATAAGGGGCCCCGACTCCATATTAGCAGATGCTTGTGTGTTGAAGCTATGCCCAAGGACAGTCCATGCACACCAGTCTTGGACATAGCCCACAACCCAGGGTCTGGGTACTCCCTCTGAGACAGGATTACAAGGGAAATTTTCAGAAAGCCAAGCCCCTTGTAAGACATCTTGAGGCACGTCCCCTCTCTGTACACAAGAGCCATGTGCAGAGGAGAGAGCACTGATCAATAAGGTCAGAAAGATTTTATGTAGGGCATCCTTTACCAATACAACAGAGACCGGTCCTTACTAGACCAATACTGTTTGACAGTAGCTATTGATCGCCGCAGTCCATCTGCCTGATGAATGACATCTGCCTTCAGCAGTAACTGACAGCACTCTGCATGCCCTCCAGGCAAGTGCTGGCTCCCAAGAGACTGCGACAGTCAAGCCAAGAAAATCTGGCAGAAACCCCCTTGTGCCATCACCCAGCTGCCGAATGGTGTGGAAGAAGAGGGCTGTTGTTAGCTGGCATTGTTCTGTTAAATATTATTGCATGGCTTGTATATTTTTCAAGTTCAAGAGTGAGCCTGGAGCTGAAGCCATCTAAAAGAAACAAATATTCTCAGGGCAGCTGCCTTGTGTTTATATTCCCGATTCCATACAAGGGCATCAAAAGCATCACTTGCAGGGAGGCAAACCAAGACACCAGGCAGCAGTGCAGCTCATGCAGGGCCACAGAGGTCAAGAGTCCAGACTAGAATTCCGAGACTGCATTCCCCCAGGAAATAAACGTGTGTGGGCACACACACAGAGCACTGGAAAGGTTTGGCTTGTATCTCCCAGCCCCTAAAGTGGGGAGAAAAGCAAAGGAAAAGAGAATTGCGATCACTCTGCAGTGCCAGATAAAGCTAAAAACTGCACAGTGCACAGCCATGCGAGGAAAAGACGAGGAAGCAGCTGGGAAGTTTTGTCAACAGAAACTTATTTTTGCAAAACAAATGAAACCCAAGGAAAGCCCGGCTTGCCGTGCTGTGTGGGAGCATGTGGTCCTGGGTCTCACAGACCCCTGCAGCCAGGAAGTCCATGCTGTGATGTTTGTGGAAGCCTTGTTTTTCTGACCATGAGTTCAGTACAGGAATCAGTGTCAGTTCCTCAAGTTTTCCTGGAAAGATGCTTAAGGGCGAGGGTTGAATTTCCTTTATCCGAGCATCTGCTGCCATCCGGTGGCAAAGGCTGCAACGGCAGCCAGGGCAGAGGGACAGCCCGGGGGCTGCGAGAGCCTGGCAGTGTCCAGCAGCTCCTACAAGGAGAAAGGACTGGGCGAACCACAAACACAAACCAACTGCTCCAGGGAACTACCAAATCACACTGAGCAGGAATCAATTCAGCGCAAGCTTCCACCTCTTGGTCTTCTTTCCCTGTCCTCTCTACCTCCACCCAAGGTGGAAGACCTAGACACTTGGAGAGGACAGAGACGAGACCCTTGGGAGTTAGTATTCCTTGGCCAGTAAGAAAACGCAAGGTGGAAGAGGGAGTCTCCCTGCCCCAGGCCAGCACTCCAGTAGCCAGGAGGCATTGCAAAGGCGGCTCTGCCAAGCACCTGCAGCCCAGCTGGGCACAGGAACGCACGCCAGGGCCAGCAGCCAACTGCTCATGTTTTCTTATTTGCAATCTTGTAAATAAAAATCAGTCGGACAAGAGCCCCCGGGGCTCCGCCAGAAACAGTCCAGTCCCCCACCATCTGAGCGTCTGCTCAAGTGACTCAGAGCTCAGTCTGGCACAGGCAAAAATACCCAGGGCACTGCAGGAATGCTGCACAGCAGTGTGTGAGACTGGTGATAAAAAACGCAACAGCTGCATACCTAGACACTCGGACGCGACAGAGATGAGATGCCTGGAAGTTAGTATTCCTTGGCCAGTAAGAAAACCCAGCTAAAGAGACCTTATCCATTGCAAAGGCTTAGACTTCACCTCCCAAATGCTGCAGCAAAGGCTCAGCTCATCATCCATAGCATCCCAGCACCTCCGAGCAAACACCTGACTGTGCATGGTGGCATGTGCACTGCAAACCAGCTCTTAGATGACAAATCTAGGTAGAACATTGTAAGCATTGCTCTCAGTTACGCCAAACAAATCCAGCTGAACTCAACAGCATTTCTCCTGCTTTATGGTGGTGTAACCGGCAGCTCACAAGGTATCACTTCAGAAGAGATGCTGCAACTTGTGATTGGTCAGGCAAACTGGAGGAGAGCGATGGAGATGGAAGCATTACCTTCCCGCCTCCTCTAAAGCACCAGCTCCAGAGCATTAGGGGCCAAATCCACACCCCATAACAGGGCCTTGTTAGCAGAACAGAAAGTGTAAGGAACCCCATTAGCCAAGGTGCAAACCACATGTGACACCACATGACTGCAATTATTAATTCTGTAGCCGTTAGGATTCAAGGGTCTCAAACCCCTTTACTAACAGCACCTTCTCATCCATCTATATTGCACAAATACAAATAGTAGAAATCCATCTGCTCAAACCTCTTTTGAAAGCACAAACCCAGAATCTAGAGCAAGGCACAGTACACCAGCAGAGGCAAAACCAAACGTCACCAGGCAGACCGGGAAAGCCATCAGCCTAGGCCCTGTGGGACAGATGTAGCTTTCAGCAGGCCATTAACTAATTTGTCCTGAATGCCAAAATGCTGTTTGAGAGAAATGAAAGCCTGGATTACAGCACGTGGCACCCACCAGCAGAGGAAGCTGATTTGCCATCAATGCCTGCAGATGCCTACTAGCCTCTCGCTGTCAGGAACAGTACAGTGAGGTTACCTCAAAATGAAGGCCAAGTTAAAAGACATGAAATTCCACACATATAAGGCAACGCTCATCAGTGGTGCTGGCAGAACACATTCGGAATTCACACTTCAAGGTGGAATATAGAATACACAAAGAAACAGTTATCTTTCCCACTTTGGTGTGGCACCTCTTTACCTGCTTTCCTTTTTAACCAGAAAGGAGGGAGTGTGGGAAAAGAATTTCAAGCTAACTTAGCCTAAGATGATCACCTACAAGCAGATGTCACTATACTTGCAGTGATTCAGAAAATCTTTCCCTCCATCTTTGTCAGGGACCCACTTTGAGGTTGGGGAGGCCCTGGCCCAGGCTGCCCAGAGCAGTGGTGGCTGCCCCATCCCTGGAGGGGTTCCAGGCCAGGCTGGATGAGACTTTAAGCACCCTGATCCAGTGGGAGGTGTCCCTGCCCATGGCAGGCGTTGGAACGTATGGGCTTTAAGGTCCCTTCCAACCCAAATCATTTAATGATTCTATGACCCTCCACTAACTCGTGTACTCAAGGTCCAGTGCCAGTCAGAATGGACTGTCCCAGTGCCCAGGAAGCAGCACCAGGAAGCTCTGTCCCACTCCTACCTTGCACATTGTCCTGTGTCCCACTATTAAGGCACCCTGGTTCCTTCCACCCTTTTGCACCCTCCCGCCCCCAAGCTTTTTCCCTCTCCTTTATGCTCCCTATTTTTCATTCCATCTCAGGCACCTGCTTAAAAAACAAATGTGAACCCATCACCCCAGAACAATACATTTCAAATAAACATATAAAAGACCTTTTATTGACGCGAATACATTGATTGGGACCATTACTTCTCATAGAAAAAGCCTCTTAAAGGCAGCCTGAGGCAGGGAAGCAACATTTACATTTAGATGAAGGCATTTCTGTTACCACCTCCCAACAGCTTCTGGCCTCAGGTATAGTCTCCAAAAGAAATTAGTAAAGTCAAGGAGCTTTTCTTTAAACACTGAAGGAAATGGGAAAAACATATTTCTACAGTCCCACCACAAGTATATTGTCATCCAGAATCACAAAATCTGTAGTAAAGCAATGTCAACAGGTGAAAGGTGAGTTGCATCTTCACATCAGGAAGAAACAGCAAAGAGCTTGTGTCTGGAAATGGATTTTTCCAGCACAAACTGGTAAACACCCCACTTTGTGAGTGTACTGGTTACAGAGGCTCCTCCCACCAGGCTATGAACCCTCACACGCTGACAATGGGCTGGATTCCATGCTGTAATACCACCACAAATATACACCATGCAGGCTTTACCCTCCAGCCTCTCTCAGCTCTTCACACTCCAACTCTTCCAGACACCTGACAAACAAAATGCACGGTACATTGCTTCAGTACTGATACAGCGGCAGTGCTTTGCAAAGGTACCTATTTTAATATTTTTTTCCCCAGTGAGCACAAATCTGATGAGGATTTTCACTGCCCTTGGTAAGTATATGACCGGCTACCACAGAAATATCAACAAACAATAACTGACCTGTGCTTTTTGCTGCTCTTGTTGAAATGCTTGTCCATGCTAGAAATGTGTCCTGTTCCAGCACTACACAACGGTTACAAGAGTAAAAGCAACAGATTCAAGCATAAACAATAAAATTATCTTGCAGTCAGTCAGCTGGGGAAGAAAAATATGTATTTCTATCTTCCTAATCAACACCACTGACCGTAAAACTCAGTACAGATCAGGCTTTAAAGGAGAGGCTTGAGGGATGAAGGACAAATTGCAAAGTCCTCTAGGTCCAGCACATTCTCCTCTTGAGCCAAAAAAGCAGTTCAAAAGGGGGCAAGAAACAAAAAAAACCCCTAATTAATAGTTTCAAAGTAAAGAAAAGCTGTGCCACAGATTGTGAAACAGGAGATAGCCAGGGAATTACTTAAGTATTGTCATCGGAATGAATTTAGTTACAGCTCAGTGCCACCCTAGGGACTGAAGTCTCTGCTCAGATTCCAATTCTGAGATCAACTTGGAACAAGTTACAACCTACACAAACGCAGACAAAGCTTCCCCATATGCTGAGGCAGCTGTACAAAATGTCCCAGACGCTCTCCTGACAGCCTGCCTTCACCTGGAGGGTCCCTGTACGTCAACACAGAACGTGCACATGATGGAATATTTAATTAAACGCTGGTTTATTATGAGCAGTGAGACAGTTCACAGCGGCCCTAGGTCAACCCCAGCATTTTGCAAACCACTTCAGTTCTGTATCACAAGACACTTGTGCACTTTTTAAATTGTGGCAGCAGCTGCAAACATGCATCTGCTCATTCTGCATCAAACTCATTTTTCTCTTCTGGAGAAGCAACTGGATGGCACCAGGAGTCAGGTGAAAAATGTGCTGGCCCAAGGGCACAGTGCATCACAATGATTTGCAAGTTTATTGAAGATAAACCCTTCAAAATGCCCAAAGGTATAGCTCCAGAAACTGTTGAAACCACCCGGAGTGAAACACTCCGGCCTTCCTTCTGAGATGCTCCTCAAGCTCATTATCCTTCCTGACACAGCAGCTGGAAGGGGAGAAATCCCCCTTCTCCCTGTACAGATCTTCAGTAGCCATTTATCTATACAGGGCTAAGAAGTCCAAACTACGATCTTCATTTACCTTCACATTTTCCTCCCCTCAAACGATGGCTAGAGGAACGCTTCCAACATAAAAACCTTTGCTGGCAGATACGCAGGACACTGCAATTTTGCCCGCTAGAAGATTTAGGGCTGAGTGCACCCTTTTCCAGAAAAAAAATAACAGCACCCAGAGAATTAATTTATTTCAAAATGGACACTTCGACTGTTGAATAATTTCCTCTGTTAATCCTCTCCTCCTATTTCTAATAAATTGTCACATCCCTTTTGTAATACCAATAAGACTTGGTATTACAAAGAGCTGAAGCTCACTAGAGCTTCCTATGGAGGCTGGGTACCGTGCTCTTTCACTCCTTTCCTACTGAGTATTCTCTTGTGCTTCTCAAAATATTGCTACTGATAGCCATTTTATTTGCTACTATATAAAAAGCATTAAGCTGTGAAGTAACAGACCAGAGAGAAGTGAAAAGAAGGATAAAAGAGTCAGTTAGACAACAATGAAACAATCCAGCTTAGGAAGAGACTTTGTAATTAGGGTTCTGCCAGGCCAGAGAAATTTCCATCTTACAGATTTGACTAACAGTCTGTTCCAGCAAAATCAAGACCCCAGGCAAAGTGAAATACAACTCCATTGACATCACGCACAGCTATTTTCCAAGGCCAGTGCATCAATTTATTCCATAATTTCCTCTCCCACACACATGTTCCCTGGTGCAGGAAACTCAAAGCCTTGCAGATATAGCTAGACAGGAGTGTTCACAAGCTGAGCGACAACTCTGTAGAGCACACTTCTCTCCGGTGACATTGCCACAGGTAAGGACGTGGGGCAAACATCTAAAGACCTAACAAATAATGAAATGGTATCGCAACAGGATTCAGAAACTAAAAAGACTCAAATTAATCCAGAGCAAAAGGATGGTCAACAAGTCTGATCTTGAATCTTTTCTAAGTCACTTTGACAACTGCACTTTGGAGTTACCCAAAGTCTGCTTTAGTGTAAGGGAAAGCACACTACATTAATACTAATCATCAGTAAAGGTATTCATGCTTATATTGAAGCTGGGCTTGATTTAGTGCCCTAAAATTTACATATTCTGACTTTCAAACATGAGACTGTGCAAGCAACAGAATTATCAAATACTGTCCTGGATGTGACTGCTAGCCACCCAGAGTCCTCCACGCACTAAGTGCTATTTTTTTCGTAGTACTTTTCCTCCCTTCTGCAGAGCAATGCAAGATCAGCCTGACTCTTCTCATTACTTACCCAGCTGGAAAGTGGATTTGAATAATGTTTACTAGGGAGCCTCATTTCTCTCACTTGTGAGACCCAAGGAAGAAACGTTTATGTTGTGTCTGAAACCTGTGCTGCATCAACATTCACCAGTACATCTGTTGGGTGCTAGGGGTGACCATTCCTAGCAGATAGTTTTGCAAATCTTCTGAGACTTTATGCAGATAAATGTGTTTTGTCAGATTCCTTCAGTTTTTTGGGTTTTTTTCAGGGGGAGAGTGGGAAGAAGGATGGTGATTAGGAACAAAGCAGGGAAGTAAATTCTTCACATACATTTTGCAGGAGCCAGGTTACCACTTCTACACAGATGCAAAGTACTTCAATGGGGCTACAGGAAAGCTGGGAGGGGCTCTCAATCAGGGAATGCAGGGAGGGGACGATGGGGAATGATTTTGAGATGAAAGAGGGGAGATTTAGATGAGATTTTAGGGAGAAATTTTTCCTATGAGGGTGGGGAGGCCCTGGCCCAGGGTGCCCAGAGCAGTGGTGGCTGCCCCATCCCTGGAGGGGTTCCAGGCCAGGTTGGATGGGGCTTGGAGCCCCTGATCCAGTGGGAGGTGTCCCTGCCCACGGCAGGGGGTGGAACTGGATGACCTTTAAGGTCCCTTCCAACCCAAATCATTCTGTGACTCTATGAGCACTTGTAAATAACAAAATTAACCGGACTAAATTATCCACTTGAGATTTGTGGTTCACATGATGTTGTTTCTACATTTTCCTCCTGTTTGTTTTTGCAAAGCCAACACCATGAGAAAAAAGCTTGCCTTAAAGTAGAAGAGGGAAACAAGAAGAGCAGTCATTTGCAAAGGACAGGCAGGGCACCTCAAAGGCTTCCCTCCAAAATCAGACATCTGGAGCCTTTCTGATACCCTTTAGGGTGAGAGCTACCCTGGAAAACGACCCAACACAAACACCAACAAAGTTTTCTCAAGCTTACCTGTCACATGGGAAAGCCAAGGAGGAAAAACTTCCAGGACTGTCACCACAGGAGCAGCTGCCTGGGACGCAGGGCACCTGTGACAGCAACACGGATGGAGCTGAGCAAACTGAACCAGCACCCGGGTCCCAGCTGCCTCGGGGACCAAAGGACGTTTGGAGGAGGATCAGAGAGAGACCCAGCTTCTTTGGGGACCACAGGACAGTGCCAGGAGGGGCAGAGGGAAAGCTAGCTCCCTTCTGGGTCAAGGACCACATCCCAAAATCTGGGTTTCACTCCACAGGCAGGGCCGCTCTGAGAGAAAAAGCTGCGTCCCAGACTCCTTCCCACCCTTTCCTGCCATCTTTTTCCCCATCCTAGAAGGGAAAGGCTCGCTCTTACCTCACACCAGCACGCTGCCAGGACTGAGAGGCTCCTTCACAGCACCCTCCAGAAGGTTTGGGGCAGCCACTCCCTGTGGAGCAGGACCCGCCCTCCCAGCACACCTGCCTTGAGTAAAGTGATTAAAGACCCTCAGAGACCAAACCCAGTGCACGAGACACCACAAGCAGCAATGTCAGAGTTGCCTTTTTTCATCTTCAAACAACAGAAAATCAAATTTCCAAACAAAACAGCAGGCTTCAGCTTTTCACCTCATGCCTAAATGTAAGCTGTAAACAGCATCAATGCCCAAGCAAGGATGGAATCCCTCCTGCCTGGGTTACTTTCCACAGCTAAATGACATTAGAATGGAGGCTATTCCCATGGATAGAGCAGCCACGAGGCAGCTGGCTTTCCCACCTTGTCCTTGCACCACCAAGGCATTGCTGACACAAATCCACTGCTACAATAGGAACTGTATTCCCAAGGAACCCTGCCAGGAGGGGCTGGGTGATAGCAAATCCCACGATCCGGGCTTCCTTCCACAGGCAGGGCTGCTCTGAGAGAAAAGGCTGTGCCCTAGGCTCCCTCCCACCACCATTTTCCCTGCACAACCCCACATTGCCAGGGCTGAGGGGCTCCCTCACAGCATCTTCCAGAAGGTTTGGGCAGCCACTCCCTTTGGAGCAGGACCCGCCCTCCCAGCACACTTGCCTTGAGTAAAGTGATTAAAGACCCTCAGAGATCAAACCCAGTGCACAGGAGCTTCCACAAAGCCCAGAAATGCCACAAGCAGCAATGCCACAGATGCCTTTTTTTCACGTTCAAAGAACAGAAAATCAGATTTCCAAACAAAACAGCAGGCTTCAGCATTCCTCCTTGTGCCTGAGTGTAAGTTGTAACAGTGATCCACGGCTGAGAAACAATGGGAGCCCTCCTCTATGGGTTACTTTCCACAGTTATGTGACATGAGAACGATGGCTGTTCCCACGCACAGAACACAGCCACAAGGCAGCCAGCGTTCCCACCTTTTCCTTGCATCGGCAAGACATCGCTGACATGAGACCACCACTGCTATAGGAACCGTGTTGTTCAATTTATACAGCAATAACAATCCACTTTGGCCTTCTCCCTGCAGGAATAACTATTCAAAGCCTGGAACCTCAAAGCCTATAGCAAGAGCAGGAGGGCAGCCCAAGCCCGTTCAAGTTCTGAGTGCAAGGAATTAAAAACCAAAGAGAAATGTCAAAATATCCACCACAGCACATGTTCAAGCCAGCCTCAAAAAAAGCATTTTCAGAAGCTATATCCAGTAGACAAGAACTGACCTTCCCCTTACAAAATGCCACAGGGTATAAATAGAGCAGCCTCTTCAAATATGCAGCTCCAAACTCCTGCGCTATTTGTCATGAATACTTCTCAGTCTGCTTCAAGCACACTCAAACAACAGGGCACTTTTCTCAGTACACTCAGAGCACTGGTTAGCTTGAACTGGAGTCAAAATACCTATTTCTGAAAAGTCACAGGTCAAAACCAAAGCAGAATCGGATCAAGAATGCAGCCTTCCTGTCTCCCTTTTGACCAAACATTTATTCTGTAAAGATACTCATCATCCCCCTCTCTCTGGCATCGTAACACTTTGGAGACACTGCTATCATATATGGAACACTCAAGCAGCTCACCCACCCAAATACATTATAACCCCTCGTAGACAGAAGATAAGAAGCTGTTACAAATGCACACAAACACAAGTTGGTGCAATCTGAAAGCAAATCCCAGCTTTTCAGCAGGCAATGAAAAGACAATGAATTGTACATCTTCCTCTCTGCAATCACCACCCCTTTGGAATCCATCTCTTGCCAGGTCTGGATTGGTTGTATGCAAGATGACTCTACTGGCACAAAGTAACACCTCTTAGAAAATAAGATATGTAAAAAACTTGGCTACTGGGGTATATATAGCGTACTAAATCTAACTTCAAGCTACCATTTCATGAGTCATCAGGGTTCATTCTCCCTTGCACGTCTTCTGAACAGTTTGGTTCACAGGCAAATTTAAAAGATGACGGCATGCAGTCTTTCCTACTCTGTTGAAATGAGGAAAATTGTCCACTCTGGTTTAGAAGTTCTTGTTTTTCTGTTCTTCAGCTGACGCACTGAAAGCTTACACACACACTTCATTTTAACTTCTCGTTTGTGCTCAGGCAGACAGATCAGTGGACATAGCAACGCTGTACACAGAAAGCTCCTGCAGTCACAACAGCCAAAGCATTCTTACACATGCGTTCTTACCAATTTGACTGCTTAACTTACAGAATAACATGGCAAAGTTATGTAGTATTACCCTGAATATTAAATGTGTTTCAGGGAGGCAGAATAAATGTCTGTAACGAGACATAATGTTGGTGCTTGTATACTGTATATTAAAAAAGAAATGAGCTCAAAGGAGGAAAAAATAAAGCCAAGAAAGACAAGACAGCTTTAAAACAGACAAGATGGCCATGCCAGCATCCCATATTATCCCAGATGAAAATAACTCTTTTCCCACTAACAACAATTAACAGACACATTTCGCTTGCAGGCAAAACCTGGCTGCTGTAGTGTAGCTTGGTTTTATTTATGTCCACAAATATTTCAAAAAAATTACAAAATACTCAAATGGAGAGAACACAGAAGTCACGATTTCTGGGTTTCTACTCTGTTTACACTGTGTTATCCCATGGCAAACTACTCATATATACATTAAGCTTCAAGATATATATAAATGTAGCAGTCAGAATGTACACTCTGCTTTAACGGTGCAGTGAAACAAGCTCAACCATGACGACATAGAACAAGAGAGACGTTTCAAAAACACTAAAGCAAAAGTAAATAAAACAAAAATCAACTTTCAAAACAGAGGAAAAATAAGAGAGATTTCTTAAAGAAAATCAAAAGGTCTGGGTTGTTTTAATAGGGCATCGAACACCAAAATGGCTTCAAAAACCACTGCATGTAAAGTTGTAGTTAATCAATAGTCTAAAATGGAAGAATTTCAGTGCTTATTTGCTGAATTATGTGAGAAAAAAAACTCCTACAAATTATCAGAATGCTTTTCTTAGAAGAAAAAAAGAAAAGAGATCAATGAACAGCTTTTGAACAGACTGCAAACTTCAGCTGAAAAAAAAATACAGAGAGAGAACACCGCCGGAGGCAATTAGCTTTTTTTTCCTTAAGAAGAACCATAGCTAAAAATAACACCAAAAGAGAAGGGTCAGACAAAATGGCTAGAGTGACTGAACTCCCTCAAACTCCCAAATTCCACATGGTAAAAACAAGGAGGGGAGGTTTAACTGAAATGTGCCTAATGAGACTTTTGAAAAGTAAACTGAGGCCCTCTCTCTGCTGAGCAGACTGATCTTAGCACTACTCCTCTGTTAGCAACAGTGAAAACTGTTCCTCAGGAGAAAACCATCTTGCTGATCACTGCAGACAGTGACCGAAGGCATCAACTGAAGATGACTTTACCATCCTCGACCTCACGGTTTCCGAATTTCAGAACACTAGCTGTTCCTTTTAATACCTTCACAGAGAGATCAAATATAGCAGATGGAACTGATTAAATGCTATTGCAGTTCTTAAGCACTGAGAAATCTGGAATGGAGGACAGAAAAAATGTAAGATCAACATCAGCTGAAATAGTCTTCCTTTCTCCCCTATACACCTTTCCTTAAGTGGACCTAGAATACCCTAATGTGTATTTTTAATTGGTAAATTGATGTTACTCACTGTCTGACACTGGGCACTGTCTGACACTGGTCTGAGATCCATGAGGTGGACAGAGCACTGTGCACGCCACGCCTTCCATCAGAATGCATGATTAACTACAAGTTTATCAAACATGGCTCAGTACAGTCCTATGACACAACCATCACACTGAACAGTCTACAACAGCAGAGAGAGCACTCGGTGAGTTTAAGAGAGAGAATGGGGGGATGTTATGCACCAGCAGGAAAAATGGCCAGCAGATTCAGATGTCCATTGGTTGCATCACCTTCTGCTCCAGCAAAGTAAAAACACAGAAAAACAGTAAAAAAATAATTTCTGCCTCGACAGTAAGTAGAGCTGTCTCCAAAGTAATGGTCACTGGCCTTCTGTGTGTTCCTCTCCTTTTACCATCCTCATGGGACCTAGCCAACAGGAGTTATTCTGCATGGACCTGTTGTGTTGGGAGTCAGTAAATGTTACTGTCCATATACCCGGTTAATCCCAAAGCAGCGAGCTCCTGAGATACAGAACACCGGTGGCAATTAAGAAGTTTTTGCTTACAAAAGCAAAATTAGAACAGTCAAAGAGAAATACAAACTGTTTTTTCGCAAAACAACTTTAAGAATATTAACTGAGTTGCCTATCGGCTTTTCATAAGAACATATCAAACGTAAGAGGCCAGAAAGAGCACGTCCTCCAAAAACGTGCCTGTGCATACAAAATTCTGGCTGTACTGGTTTGAGTCACAGAACGTTTTATAAAAGAGATTTTAGAACAGGCTATTTCTTTGAACCCTTGCCTAAAGTCTTAAACCAATGTAGATTGATTAAATTTCAAAAGGTAATAGGAAAGAAGTGTATTATGGCCACACTGGAAATTAACCCTTGAAGTAGGCATCAAAAGGATAAGCTGGTTCCAAGGGACACCTGCACTGCTGAGAAACCCAACTCAACAGAAATCACCTTCAGAACAGAGAGATGTAACACTAACAAAAAAACCCAAACAAACCAAAAAAACAAGAACAGAAACAGTCATTTGCAACATTATCCCTGCAACTCCCTTTAATGCTTATTGTTGATATTAAACCAAATTTCAAGCTTTTACCCATTTGAAATTATTGATACCCATTGTTCCCTTTAATTAAAGGGATAATTATATATATATATTTTATTAAAAAATCAACTCTGTATTCTGTCAATACCAGGTAGGAATTCACAAGTTGTGATGTTACTGAAAATCAAGATAAACGTTTCTGGAGTTTTGTTTTGTTCTGTTTCTCCCCTCTACCCAAAAAAAGTTATTTACAGACTTAAAAAGCCATGCTGCAGAACTGAGCTCTCTTTAAAATTATGAAGATTTCCTACAATGTATTAAAATAAAAGTAGATTTTTATTATTATAGCACTTGGATTCAGAGCTTGTTATGTCACCTACTTGCAATCCTTGTTTTTTTTAAAATAGCTATAGATGCATCAAGTGTCTCTTCACGCACAGTGACTTGTGTTGTGAACCTGATTCTAGCACCTACTCAAAACAAACTAGTAAGGAAAAAAACCCAAGATTGCAGGAAGTTCTCTGAATATTTCACACAGTCCTGTACTCTCAATAGGCTTCTGAATACGTTGTCATGCAGGGAGACCCACACGAGTCTTGAGAAATCTTCTCTACAAATGAACACACTGCTGATAAGTCTCTACTTGCTGGGTGGTTGATTCTGTTTTAAATATATAAAGAAATCTTTATAAGATATTCTTTTCCTTTTGTAGCTCTTATTGTATGTAAAAATGTTCCACTCCTTCCCAAGGACTGGGGTTTCCATAGCCAGCATTACAAATAAATAATTAATTACAACTGTTTGTCGCCTTCTTTCTTCAGTCGACTGAAAGAGAAAGAAAACTCATTTTAACATAACGAAGGAGGTGTCACCACACTTCAGAGACAGTTTGCCTTCCTACTAACCTCGCCCTCCTGCCCTGAAGGGAACAGAGGCTGCAAGAGGACTTGTGAGCTTTCTGCACAGAACTGAACGCCACTGTAACAGCAGCGATAACGCTGTCTGCGTTGGAAGGAAGTGATGACCTTTTTCTACTTGAAGTGCTCCTTACATGTCAGCGAGATTGCTGGTGCCAGCTCATCGAGCTCCAGCTTTATCTGCAGCTGCAGATGTGACAGGCGGCTGCAGGCAGACTGGCTGCCCCGCGGCACAAGGCCAGCAGGGCAAAGCAAGGACTGAAACACCAGAGTAAAGCAGTGCAAGGCAGGGGTTTAATACACCGTTTCCTATATATCCTTGCCACTCACAGATGCAGAAATATCCCTGCTAGGTGCTGGTGGCTTTTTGTTATTATAGCAATCATTGCCAAACAGGAAATATGTGCTGTCATATAAGGCAGGCCAGGAGAACCACTCTACTATCAACACCATATAGCATTCTGTAGAGAAGGAGCTCTCCTGATCCATCTAGGCATTGTCTGCTCTATTACTTATACATTTCAACTTCCTATTGCCTTCAGCAATTTCTTAAGATGCATCGAATTCCTCCCCTGTCCTCATTCAGAAAGCTTCTTACCCACTCTTCTCCACTGCTCTCAAGGAAAAGAGACGTTGAAGCAGCAATCAGAGCATATATCACACAAAAAAACTCCAAACAGATGTAATTCTGCAATGTGAGACCCAACTGGTCTACTTCTCATGCCAGTAATTTGGACCTAGTTTCCAATTTGCCCTATCTCCTCTGCCCAGATTAGGTTTCAGTACAGCTTCACCACCTTCCCTAACTGCATCAGGACAATAACTCAGCACACAATAAGGCAGGTGGCAATTTAGAAGAAAAAAGATGGAATGTGGATAAAAAACAAGCTGTAGCACCCCCCAAGTCTCCAAATGCCTTCGGTGCCTCTCTCACCTGTAATAATCTTCCTGACTTGGTAGATGACCACCGTGCATGTGAGGATGCCCGTGCAACCACTGCTGCTCCATTGCCAGTCTTTGCAGCTCTGCGGACTGGGCGTGCATGGCCTGCAGCTGGTGGGCTGCTGACATCGGAGGTGGAATGGCACCAGGCAGATCTCGTGGATAAGGAGTACCTAAGAGAGATTTTCTCCTTTTTAGACATCTCTTTGCTATGCAGAGAGTTGTCCCAGGAACCTTTCTTTTTTTTTTAAACAAACCAAATAATCAACCTTTGGCAGTAACTTAAGCTACAGCTCAACTCCACCAACTCCCCTCCTAAAATATGTTAAGGAGCCAGAAAGACACAGTTGAGGTCAAGAGACAACCTTCATAGAGGACTGTAAAATGCTCTCACCAAAGACTGGATGCCGGAGCATTTCATGCTCGTGAGGTGGCTGCCCTAGCAACGGGTTGGGGATGGTCCCAGGTGGGTAGGGAAAACGTGCCAAATGGGGTCCAGCTGCTAAAGGATCCACCAGCGGGTGAACAGGTCCTGCTGAACCTTTAAAAGAGGGAAAGAAAGAAAGCAATCATCTGCTTTAGGAAGCATCACTCACTATTGGGAGATCAAAAGCCCTGTCTGACTTCAGTTAGATCAGCATTTGGCCTAACTCGCACATAACTACCAGAGGCACAGCTCCATCCAATTTGAAACCCACTGTTCTATCTTCAAGTGACATCTGCTTACCAAATAGTCTCAACTGTTAAAGCAACAACCCAGGGCTTTCAATTTCTACAAGAAAAAGACATCCACGAAGCGGCAGGGGAAAAAAACCCACTTCTTTTAAAAAAATTAAGCAACTAACCCACCTGAGCTTTCATTTTCAGATGTTCCTCCCACTCCCCGCCAGCACAAAGAGCAGCAGTGCTCGTTGATCAGACCTTCTCAGCCTAACACAAGTAAATTGAGATGCTGCTGGGAAATCTGTTCAACACTGGAGACTTAAAAAAAGATATCCTACTGCACAGCTGTGTTTCACCCTTTCCTGGCCTTGCAAGATCTCTCCTGTGTACAGTTTTTTTAAACTGCTTATCATGATATTTCTACCATATGTTCAGAGTGCAACCACCTTGGCAAACACCTTAAGTGGACTCTGAAAAAAGCAACCTGCTCTTCAGTCTTTACCTCCCAGCTCACTTGTTCTCTATCCTTGTTGGTGTGCCTGCACAATGGACTGGCCTGGGGAACAGGCCACTGTTATGCCAGAAAACAGAGATAAAAACCCAACCAAATCCATCAGCAGCTGGGCAAATCCATATCAGCTTTATTTCAACTCTGTAGCGCTGCCAAACGTGAGGCCACCTCTTGATCTGTGGATCGCTGGGCCAAATTTTACACTCTGCTCTCCTAGCAATCTCCTGTTCTTGACTTTTACAAGTTAACTCAAACATACTGCTACAAACTGAACTGCTTAGGTGGATTTTTCTGGAGACTTCTTGGAATACAAGATGGGAAAGATCCCATTTCTTTTTGTTAGTGCAAGTGAAGCTCCCACAGATAAACTGAGGAAGGAATACGCTCAACTCCGATAACTACACGGAGAGAAAGGAAAACAAGAGACAACTGTGGAATGCTTTACCACAGCATTGTGACAGGGAAAAACAACGTGATCTTCTTTAACTATCAATCTCTGACACTCGGCCTCTTTCTGAAAAAAACCTCTGATCTCCTCACAACAAAGATGCTCAGCGTTTAGAAATGCTTCCCCAAAACTCTCTCCCATTTCTCCTTACACACACGAAACTGGAGGATTACCAGTGACATTTAGTACAGCAGCACTTAAGCATCCTTCTGACTTTACCAGTACTACTTGACAGACCAAAAGCTGGCAAAAACCTCTGTTGGCAAATAATGACAATGTCACCACTCTTGTGTGGAGAGGGACAGCTGTAAAGCACTTCTCTAATGCTGTTTTACCAATGGGATGAAAAAAAGACACCAGCAAAACCTAAAACCCACTCCATCAGCTCATCTGAAATCTCTGCATGTTAGGCTGTCAGCAGATCACAGAGGAACTGCAAAGGGAAGGAATACAGCACAGTTGACACAGTTTTCCATCAGCTCGTATTGGTCCAGAGCAGAAATGTGTGGTCATTTCACCCTCTGTCCACCCCTGCTCAAGGAGACACACAGGTTACGCATGTTAGGGCCGTACCCACCTATGAAGCTACTCTGGAGCAAGAACTACTTGGAGATGCTTGAGAGCCCCTAACTGAATTTTAACCTGGCATCTGAGATTAAAGCCAAATTACTTTTCAAATGCAGGTAAGAGACTTGACAAGGCTTTGATCTGGCTTTGTCTGCCGAGTCTCTCACTAGACAGAGAGTGAGAATGTACCAGCAATAGTTTCATCCAGATCAAGTAACTGGGGGACTCACCCGCAGAGGCGGGGACTTACTGACAACAGAATCACAGAATAGTTTGGGTTGAAAGGCACCTTAAAGATCATCCAGTTCCAGTGCCCAGCCATGGGCAGAAACACTAGATCAGGCTGCCCAAGTCCCCATCCAACCTGGCCTTGAACACCTTCAGGGATAGAGCAGCCACAACTTTCCTGGGCAACCGATGCCAGTGCCTCACCACTCTCATAGTGAAGAAATTCTTCCTTATGTCTAGCCTAAATCTGCCCCTCTCCAGTTTATACCCGTTGCCCCTCATCCTTTCACTACAAGCCTTTGTAAACAGTCCCTCCTCAGCTTTCTTGTAGCCCTTTCAGGTACTGGAAGCTGCTCTAAGGTCTCCTCGGAGCCTTCTCTTCTCCAGGCCAAACAACCCCAACTCTCTCAGCCTGTCCTCCTTGTACAGACACAATCTATGACAAACTGCTTCTGCTATCAAGGGGTTATTATGCAAACCTGCCTCACACTGAACCAGTCCGTAATTCGTGCAGTCTCAACCCAAGCCCAAAGCTGACAGCTTTAGGAATGCTGATACTCACCACTATCGCCTCCTAACAGTAACCCCCTCCAGCCCTGACCAGTCTCACAGGGCCCTGCTGATAGCCTTGATACACACTTCGGCTTCTGCAACAGCACTCAAAACTCAAAAAAGCAGACATCCCAGCTATGTTTAATGCATACCGCTCCAAGGCAAAGTATGCTCCATTTGCTTGCACAAACACTCCATTTGTAGCTGGCTGCACCAGAAGCTGCACTTTAAATACTTGGACCTTTTTTTCTTCTTCCTTAGCAGCTACTGCACCTGGGGCCTTGCTTGCTGTTTTCTACCCAGTCTGCCACCAGAAAATCAGAAAAATCCTGCTTAGTGTCTCATCTTCCAGGTTCCAGACTGTAGTAACCACATATCTTGCTTTAGAAATGAGAACTGCATAAATTCATTTGAGACTAAAATACTTTGGGGGGAAAAAAAAATCCCACGCATAGGAATACTCTGCTGCAAAAGGTGCCAAACCATAAAGTCAGATGGTTCTTACGAGAATTGTGACACAGGATTTCAGCTCAACTAAAGCCAGATGGTGGGCATGTCAAATGGCTAAAGAAATGAAGTCTTTCTCCTCTAACTTGTCTTTTTTCAGCTTCTCTATGTAAATTCCAGCTTCAGCTCCTCTCCAGTTTTAACTTTTAGCAGCCGGTAGCATTGGCAGTGTCACCAGTTACATGACAGCTCTCCTTGTGAATTTTCTTCTCCTAGTGGGATCCCCACCGGTACAGCAGACACCACTGTAAGGTGGTGCTCTAGAACTCCAGTACTTTAAATATAAACAAAAAAAAACCCCAGCAAAGCTTTTTACAGTCTCAAAATTGCTGTTATGTTACCATCATTTACTTTATCACTGCTATTGGTCTACCCTACTGAAAACTAACTGTTTGCATTTCATTCATCACAACCTTATACAGCACCGAAGCCACATCAAAATCAAGAGGAGTTTTGCCACTTGAATTCCAGGAGTCACAGTCTGCTTGGTTCAGGTCAAGTTCTGCTAACAGCTGATGAGAGAGATTCCCCGGGCAACTACCCAACCCATTTCCCTGGGCTCACCTTGATGTAAGGGATCCTGCTGATGTAGGTGTAAATGCGAGTGTATGTGTGAATGTTGATGATGGTGAGGCGTAACATTGAACATCTGGAGCCGTGCCAAGGGGTCGTTTGTCAGCGATGCCATCCGCTCAGCATGTATTCTCTCTGCTGCCAGTCTGTCAGGGTAGCTCATTTCAGGCCGTAACTGTGGGCCTGCCAGTGCAAGTCTCTCTCTTTCGAGGGGGTTCAAACCCGGATGGAAGGAAGCAAACGGGTGAGGTCCTGCTGTTGGGGGAATAGTCAGTGCACCATGCCTGGCAAAATGCTCCATCGGGTTAGTAGCTGGGTGCAGTGCATCCAGCTCCGGGGGCTTGACCTCGAAGCCAGGTTTCATTCTCTCTCTCAACTCCCTCTCCCGGATTTCTCGCTCCCGGATTTCCCGTTCTCGCAGCTCTCGTTCCCGAATGGTGGGATCCACATTGTAGAGGCCAGGCATATGGTAGGCCAGCAGTGGATCAGTGGGGTTCAGGGGGACAAAGAAGGGATGGTTACGGTTTGTTGGTGACATGACATGAGGACGGGCATATTCACTCAGTGTTCGTAATGCAGGTGTATCCGGACCAATATAAGGTGGTACAGCAGCAATGGTCGTTGGCGGAGGTTCAAATGAAGGTCTCATGTGTGCTGGCCCGCTGAGCTGAGATTCTCCAAGACGGCCTTCATGGGAGGAGCTGGATACCTTCTGCTGCACAGAACGGGGGAAAAGAATTTTACTTCAACACATCTGACTTAAAAACACAGCAGGCACACACTTCCCTTCCTGTGCTTCAAGCTCTACAAGGAGGCAAGTTCAGTCTGCTGAGCCTTGCGGCTCCTGCAGCTGTGTGCTCCAATCTGCTTTGGGGAAGAACTGGATCTTGTCTGTCCTGTGGGCCAGACAATAACTGCTCTGTAGCAACAGCCTCAAAGCTACACCAACTGCTTTACAGTCAGCAGAACAGCAACCAGCTGGGACACATCACAGCTATGGGAATGGCTAGCTGGTACACATCACTACACACCAGTCTTGTCCGCAGAGTGCTCTTGCTCTCCTCTCCACACTCGCCTGTAACCCAAAACTTACTAAACACAAGGAAACTCATCTCCACAATGTGCAACACAACGAATTCCACTCCTTTCACATCAGGACTTTCCATCGTGCTCTCCCCTCACGTACAAGAGCTGCACACCACTTTTGGGGGTGGAATGAGTACAGCTTAACCGTGCAATTGCGCCAGGATCCCTATCCCCAAAATAAAGCCAAGTCCTATACAGGACAAATCCTTTCATAGGACAAATCCTTTCATGGACAGATGCTATATCCTGTCTTTTATAATGCTACTGAAACACAGTGCATATCAGATCTCTGAAATGCACTCTGGAATAGGAAGACATCAGCATCTTCTGTTTCAGCATGAATACTCTATTACAAGCCCATCAGTTCTGTGGGTCCAGAAGTGATCATTCCTTTCTGACAGGCCACAGAGAAACAAATCAGTTGTACTGGCTCTTTATACCAAGACTGGAGTTCAGGTCTCCTCATAAAAAAAGGTTACATGTCTTTAATTAGTTTATTAGAAATCCTAGAAGTCTTCAGATCCCTTTTTCCAGCAGACAGCACGCCTGTGCCTGCACAGCAGAACAGGGTGCACAAACGCATTCACCATCTCTGCACAGAGCGCTTTTTTTACTGCAAGTACAGGTAAATACTTGGCCTGGTTATCCCCAGCTGCATTGGCTTCCCACACATCAGAAACAGAGTGGGAATAGAAGCTCTTCATGTCCTTCAAAGAGAATAAAGTCCCAGGCAGGCCAGGAGGTGCTCATAGCCGGTTGGCTTTCACTCCATACGCACCTACTTTCACAAATACCTGATTGCACATGTGTTAAAGTGCTTCTGGGGATTTGCATTCTGGTCACCATCCAGGTCAGATCCTAACGTGCCAACTCCCTTAAACAGCTCTTAGCTACAAATAAACCTACCACAGCTCGTTCTGCTTCTCTTTCACGTTCCCGCTCCCTCTCTCTTTCCTTCTCCTTTTCTTTTTCTCTTTCCCTCTCTTCTCTGGCCTTCTGCTCTGCTTCCCTTTTGGCCTTCTCGATGACCTCTTCTCTCTTCTTGGCCAGTTTCGATCCTGCCAGAGGCATAAAGTATAAGTCTGCTCTTGAGCACGAATTGTAGCCACGGTCCAGATGCTTATAGAACCTGAAAGAAATTAATCAGAAAGTGCTCAGCCCTGGGAAAGATGCAAGACTCTGCAATTTAAGAACTCTATGTAAAAAAGAAGAAATTGCCACTTTACACTTACACAGCAGCACTACCAGCTTCCCCAAAAGCCATGAGAAAATGAATTGTACCATATTACTCCACAGACAAGCAGAGCACAAAACCCCTCTCACAATCACAAACTGTAACGCCCTGTCTGAATACGTTGGTGGAAAGAGCACCTTTCCAGAAAAACAGAGCAAACCCATGCTAGCGAGAGAGCCTGACAAGATGCACATATAAACACACTCAGCTCCCACAGGAGCTCCTTTCACAGAATCATAGAATCACTAGGTTGGAAAGGACCCACTGGACCATCGAGTCCAACTTTCTCAGCTTTTGAGAGTGCCCTGCTACCCACAAAAACAGAGCAAGTTAAGGAAGCACAGCTGACAACCTCCATACCTGGCTGACTGACTGGCATGGCTTGGTGTATCCACCACAGTTGGCTCTGGTGATGGACTTCGGGGTGGAGGGGGAGGACTTTCTGGTTCCTCAGCTTCGTCTGGGACTTCTTCTTTGATTTGAATAGGTGGTAGCGTGCAGGCTGTCACCACTGGCACGTTCCCACTAGAAGCTGCTGATGTGGAGATGGAAGTCTGAAGCGGGATGCCAGGCACAGCGGGTGGTGTGGAAGTGGAAGGGCAAGAAGGAGGCGTGATGGAAGGTGGGCCTCCGGGGACAAACGGATGCTGGGAAAAGGGGGGCTGGGAGGATACCTGATGGAGTCCAGATGGGGGATGATTAGCAGGGGGGGGAAGGCTCTGACTCTGCGTCAGTATGGGAGGCTGGGCTTGCGAAGACTGCAGTGGCTGGCTCTGAGGCATCAGCTGCAAAGGAGGAGGGTGCGCAGATGGAGGATGATGAGTTGAGAGGGAGCTCAGAGGCTTTAAAGCAGGTGGTGGAGGCAAGTTGGAGTTCATCGAGAATGGAGAAGGGCCAGAGAGATGAGGAGGATGCTTGTGGGATGGAGCAGTGGGGAGCTGAGGGATGGGGGTGGTAGGAGGAGGTTTGATATGAGGCATGGCCATGGGTGCAGGGGGCAAGGGCTGCTCCCGTGGAGGCTGCGCCTGCTGCAGCGAGGTTGTGGTTGGCAGGACAGGCTGCGTCACCTGAACCTGGAGAGCGGAGTGAGAATGAGATGGCGCTTGTGTCTGAAGGGGAACCTGAGACTGAGATGACTGAGTGGGGAGGGAGAATGGCTGGGAAGGTACAGGATGAGGCAGGAGGGTCTGAGCCTGCAGGCTGTGAGGGGCAGGCTGGGCCTGACTGTGGAGCGGAGGCTGCGAGTGAGGCTGTGACGGGGCAGGGGTGGGCTGGCTCTGCGACACGCTCATGGGCTGTAGAGGCGGGTGGGGTGACGGGAGTCTCTGCGGGTGCAGAGCAGGGGCCTGCTGTATGTGAGAATGGGGAGGTGGAGGGGCAGGGGCCTGAGGCTGGCTGGGGGGCTGAGATGCTGACGGTGAGACCTGTGGTGCAGCTGAAGCAGCACTCGACACAGCTGGCAGCGATGCTGGTAACTGGGCCGATACAGGTGGTGTAGGAGGAGGAGCTTGGCCAGAACCGCTCTGTGCCTGAAGCACTTGGGGCTGTGCCTGCAGCACTTGTTGTTGAGCAGATGAATCTGAGTCGCTCTCATTGTCTTGAGGACTAGGGATGCTAGGTGATGTGCTCCGGTTATCCTGGTCAATGTCCTTGGGATCGCTGCTCCCTTCGTCATTGACGCTGCGGCTGTCAGAGCTCTCACCTTCGCCCTCACCCTCTGACGGAGAGTTTGGCCTGCTGATCTCCTGCAGGGAGAGGGGAAGAACAACCACCAAGCATGAGAAAGCTGCACACAGAACATGCCATATGATGCAACCTATTCCACAAACACAAGTGCAAGGGCCAATATCTGAACCTCAGAGGACTTAAAACAGCTCAGGCAACATAAATACCCAAAGTGAGAGTGTAAAGATAACAGAGCCACACACTTTTTCAGTGGGGGCAAACTGAAATAAAGGAGGTTCTGCCTCAAGACCAGGAAACATTTCTTCACTACAAGGGTGACCAAGCATTGAAAGTGGTTGCAGAGAGAAGTTGTGGACACTCCATCTTTCGAGAGACTCTTTTTGGTTTGTTAGCAGGTTTGCAACCCCTTTCACTCTCAAAATGCTCGTAAGTGGGACTCACTTGAGTTTTGGATTTTTTGGCATTGGATCTGTCAGGTTCCTCTGTGTCAGAAGCTGCCTTTTCCCGCTGCCTCTTGGAGTTCTTCAGAGGAGAAGACACCTCTTCTTTTATCTTCTGTCACAAACAAAGCATAACACAACAGTTACCAGTGGTGTAAATGCAAAAGTCAACTGAGCATACGCCAGAGCTACTGTATTTACTCAAATAAAAAATTAGAAAGGTTCCTCTGCAGCAGGAGAACTGATCAGAAGTTGAGATAGTTGGTATTTAACAATGCAATACGCATCTGTTCCTTTGTCCAGTTGCAGGGGAATCCATTCTGGAGGTTCTGCTTCCACCACCGCCAAGGAGCAGCTCGCAGAAAACCTGCACCTACATACTTGAGCGAATCCCTTTGGAGGTCAAGTTTAAGAGGGAACCCCAAGCAGACTGCAATTTTACTTCTGCAGACAGAAACCCAAGGAGCAGTTTGCACACAAACACCGCACATGTTTCTGACACAGGGTAGCAGGAAAAAGGAACATGGAGTAAAGCATTCCTCATCACATGGTTTCAAGCTCTGAAAGCAAAGGAATACTTTAAACAAAGCAGTTGTCTTCAGCTGTGCAAAAACAAGTCCTTCAGGAACTCAGACCAGATCAACTGTCCCAGTGTACTCCTCCAACCAAGACCAACACCGGTTGTTAGCAAAGGATGAAGCAAGCATTTCTGAGCTGACTGGCACAGGATAAGCCTCTTTCTGGAAGTCTTGCTTTACTCCTGGTATTTTGAGAGGGTTATTTTTATATCCAATCAAATACAGGGATAACAGTTAGTAGCTATTACAAGATTACTACCTTCTTTCATGGCCTGGGACAGCTTCATACATCACATAATTACCAAACCTAACTTTGCATTTTGCTAAGTTTTCAGTTTTATCACGTGAAAACTTGCTCTGTGCTCCAGTTCTGACTTAGGATCTCTCTTAGGTTTATTTTTAACTTGCCACTTCTCAATTTACGCTGCCTAATAGCCAGCCTTCCCGCTTTATCTGGCTTAGTTTCTTCAGTGCTCTCTTGGAAAGGCACTTACTCATTCAAACACACTAAACTGTCAGCTTGCTCTGAAAAAAACAAGCAAATATACACACAGAAGAAGCCTCAATTACTACATATTCATAATCTTTGTAAGCAAAGACTAAGTACTGCTTAAAAAAAAAAAATCCCTAAAACTGTCTACTTGTCTCAAACGTAACATTGCTTCCATGAGCCTAATGCTTGCATTTGCATCTCAAATTGAAGGATTAGTTTATCATGAGAGCAGTAAGGTTATACAGGGATACATTAATGTTTGTTATCACTGCACATCCGTATGTCCAGGAACAAAACACCAGTCTGATGCACCATTAATTTTGTTGCTTCTCCACACAAGCAGGAATTTCCACGTCACCAAGAGATTCCCTCACCTCCTAGAGCCTGCATCTCCATTATCTGACTGACAAGGCCTCAGGTGTCCAGTCTGAAGAGAAAAGCAGAATAGGAAAATCTTACCTTGGTAGACTTCTTCACTGAATCCGCTTTGCTGTCATTACTGGAAGTGCTGGCAGCGCTAGGAGAGTTGCGGCCACTCGAACGGATGTCTTCATTAATAGGCGAGGCTCTACCATCAGGGCTGGCTGGCTGCTTTTTACGACCACTACGTAGTGTAGACATCTATTTGTTTAACAGAAATAAAAGCATATCCAAGTCATCATTTGACCAACCTCTTTATTTTTCTGTCTTACAGCAGGGGCATGGATAGAGCACGCTTGATAAGAGCTTGAAAAATAAAAAAACAAGAGCATTTGACATCAAAACATTTTTTTCTGGCAAGCTCATTTGGACTTAGAGAGGCAAATCCTTGATACGTCTACTCAAAAATATTAAGTGCTAGTTATTTTACTTAATAGTGCCTGCCAGAAATGACAACATTAGAAAGATGTTCCAAAGCTGCTGCTGTTCGCATGCTCAGTTTTCTTCATAAAATACATGCACATACATTTGCAAGCGTGCATCACACACAGTGAATGAGGCAGGAGAGGACCCTTGGATTCCATTAATAACAGGTCTATCACTAGGCATTGAAGCAGCCAAGGCCTGTTTCTAAAACCACTGTTTCAACGTGCTCCTGCAACACGGTGAGAACCACAGCACAGCACATTAATGCTGTTTCCCTCCCAGTAGGGCAGTGCTTTGGGTGACTGGTGACCATCAAAACACCGAAGCCAACCTCACCTGTCAGTGCAGCCTCACCAGAGGTTTAGAAGCAATGGTCCAATCATCATGATCAGAAAGATAAACAGGGAGGGCAAGGAAAAGAAATAGATCTGCTGCTTCCTATCAGCCAGAACCCAAAGCAAACATCAAATTAAGCAGAGCTGCTGTCAGAGATCTCACAAGTGACTTGCAGACAGCGAGGCTCCTGGCATTACACCCCAAGTAAAAACTGGGCGACAGAGCACACTGACTATAGGAGCAAACTACTGCTTTCTGTAGGGAAGGGATTTTATCTCCAGTAACAGGAAGAGATCACACAAATGGCATTTAATTTAAACCTCTTCCTTTAAAATAAGCCCAAGGGCTTACCTCGGACAGGATCCAGCTGGAAGAAGGACACATGATAGTACACAATCTGTAATGACACACTGGTCAAATGCCCCCTTATGATGACAGTCCACTGCCGGTCATTAAAAATGGAAATAACAAGTTTGACTAGAGCTTGCAAAAGAGACACTTCAGCCCCTTTTTCCAAGGAAAGCCTCAACATCAGCAGATCTCACGCTTGCACACACAAAGGCAGTGGCAGGCACGCACACAGCAAACAAGCAAGATGGAAAAAGCGACATTTTAAAAGTTTGACTACCTTTTTCCAGCCACCACCTCCTCTTTACAGAAGAAGCTGCAATGCAAGAGTGTTAAGCCTACCGAGCCTCGACTCCGCCTTGTCCTCATGCTATGCTTTCCACTAAGTCCATCATCTTCCTCTTTGACAGGCTTAAACATAAAGGGCGGAGGGTCTACAGGCTTCTCGATGGGTGGCAGCTCTCCGTATTTTTTGAAGTGGATGCGACAATCGGTGCACAATAAAATGTTTTCTCGACCGCCGTGGTGCCAGTCCTTGGAGGCTTGGGGCAGGAAAAGCAACGGCTTAGAAACATGCAATCAATACCAGATACTCAGCACAAACACTTTGCATTAGTAAAAAAGCACACAACTAGTAAAGCAGCTGCTTTTCAACAGGCAAAGTTAGACAAATTTCTGGACAACTTTAGCCTGTTCCAGGCTCAGTTTATGCTCCACTTCTCATCTTCAATATTCAGTTTACAAACTCTTCATTTACTTAAGCAACTACAGCTTTGAATACAAAGCAGCCTCATGTGCTCTACCTGGCAACTAACAGGCAGCTATTGTTGTCCAAAGCTGTGGTTTCTTAAAGTAAAGTGAGCTATGAACTTCTCATTTCCTTCCCTATTCTGGGGCTAGCAATTCCATGCCATGCACATGCCCAAATATCAGAGAACCTCCAGGAATACCTACAGGAATGAGACTTACAGAAGAGATTTGGTGCAGAAGTTTTGTGTGTGACAGGCACAGTCACATTGCACACTGATGTGCAATACCACAAGTGGATTAGATAGATTATGGATTACATAGGGTTTTTTTCCTGTTTAAACATCTACCTCTCAGCGTTCTCCTTTGTCGCAGCAATATTAAGTTGCAATAGCAAAGCATGACTAACCCTGCTAGGAACACCACATATTTTAGCTGATTCATCCCACTTTTTTTGAGCAGCTGTACATGCACAGGAACTGCTCTTGCTTGAATGAGCCTGCATTAAATATGGGCAGCAGCAGAAAGGAGAGAAATACGGCAATGAATCAGGTGCCTACTGGTTGTGAAGCAGTGACGACAGGCGTAGCCCTTCAGTTCCTGTTCGCTGTCCTCGCTGTCAAAGTCATCTTCACTGGCCGAGCTCAAGTCCACTGAATAAAGTAAAGAACAAGGAAAGAAGAGGGAAAGAGAAAAGAACAACTCAACAGGATTTTCTATTTCCTCCTACATGGCCAAAATAACCATTAATAATAATAGCTGTCACATACATATTGTGCCTTCCTACAACCACCTTGCCTGGATTCTGATCATGCAAACTAAGCAAGGCCTGACCTGATCAGTCTGAAGACTAAAGAAGGGTTCCAGGAATGCATCAAGTGACAGCGTTCACACAACTTTGGATTCAGTACTCGTTACTTTTCCAATTAAGTTGTCGTTCAAATACTGCTTATGCATAGGTAGAGAGGCTGTGCTCTTAAAGCACAGCTTTCAAGAGAAAAGATGTTAATCTCTAGAACCTGGTCAAATTTAGAATCAAATATTCTATACTTAACCCTACTTTATCAGATTCCATGGACAGATACTGTGGTGGCTCTTAAGGTTTTATTTTGTTTCCAGACTTCATCTTCTAACCCAGATGGGCACTGCTGTTCTGCTCTGCTAGACAGTGGCCGGACTTAACCCAAGAGCTGGATGTGTCTTATGGGTGGAAGAAAACAAGATGCTTGTATATAATGTACCTGACTGAAAAATATAGTGATTCTTTCGGAGGGGAAGTACTACAAGGATACTATCAGCCTTCCCTTTCTTACCGCAAGCCTCTGTAAAGAGTTTTAACTTGTGGCAAACTTACATTTCAACAATGTCACGATTTGAAGGAGTGGAGAGTATGGAACGGGCCACTTTCCTTCAGGGCAAGCAGTAAATAGCAAATTAGCTAATTACAAGGCTGTGAGCTAAAAACCACCATCTAAACCACTGAAAACGTGCAGACATCACAAAAACTGCATCTTACCTCATCTTCTAAGAAACAACTGAGGAGTAAATCCTTTCTTAATGAGTACTGCTTTTTTCTAGCACCGCCACTATGAATTCAGAACATAACAGGTCTGTAATTTGCCACAAGCAGAAAGCCCCGTGGCTTCTTTTGTTCACATCTTTAATTAAAAAAGAAGTCCTTGATGCAAGAATATTGTTTTTCTAAAGTTTGCAAGAGCATATTTTGTACTGCATGCAGGTTATAGAGAAGGAGAGATTCTACAGTACCGGTCATTAGTGTTTGTCATCAACTCATTACCCTTCAAAATAACACAGGGTCCCATTTAATAATGGTACCTGCTAGGACTGCCACAATTTCTACGTTAATTCTTGCAGGTATTCAAACTCTGACTGCAAAATTGACACCAGGCTGGGATTTGCTTTCTTTCACTAAATTGATTTTCATTCTCAGCCTGCAGTCAGATGCATATGGATAGGTCCTTCCAGCCACATGCGCTCTGAAATGCTGAGTATTTTAGATCAAGCTGTAAAGATCCTCACTTCTGCACACAGAAATCAGCAATAAAACCTATCAACTTCAGCAAGGAGAAGCTTATAGTCCTTTCTTACTCCCTCACTAGCACTCTCTTCAAAAATTCTCTCTATTGCTTAATCACCACATCCTCTACCCACTCCACATGAATAAGATTCTGCCCATTTCTGCCATCCACGTTGTCCCTTTTCTTTAGAAGGTGTGTGAAATGTGCTGGGTTTAGTCCACAGAAAGATTTAAAACTCACAGGGTAATATAAGCCTTTGACATCAGGATAAAATCTTCTATGTCCATGCAGACACCACTAATTGTAACCCTTTGCAAAGCAGGAATTCCACTGGTTTGGGTCATTATTCTTGGTTTAGACACTTCTGCTTCAGTCAAGGCCAAAGTTCTTCCAAGATGCGTTAAGACACAATAGTGCCGGCTGCAGCACACACTGTGATCAAGCAGAAGGCGTGGGTGACCAAGTAAGGACGAAAGAGGCTTCTTTCTAAAGGAATGGAGGACTCCCTCCATTCTGCATTTTCTAATCCCCATTACTGTAATAAGCTAGGAGAAAATACAACACAAACCCACAAAAAAAAGTAGGGAAATTCCACACCAGGGCAGTGTTTCCATCCTTAAGGGATGCCTTTATGCTTACGAATTGCACAAAGCGCTTGGTGATCAAAGACGCATATCACATTCCAGCATAATGGTACAAGACCAGAAGAGGGCAACTGCCTGAACTCCATTTCCTTGCTTCATTCACTTGACGGCACAGCACCACTACATTACTGTTGCTCCCTGCATCTAAACAAAGATAAATGCATTGCCTTTAGCTTCCACTTACAGAATTCACTGGAGGGGGGCCTGGAGGGAGTGTTGACCGGAGTGGAAGCAGTTCGAGTTTTAATTCTCCGAAACACAGCCTGTCTTCGATGCCTACGGTGGGCTCGAGAACTTGCTGCTTCAGGAGTTTTCTTCCAATAGTAATAGAAGGTGATTAGTTCTCCCTGCAAACACAGAAGGAGTATGTTAGAGGGGCATGCAAATCTGACTCGTCAGCTCTTTTCCTCCCTTTTGCTCTCCCTAAGTGAGCACACGTATTTTTGTAAGAAGCTTCACGATGGATTTCAGTCAGACAAAAGGAAAAGACAGAAAATAAAAAAAAAAAAAACCCTCATTATTTTTGGCTTGCTTTTGCAGGGAAGGAACAAAAAGTACATTGATGCCTTCTTACTCCTCTCCTCCTCCAACTAGAAAAGAGGTTGGGTAGCACGTATCCAGCTTCCACCTGGATGCTACGGGCACTGCTGGCCTCAACATCTCAGCAGTGGGTGCCCGCATCTTGCTGTCAGCATTCTGCTGGCACCTCCGCACAACTCCTGAGGAATTGCATCTAGAGAGGTCCTGCCTGTCAGTGAGCTGTCAGAACCAATAACTGATAGCCGCCAAGAACTCTCTGGTGTTTACAGAAAGAATAAGGATCAATTCAAACAGATACTGCCATTTTGTCAACCTCCATTCTGCATATCAATATTTTTAAATATTCCTGTTTAAGCAGCTGAAAGTTGAAATAAAGATGCATTCAGCAAAAAGTCTATAACCATATCTCAACTCTACTACAGTAAAATGTGTTTTAATGTGAATATATATGCCCACATCTAAATTAATTAAGCAGTTAAAAGAGCACATCTAGAGAAATGAGTGATAATTTCACAGCATAAAGAAGCTGGCTTACATTCAAAACCTGGAGCAGCTGCCATTCACACTAGCGGATGCAACACCGAACTGAAGAACAGCATGTGGTTTTAATCTATTTTCTCTTACTTTGAAACCCCATCATTTCCTAGTGACTCCGCTGCCTCTAAGGTAAAAGGTGGTGTTTCTTTCAAGTTGCAAGAGAAAGGCTACGAAGTTCTAACCAGTCCCTTGAAAAATCAACATCAGAACAAACACACCTGAATTGCCCACAAAAGGTTTCTTTGAACTGCATTTTAAGGGATCAAACACCACCTCCCGCTCCCTCCATGGGGAAATCCTGCAGCCCATACTCCGGGCAGATCACTCTGTTAACTCTAATACCGACACTCCCTTCATCCAAACTCTCCCAAGGGCTACAAACCAGCAATCCCATTCACTTCACGGGGACATCTGAAACATTCGAGAGGCCAAAGGAGGATGCTGTTTAGACAGTTGTTGCTGACATTTAAGGCCCTTAAGAATTTTGCCGATGCCTAATTTAAAAACAGAAACACCAGAAAGAGAACACAACAACTGTGAGATCTGGTGATAGACAAAACAGAGGCATCTTTAATCTGCATCCCACAGCCTCGGATCGATGCTACTGATCCCCACAGCCCTGAGCAATATTTGCACTGAACTGTGTGCAGAATGAGACTGGTGAGAAAGGAAGGAGTAAATGCGCAAAATGGATCATTACCTACAACTGTGATTCTGAAGGACAAAAGCCCTACTATAAATATGTATCTTTATATATGTATTACGATATATATCTATATTTATATCTATATCTATCTCACCAGGTTGGATGAGGCTTTGAGCATCCTGATCCACTAGGAGGTGTCCCTGCCCATGGCACAGGGGTTGGAACTGGATGATCTTTAAGGTCTCTTCCAGCCCAACCCATTCTATGATTCTATCTATGCCTTCCCTGAAGAGAACCCAGAACTAAAACAGATGTGGGCTGGCAATGAGCATTCAAGCTATGTCAGACCTGGGAAGAACAGAGAGTTCTGGCGCTCAGCACCCAGCTTTGCTGCTGCGTGTTCCACTGTATGTGTTTGCTTTAGAAATGCCGTTTTACTCCGAGTCCATTAAGAGGGCACAAAGTCCACGCAGCACAACTGTTTGTCAAATCAAGGATACGACCTGCGCCAGCGGGTGGATGAAGCCTTGCAGAAAAGCTTATGTGATGTTTTTCTGAGCTGGAAAGTCTCTTGCAAATTAAACCTGATACATTTTACCTATAAATTATTTTCTACCAAATCTGAGGCATCAGCATCCAGAAGCAAGTCATTAAATCCCATGTCTTTATGTCAGTGAGTTAATGTGTCCTCTGACACAGGTAACAGCAGAAGGCAAACCAATCTGCTTTCCTCCATCACAAAATAGGAAACTCGGAACCTATTTGAGCTCTATTTACACATCAAAGCCATCAGGTCCCAAGGGAAGTTTAACATCTCCTACAAACAGTGCATTAAGAACCAAACTTTAAAAAAAAGGAATGGTATGTATTTATAGAAAATATGAACTTCATGACCATCATGCTTTTATTTTCCCCAAGACCCATCCAAAGCTGCAGCAGATAAAGATGAAACAGAAGTTTATCCAACTATTTTTACCCCATCTGGATAAAGGACTGAAGAACATTCTGTACTTCAAATTCATCGTCCGACTGCAGAGCTACGACTCAGTAAATGACTCAACTCTCTGACAAGGATGAAGAAGTAAAAGCCAGAGAGGAAGCAGGCGCAGAGAACGTTCCTCTGACATCCTTACACACTGTTGAGTTGTACTACGCTGAAAAAATTCCATGCCAGATATTATTAGCTGCCTGGCTATCTAATATTACATTGTCTACCTAAGGGATTAAATGCTGGAGTGGAGCAAGTCTGGAAGGATTAGAAACAGCATCCTGGGGTCTGCACGGGTGGCAGACGCGGGAGCACAAAGGGGTAAGTCAGGAAAGCTTCGGCTCTACAAACAGGGAGTGAAAACAGCTTCCAGCTTCACTGCAAGTGAGGTCAAATGAACTTTAATCAAACATGCATAGTGTGCACTGCTGAAATCCGTGGCACATAAATTCAGGGAACAAAAGCTGTTGCAGAAATCAATAGCCTACTGAAACATTAACACAGGCGAGCATTGATCAAAAGGCCCTTTTACAAAAGGCAGCCTTGCAAATTAGCTGCTGTTTTTTGCTTGCAAGCAAACAGAAAAGCATAAAAGCTGCTGACATGAATGGCCTGTAATGATCATTTTGTTCCCGGTGATCTCACCTCACCACAAGGTCTCGCAGTCAACACATCCTACAGCTCTTCACTGTAATTGCAAAGTGCAGGATGAAGGCAGGAGCTCTGGGGCTTGTTCACTGGGGGAGCGCTGTGGCCAGCTGCTCCAAATCCCATTTTCTGGGTAGCAGGTTTACATCCAGGGGAACAGCCCTAACCTAACCACCTGCAAATACACTCTGTGTCTCCTTCGCAGCTTTTTGTGCCAGGAACTGGGTATTGCTAGTAACATGCACATTAAAATCATAGAATAGTTTGGGTTGGAAGGGACCTCAAAGCCCATCTAGTTCCAATCTCCCTGCTATGGTCAGGGACACCTTCCACTTGCTCAGGTTGCTCAAAGCCCCATCCAACCTGGCCTTGAACACCCCCAGGGATGGGGCAGCCACCTCTTCTCTGGGCAACTTGGGCCAGTGTCCCTGAAATCCACCTCCTCTCTCAGGCCACCGGATACTGATGTTGCCGACACAACCGTCCCTTTGAATCTGCTACCAATAAATTCAATTTCTTGAGAACATCTACTTTCCCATTACTGAAGCTTGACAGGACAGAGCTCTTCACTAAAAAACAGGGTCCAGCTTTCAACCACTCTGAAATCCAGCCAGAGCGCACAACTCCTCAGACCTCTGGTCTTCTCCTGCAGGGCTGCATGACCCCATGTTGGAGGTAGACAGAAAGAAGTCATGCTTCATCTCCTTTTAGCTCCATTCTAAGGATGATTTGTAAAGAGAAAGAAACGGTTCCGACCCAGTCCTGCAGGAACACTGAGCAGTGAGACTTTGGGAGCTGACACAGGAGAGCCCGAGTGCCCCACAGCTTGCATCCTCCCCATCCTAGCGCTCCTGCTTGCACCTTAGAGCCCATTTACTGGGAGAGTCCTTGCCGTGTGGCATTTTTCTCCTATCCCTCCCACCATTTCCAGCCACTGCTCTCAATCATATTTCTTTGCAGCTCGATCAAGCTATCCCAGTTGTTTCCAAAAACCCCAGGGCAGGCAAACTGACTCTTCCATACCCTTAACAAGCTAACAGGAGCCAGTGAGTGCTGCATGCCCTGGATTCTCACTTCTTATCAGTAGTTTTCAAATGTAAAACACACAATACAAGCTGTGCTCCATGTTTGTGTTTAGTCTTGCCTTAGGTAAACAAAGGATTAACACTGCCTGTGCAGTTCGGGATTGGAGAGGGTCTGACAGCACAGAGGCTGCTCCTATGGAAGCCAATCACACAAACACATCACCTTACCTTCAACTATCTGTTATGGTATAACAGAGTGAGCAAACAGAATAATTGCTGTTTAATTTCCCCAGAGCATCGCTCTGCCAGGGAAAAAAGGGGGGGCAGGCTGAAGGAAAGAGCTTTACAGTAATTAAACAGCAAAGGTAAATGGCAACTCTCTTCGATGGCTCTAACCCAGTCACGGCAGACCAGAGGGGAACAGATTGTCCAGCTGTGGCCTTAATGAATTCACAACCTTTCTGGAATGCATCAAGATTTTATTAAGTGAACTCAATTTAGCTAATGCTCCCCATTACCCAAGTCCTGTGGTAAAACGCTGTCTGAAGCACCTGCCTCCTCCACTGAATCCCCTACTTTTAGCAATCTCAGTTACATCTGCTCAAAAAAAGGTCAAGAAAATGGACTGCAAACGCCAAGTCCTGCTAACAGTCCAGGTCGCTTCCTGAGATGTTACAGAAGAACCCTGGTTACTGTTATGCTGGGAGACAGAACTGAAGGTACTGGTTCTGGAAGCCATAGTATAAAAAGGATGTAAAGGTGCTGGAGCATGTCCAGGAAGCCACAGAGTTGATGAAGCATTTAGAGTGGAAGCTGTGTGAGGAGTGGCTAAATCACTTGGTCTGTTCAGCCTGAAGGAGACTGAGTGGGTACCTCATCACAGTTCACAGCTTCCTCACAAGGGGTAGAGGAGGAGCAAGCGTTGAGCTCTCCTCTCTGGTGACCAGTGATAGGACTTGAGGGAACAGCAGGAAGATGGGCCTGGGGAGGGTTAGGTTGGATGGATAGCAGGAAAGGGTTCTTCACCCAGAGGGTGGTGGAGCACTGGAACACCTCCCAGGGAAGCAGTCACTGCACCACGCCTAACAATGTTCCAGAAGCATTTGGACAAGGTGTCAGACACATGGTATGAATGTTGGGGTTGCCCTGTGCAGGGACAGGAGTTGCACTCGATGATCCTCGTGGGTCCTTTCCAACTCAGGATAAATATATGGAAAGCGGCTAGCACAGTCACACAACGATGCTCTCACCTCCAGAACAGCTTGGTTGCTACACCAGTGCAGAGCTGGGCAACAAGCAGAGAGCACGGCATGGCCATTTCTTGCCAAAGGATGGAGGAAATGTGGAAATCTTAAGTCTGAACAAGTTAAAGTGTTCAACTAATGAAGCAGAGAAGAGAAAGAACAGCTGCGTGCAGCTCCAGAGTTGAACCTAGGCACTGCTGCAACTGTAAGCCTCGTCTACGTGTCTCTGCCAACTACGACAAATAGGTTTAGATATGCTCTAATTAAGCAATAAGTTGCAGCAGCTTTTCAGTAGCACTGATTAATGCTCACCTTGGGTGTACAGGAATACTGCATAATCTGAAACATTACTGAAATTTTAAGAGAGGCTTTTAAAAAACAAGTAATATTTTACTAACACTACAAAAAAAAAAACATTAAAAATTGTGGGATGCTTTCTAAGGAATATCCCGCAGGTCTCTCTGTTCTCTAGCATATTTTACAAGCATAGGCATTTGATCTAGTAGCTCCTCTAGCTATTTATTATTTCTTGGATGGCAATGCAGTCTTCTCTCCCTGGTCTCTGCCAAGAACTCCATCTACAATTCTAGGAGAAGACTGGCTGTCTCTGTGCCACATCTAACTCACAATTTTCATGTAGGTCATTTGCTAACTTTTTCCAGTGTTCATAATTAAGGTTGCACATACTGGTAGGGAATAAGATAATTGGCACATTATGGAATTTATCTTAGCTATTTGCTCTATGCAAACTGTTTATTCCTCCCCACGACTACTTCTAGGGATCTGTGTACCCGCTTTATCAGTTCTGCAAAAACAAACGCGCAGTGCCTTGTTTTAAGCCCCAGCCCCAGTTAAAAGCTGCTGATCCTCCCTCCAGCTGTACAGCACGCCAGAATGAAAATAAAGCTTTTGTAATTAAGGCTTCTTCCTCCAGAGATGCCTCTTTGTTAATCAACAGAGTTCCCAGTCCCCACAGGAACTCACAGACTGTTGGCTGCATCCATTATTAATTATTAGAGCCTAGCTTTAATAGAGCCGGTTATAGTTCTGCAGGACCGCGTACTCACTGCCAGTGACACCAGGTACGCTCACAACCACCTCCAGCACTTGATCAATTCAGGTTATCAATATGGGGAAAGAATTAAGAACCTGCTTGCCTTATACACATTTGCCAAGGAATTTTCTTCTACTTGGCTCCTCTTTGCAACTTACATTAACAAAATTTCTGAGGTCTGAAATCCTGATTTGCTTGACCACTTTTAACTCCAATCATTTAACACAGAGGGGGCACTTTGGGACATGGTTTAGTAGGCACAGTGGTGTTGGGTTGATGCTTGGAATGGATAAGCTGAGGTTTTTTTCAACCACAATGATTCTGTGATCTTCCCTCCTCCTCTACTAAGCTTCCCCAGTGTGTCCCCACATCCACCAGCCCTTCTCAGGCTCTGCCATACAGAGGGTTCTCCCAACCCAGCATGGCCTAAGCCATCAGCACTGATGAGATGTCTTCACCCAGCACAAACTGCTCCATGCAAACAGAGCCAGAAAATGTAATTTAGCGCCTGTGGAGCCAGGATACCTCCCTTCCTCTTGAGGCTGAGGCTGGCACACACTTAAGTTTCCTTTCAACCCACTGTTCAAGATCCCTTTGTTCTCCCTAGCAAACACAAATACCTTTTTCCCCTTGCCACACGACATCCTGATGCCCCAAGTGCTGCCCCTAACAAAACACACGTAGGCCAGGTGAATTAAGCACAATGTTGTTCTGAAGAACAGATTAAATGCTTATCCCTAGATGGAAGAAGCCTCTCTTTTCTTGAGCCAGCAATTCTTTCATTCCATTTTACAACCCACACTGAACTCCCGCAGTTCACAGTGGTTTTCATGCACCGTTCCTCGCTGCCAGCCTCTTGTAAACAACAAGTTCTTGATATCGGAGCTCACACATCAGGACAAAAAGCAGAGTGGGATAAATACCCAGATAAATGAAATGCAAGGTATTTAGAAAAGCTTTTAGAGCAGAGCTCAGCACAGCCTGCACTGTATCACATCCTTCTCCCTTCATGCTTGCTTTTCCATGCATTCCGCTGACATAAAAAATTCAGCAGCACAATACAAGGAGTAGGATTTTCTCAATGAAGGTGCCAAGCACTGATACATCATCCCTTTAACTGCACTTTCTTTTTGCACTAGCTCAATAATTAAGTTTCTTGGCTGCATATTGCTGGAGTTCAGGTGTGAGACAAAAGCCCATTTCACTGCTAGTGGCTACATCACAATGGTATCGTTCTCTATGCCTCCAATACATCACATTTTCACTGTTTAAAACAAAGGCATCAATGGTTCACGTGGGTGTAGGTATGAGGGAGAAGGAAGCCATAAAGCAGTTAAAACTACCACACTCCATTCCGTAAACAAGTTTCTATTTATCTGCCCTTCATTACATGCACAATCTTATTATCTCTGCACACCCTTAAAGCGACAGCCGTCAGGGTCACCCTATAAAATATACATCAGCAACGTTACACCTAATGACTGGAGCGAGAAGAAAAATGAAAGATGGGAGGAGTGGAATACCGCAGGATGTTGTAAAGGGATCATCAGTTATATCCATGCATTTCCTGAGGTGATAATTGAATGACAGTGGCTGGGGGAAATCCATTTCGGAGCCAGGGAAAGGACTGTTAGGAAAAAAAATGTACTGGCAGCGTAGAATGGCTACCAGAAAATGGAAAAGCTTCCACCAACCACAGCGGTTCCTATGGCTTATGGGTTTTATATAGGGGCTAAAATTGTATCAAATACAAATCAGCTATTCAAACCGAGCAAAAATATTGACTTTGGTAATTTCATCCCCAACCCAACTGCTTTCTGTTGTGGTTTGCCTGTCAGCTTTAATTAATTTAAATATAAGTCTAATTTGCGTATGTGCACATGTGTGTAGGAAGCGACACTGCGACTGCAAGGGCAGCAGAGCTTTCTACTTTCATAATTTTCATTTAACAGAAGTATTAGAAATTTAATTCTATTATTCAGCAGGGAACTTAATCCTCCCGCATCTCAGTAAGGTGTGCACATGCTGATTTGTGTTCCAATTCTGCACAACTGAAATTAAGCTTGTGATTATCCAAGTTTTACTACTTCACAGTTTCCTGAGCTGCATCAAAAGCAGCGTGGGCAGCAGGTCGAGGGAGGGGATTCTGCCCCTCTGCTCCTCTCTCCTGAGACCTTATCTGGAGTACTGTGTCCAGTTCTGGAATCCTCAACGTAACTATTCTATGATTCTATGATTTTTATTATTGCACGATGACCATTTAACAATAGAATCCAACCAAACTTTACCAAAACATGTCCCGTGTTATAATTGTTGGCTTTATTTGTTCTGTTAGTCAACTACTTCACAGCAATAACACAAGTTGGTATTTAAACCGAACCACTTCCAGTTAATTGTCACTTTGAATCAATGTCCTGCATTTCTGCAGGGCTGTGCTGGCCACAGCGGGCACTGACACTGACAACTGAAGGGATGGCAGAAATCACTGACTTGGAGCTCAGCAGAACTAGAAAGGTTTCCTCTTGCTAGAGTATCAGGGAAAGGCAATAAAATAATCCCCACTCTGCATTAGCTAAACCAGAGAGACATCGCACAGCTCAGCAAACTACCCTTCTGGACACAGTGATACGACGGATGCTATTTACTGATCTGAAAGGACTATGTCAAATGGTGAAGCGTTCACATCTTTCAAAGATTATCCAACACACTGGGGGCTTCAACATCTAACACAGAAGTTTCTGGCTGTCTTTCAAGCTGGAGTTTAAAACTCACCAATTAGTCCATGAGTGGGCAAGCATCTCAGGTCCAACAAAGCACATCATTCCACACTGCTAGGGTCCCTGGATGGTCTGGAAAGAAGTTCCAACCCCCAAACTTTCCTGTAATAGTCAAACGTGCAAATCCTACAACATTTTATGGGTCACCAAGGACTGTCCTCCTGTTAATGATCACTGGGACTTCTGTTTGCTTCCTTGTACGAAACTAGTCTGTCTCATGCCTTCCTGACTAAAATTAGAATATATTACGTTATAAGATTTCAAAACAACTCTGATTCTCAAAATACTAGAGCAGATTTAGAGCAGCCTTCCAGTCCTGAAAGGGTCTCCAGGAAAGCTGGGGAGGGGCTGTGGATCAGTGAGTGCAGCGAGAGGACAAGAAGGAACATTTTCAAGCTGAAAGAAGGGAGACTGAGATGAGATCTTAGGAAGAAATGTTTTGCTGTGCGGGTGGGGAGGCCCTGGCCCAGGCTGCCCAGAGCAGTGGTGGCTGCCCCATCCCTGGAGGGGTTCAGGTTGGATGGGGCTTGGAGCCCCTGATTCAGTGAGAGGTGTCCCTGCCCATGGCAGGGGGTGGGACTGGGTGGGCTTTGAGGTTCTTTCCAACCCAAAGCATTCTGATTCTATGATATCCTATTACTGGAATCTGATTACATTCTCAGTTAGAGCTCACTCCCATGGTGTCAGACAGGGCTTTTTCCCCCCTTATTCCTTTGGAGACCTGTTTTTTGCCTCAAGATCACTTGCACTGTGCTCTGCAATCCCAGCCCCATTTCTTTCCTGGGCAGGCAGTGGTCACTGAGAAGATTCATCCCAAAAACCAAAGAAACAGACACTAAAATAAATAAGCAATTGAAAACTCTGTAAGTTTGGAAGGTAAGCAGCTTTCCACAAGAAGAGCCGAAATGTAAGGAAGGAATTAGCCATTTTATCCTAGAATGTTACATTCTGTAACTGCTTTTATTTAAATATAGAAATAAGAATTGAAGATCCACTTAGTTCTGAGACAATCACCAGCAATGCAACTTGCCCACGAGCAGCACTGTTTCAGAGTGCCGATGCGTCTGCCCACTGACTTGCATTCCACACCACGATGTAACAGATGTTTGTGGTTTTCCAAACACATCTGTGATGCATCACACAAAGCCCAGCTTGTCAGACTTAAGGATTCCCTTTCCTAACACAGCTTCCTCCCCTTTGCAGCTCATGGCCTACAGGGGAGCTGTTGAGTTTTCACAGTTTAGAATAAAAGTCATGGTAAAAACAACAGCGTTCAGAAAACACTGAAAAACAGGAGGCAAACTATGGAAAATCATCCTCACTGCTAATGAGGAAAGTGAACGTGCAAACACATGGAACCAGAAATTTTCCATCCTTTTTTTTAATTGCCAGTGTTATGGATATTTCATGATGAAGACTATCACAACCCCTGACTCCATGCTGAAGACTGCTGGAATTTGACCTCTTAATAAAAATCTCTATCACAGGATGTCCAACACCTGAAACAATCAGACAGAGGAAGAAAGCCATCCATTTCACACCTGGAAAGCATCAAATAACTCAACCACCAGGCTCACCACTGCTGACTTCACTCTCCCACTACACACGGGTTTAAGGAGGATGGGTTCACGCTCTGCTCTTCAGTTGAGCTGTAGGCAACATAACAAACCTGCAAACAAAACCTCCTGGCCAGTCCCCCTGTCATTAAGCCTTGATTCAACACAGACTTCGCTTCCCTCAGCTCTGCCCCCTGAGCAGCTGTTTTCCTTTTCCTGAAGGAACATTCTTTTCCAAGAACATTTCTCTACACCAGCAGATTTTCCAGATGAAGAGTGGAGGGCTGAGGGCTCCTTAAGCATCTTCCTGTTTATCAGAGCAATGTAGGGGAAGAAGAATACTAAAGCAGGGCATCCAGTAAAGCTCCCCAGCCCCTGAAAACACAAAGAACTGTCGAATAAGCTGCTTACCCCTCTGTTATTGTTGCTTCTCTCCAGTCTCAAATTCTTTGTCAGGAAAAGACCCTCAGCAAGCAAAATTTAACTAAAAGACAAGGGTAAGAGCTGTAAAGCAGTATTAAAAAGACCAATACTTCATAGCTTACTATAATACCTACACAGTGAGCTCAGAAGTAAAGCAACTGCTAATTTTTTACAGTACTATTCTGCCTTGGTGTCTCCAGCAAGCATTAATCCAGCTGTTCCCTTGAAAAGTGAATTTGATCTCTGCTTCACAATCAGGGATGAGGAGAAAAAAAAAGGCCAGTAATTTGGGGCACAACCTGGGGCCCTGACTTAGGAGATCTTAAAAAATCATCCTATGGTAAATGAAATCTGTCTCTGTCATCAATCCTGTCCTCCCTGTACACGGTCCCATCCACAGCAGGGCTGTCATGACAGACGACAGGGCTGCCGCAGCTCATTTCAGAGCGCGCTAATCTAAAATGTCACCGATTTCAGTGTACACTGCCAACTGCAATTGAACACTGGGCTCATTTTTACCTTTCTCTCACATGTGCTGCAGGGACGCTAACCTCCAACAGAAGAGCCATGTAGCGGGAGAGAAATGAAGCACAATGGAATAAGGAAGTTAAGGCAATAGCATTTTTCATCAACCCAAAAATCAGCTGTTGCTCAGAACCAGAAACCTCAGACCAGAGTAAAATCCAAGAGCTCTGAATCCCTGCACCGGGCAAGCTAACTTTCCAACAGCTATTACTCATAAGTTGGGCAAATTTCAGACTTTGACCCAGTGGATGATATAAAACAGTGGCAGCGTCAGAATAGGCGTCTTCACCTGCCTGGCTCTGCACAACACCTGTTGTACAGAACCACAGCTCCACGTGCTGTTACCCACTGGGGAAGCTTAGAGCTATTCAAGCAAAAGGGCAGCACTGGCAAATGAACAAATGGCTACCGACCTTATGAGCTTTAATATGGAGTTTGAGCTGTTCATGAAAGGGATTTGAGAGATGGTTGCCTGTGACAACAGTACTTTATATTCAGCAATCCCCCTGCCTGTTCTGGCCCTGCATTCTTATGCCAGAGGGAAAAGAAGCGCAGCTCCCAGGAATGCTGGCACACAAGGGCTGACCTATTACCCAGCCAACCTGCTGCGTACATAGCACCTACAGCAGCTGGACAGGCTGTTCTAGAGCTGCCTTTTGCTTCCCAAAACCACTGCTCTCTTCATTTCACATTACTACCCAAGAAGAGCTCGATTCCCTCATGGAAAACAAGTCAGGTTTATTTGCCTTTTCACAGGCATCAGGCTTGTCTTGTCTCTGTCTGCCTTCCTGAGATCTTTTACGAGTTACGTAGAGATTGAGACAGTTTCTGATAAAAGGAATAAAACATCACTTTTACCCAGTCAGAGAATGAAGACAAGGCTTCATCATTGCTTTATTAGATATGCAAAATGTTACAATCAATTCCTCTGAAGGGTACTTGACAGCTTCGCCACCCCAAACTGGCGCTCCCACCCACTTTCCATGCTTCAGACCTGCTTCTCAGTACCAGTAACAGGTCACAAATTCATAGAATTCATAGAATCATAGACTCGTTAAGGCTGGAAAAGGCCTTGCAGCTTATCCAGTCCAACCATCAACACAAGCCCACCGTGCCTACCAAGCCATGTCCCCAAGTGCCACAACAGACAACCAGAGGGCAACCTCTACACAGCACTATTTTCAAACAGAACTACTCATCCTGCGCTTCCAACCAGACACTTTGATCACTATTAGCCACCAAAATTCCCCACTGCATTCTTTCCTTAAACTTGGCTTCATGGAATCCTCTGCCTTCTTCAATTCCTTCCTCCCAAGCGTGACTGCAGGTTTGTCAAGCAATGCCACCTGCAAACCAGCCCCTGGTACCCAGCTTAAACACAGTGGTACCACACAGGAGGCTCTACTTGGAAACACGTTAGCTTTTCCATCTTGAATCTGAAAAGGCACTACAGAGAAAATTGGAACACCACACTGTAAGCAAAAAAATCCAACAAAACAAAGTGGTAGCAGCAAGCAGAACTGCAACCATAAACTTGACCTGATTTTACCTTGAAGTTTAACGCAGCCCAGTTGGCTTTCTGGGCAGTAACAACACATTGCTGGATCATATGCATTTTTCATCCACCAGCACCCTAAAGTCCTTCTCCTCAGGGTTGCTCTCAATCAACTCATCCTCCAGCCGGTATTGATACCAGCGGTTGCCCTGACATAGGACCTTGCACGTGGCCTCGCTGAACTTCATGTGGTTATCTACATACCTGGTGAAAGCGGTGATTTAGTGCAGTCAGAGGAATGATGCACCTGATTGAGTTTGGTGTAACAGGCAGGAAAGAGAGGTACTTTCTAAAGCTATGTGCTGAAAAACGAAGGTACTTTGTGGCTGACATCTTTGCAGCCTCTCTAAACGCAGAATCCCTGTGTTTTCCATATGAAATATTCAATAATCTAAGAATGCTCTCAGCTTTATGTGCAGTTCTCCATCAATTAGAAGCCGAACACAGCAGTGACAGCCATTTCAGCTCTTAAAGGCATCTGCTGCTTCAAACAATCCATCACCTCAAGTTATTCAACAGCAACATCATTACCTCACAACAGTCTTTCTGTTCTGCTTAACTCTTCCCTATCTGCCTGTCCGGTTTTTGCATGAGCAGCACCCGCTTCTACCAACCACCAATCCTATACCTTGCAGGGTTAGGAAAAGTCAAAGAAACAAAAAGCCATGAACCGAAGACCACAGAATCACAGAAGGGGTTGGGTTGGAAGGGACCTCAAAGCACATCCAGTTCCAACCACCTGCCATGGGCAGAGACACCTCCCACTGGATCAGGGGCTCCAAGCCCCATCCAACCTGGCCTGGAACCCCTCCACAGATGAGGCAGCCACCACTGCTGTGTGCAACCTGGGTCACTCTCACAGGAAAAAATACATGCTCCTTTCTGATGTTCAGTTACCCAAACAGCTGACAAGCAAGGCAGACATCTTGTGATAACCTGGACTGCAGACATTACACAACTCTAGAAAAGAAACCTTATGGTACATGAAGAACAGACCACAAACACTATTTTCTTGATTAAAAAGATCATTTTACTCTGGTAGATATGGCCATGCACGTTTTAAGCACAGGGTATGCTTTGAGTGTGTCTTCAGTATAATTTTCTAAGTAATTCTAGCTCCCATTTTTTACCTCATCAAACTCCTCACAGTAACATCACTAATATATTGTTTATTTTTGGTCCATCCTTGCAGGTATTGTTTATAAAGTAACTGAATAATTTCTCCATTTATTTGTGTGTTCCCATTGCTTTGGCCTCACTTGTAGAATCGCTGTCTGGGATACAGCTGCTTCCTATACACATGTGAGCACGGCTGGGATTCCCCAGAGCTGGACACAGCAGGAATAAAGGTGAAGTCTTCAGATAGGAATAAAACAAAGCAGCAAATTAAGACAGCGAACATTAATTCAGTTTCCAAAGCGCAGACAACTACATTATCAGCTACCTCACCATCACCGGTGATAACTATCCTTCATGGCAGCCAGTGGTGTTAGTTCAGCCAGAAAAGAGTGAGGCTTTCAGCAACATTGCACTAGGTTTGAACAACCAGGTAAGAGGGAGAGAGGAAAGCGCTAATATCATGTTTTTTTTAAGGATCATGTTGATCAGTAACAAGCCTGTTAGTCATTTTGTCCTCCACACAATGCTGCGTTCCTTGGCATCAATTCAAATAAAAGTTTAACAAGTTCAAATAAGATTAAAAGTTAAAAATCATTGTGTTCGTTTCCAAACCCATGGTAGTTTTCCCTACAGGAAGAGTTCAAAAGACAGTCAACCGGAAAAAATAATTAACCAGGAGTTGTTGTAAAGAAGGTAACAGGTCAGCAGAGCACACGGTGTCACCTACGCGGCAAGGCTGTGCAGACACACTTAACTACTCGGCTACTAAACTGTCTTGTGGTTCTGCCCAAGAGGAACAATCCAGCTCACAAGACACAGACTGTGGGAAGGATAACAAATCAGGTTGTTTCCTGAATTGGGATGGTCTCCAGGTACTGTAGCTACGGATGTGTGCATATTTAAATTTACCACGAAAGAAAATGTTTAATACACCAAAGAATCACATTCAGCAACGTAGGATAACACTGATTTTCTTTTGGCCTTAGACAGAGGAATTAACATTAAAGACCAGTTACTTACTGTACAGATACACAGACTTCTAAGCATGTTTGCATTTTTAAATTGATTAAACATGTGGGACAAAGTGAAAGCATTACAAGAAACAGCATTTACCTGTGTCCTTTCTTGGTATCTATGTCAGAAGAGCATCTGTTCTGTACTCAGTGCTCTGGTAATTATAAACCAAAAAACACACCAAGACCTAACAAACCTACAACTGATAGAAATCATTTCCTTATAATCGCAGCAGACAGTTACTTGAAGCACAGTAAGACTTGATAACGAAAGCTCAACCAGGCATAAATTCCCACAGCACCCCTGAAAATGTGTTAAAAGTGGAAAAAAGTATATAAGGAAATATCACACACAACTCTGACTTCAAATAGTAAGTGGCTGTGTGTATTTACTTAGTAATTGCCTATATTTAAAATCACAAAGACCTCCTTAATTTGTCTTTCTCTATTCAGAAGAAAGCTGTTGCTAACCCAAATCACACAGGCTTCTCCCTCCCATCAGAAGACTCAAGCGCAGAAAGCAGCAAGACAGGTTTTCAATTGCTCATATTTCCCTAATCCATCACATGCATGCTACTGCAAAGCAGTCTCACAACTGAAACCATTCCGGTTGTCGAACACACAAACAAAGCTTTTCCTGTGGCTCACTTTCCATTTTTTACTGTGGTTTGGTTACTCACCAGGCTTAGAGAAGTTTGTGACAGCCTGACCCCAGCATGGGTGAACAGCCTGCAACCTCCAAACACCGAGGTACGTGAAGGCCATAGCATCCACGAGGTTCTGTTTCATGGAATTCCTCAGCTTCAAAGCTAACCAAGGAATTATAAACCTCCTACAAAAGCGCTTTTAACCTATTAAAATATTTAATTAATGGGTGTACATTGTTTCTGCTCAGAAAAAGATGCAGGTACCTGCAACTTAATTTTTTCCAGCGTCTGCATCTCAGAGGGTGAACATCCCATGGCTAACGGATCCCCTGGGGAGGAAGAACACAGGGCTGCCAGGAACCCAGCAGCCTTCAAGCAAGCAACGTCAACATAATTATTACAGAGACAAGGCAAAATAGTACAGAGGCAACAAAGCTTTGGCAGCAGCAGATTTACTTTCCTGCTGCCCTTCAAAAATAGCTCTAATGAAATAAAATGGAAATCCCCACTATATGTTGCAGATGAAGGTGACTTTGGGAGGTAGGGGAGAAGAGGAATAAAAGATCTTAGTAAACTGCTTGGTACCCAACAGAGCAGCTCCTGCATCCCCATTCTTCCTCCTGTAACAACTGCTCCAAAGGGACAGGGCTCTCCGCAGTGTCAGGGTAAAAACCATCCAGCAGTGCCCACCCACCAGGTTTCCACCAGCTGGGTTTTCCCCTGCACTGCTCAAGACCTCTGCAAAGGTCTGCAAAGACCTCAACCACAGGCATTATTAACCCAATGAAATAAACCACCTCTTCTTCTCAGCCTTCCTTTTGCCAAGAGAGCATTACAGCCACAATGAACTTGCAAAAGCTGGAGGCTGATTATCGGAGTATTTGAGTGGGAAGTTACACAATGGACTCTTTCAGCACTGAAGGAAAGATGCTCTATTACGTTCCTGGAGACTGAAGCAAGAACATCCGAGAAATCAGTAGCCCAAAGAACTTCTTATTTCTAAGATAAGAAGCCCCTGCTAGTCTGAGGTTTTATGTTGTTCTGAGTTTGTTTTCCTCATTTTAACGTGACCTTTAGTGTGACCTATAGTGCAACAAACCTAAGGCTGAACAGTGCACCAGAAAGGCCATTTATCTACAGCCTGAAGGACTTCATCCATGTTTGCAGCTCTGACAAGTAAAAAAATCAAACATAATGTGAAACTCGGTTTCAGGAATCTACCATCTCTTTTCTACATGAGCCCACTTGAAAAGGTCAAAGCAAAACTTCAGTAATTAAAAAAAAACCCCAGAACTTAAGTGGTTTGGCACAGACATAAATTCATAAACCCACTTATTGAGTGGTGATTCACATTAATTTGTTACATAGTACTTAATTGCTGAAGCAATGAAAACTACAGTCACAACTTGCAAATGCAAGCATGGTTTTTAGAGTCATGACTCAAGATTGTGTAAACATGGAATAAGGACTATGAAAGAGCAAGCGGATGAGGTGGGGAAATGCTAGGGTGTATTTCGACAGGGGCAGATTTAGATTAGACATAAGGACCCGGGTTGCCCAGAGCAGTGGTGGCTGCCCCATTCCTGGAGGTGTTCAAAGCCAGGTTGGATGTGCTTCGGGCAGCCTGATCCAGTGGGAGGTGTTCCTGCCCATGGCAGGGGGTTGGATCTGGACGGGCTTTGAGGTCCTTTCTGACTCAAGCCATTCCATGATTCTGTAAATAATTTTTGAAAGGCTTACAAGTTTAAGAAACACATTTCTCTGAAACAAAAAACATTACCGACCTTGAAATATAAATAAGGGAAAGATAGGGAAGAGGGCTTTATGCCCATGGTGAGCAGACAAATTCCTTTTAGTAACTCTCAGGCTCACAACAAAAGAACGCTCTTCTAAAGCCAAGCAACAACAAAAATCTATCACATCAAATGGCACAGAATAAGAACATGAGCTGGAATTGTTAAATCAATACGACTTGAACACAGCAGGGAAGGTGGAAGGCCTTTGTCTGCGTCACTTCATCATAACAAGGCGAAAGTCCAACCCACGGAGTTATTCCACATATTGGATCTAAAGTAACATTGGAAATAGGGATAAATGCATTTTTCCATATGCTCTTTAAGCGTTCAGAGCATGCAAGGTTAAAGGCACTTGCTTTTAATCACAATCTGAACCCTGAAATTCTGCAGAGTCCAAATCAAACTGCACCTATTTCTGTAAATTATGTTCTTAGACAATCTAAGCCATTACACATGGCGATGGCACTGATCTAATGCAATGAAAGGAAGCCTGCACAGGAATCCTAGCCTGCGCAACATCAAAATTGCAGAAGTCAGTCAAGCTCTAGTGAAGCCCAACAGCTAAAGGCGAAGAATGTCCAGGCAAACACATCCTATGCAAACCAGCAAGTAGTCTCTGCTGATGGTAGGATGCTTCATGACCCACCTTCTCCTACGAAGACAGGCAATAAACAGGTACTTTGGGTTTCCAGAAATAAGCAGCATTTAGGATGGCAAACTCTCTCCTTCCCTTATTTCGCATTACTACATAGCAACAGTAAATGGAAGTAATGCAGCCAGCACTTCATGCTCGTCTGAACTCACTCCTAACCCTAAAGACCTAAAGAAGCTCCAGGGAAGGGAAAGTTATGTATGGAAACTAAATAGTGGTAGAGCTGCAGGCACAGGGAAAGCAGAGGGAAAAGCATTATTTTCTGGAGTCCAGTGGCATTTTATTTTGGTGGCGTTTTGGTTGGGTTTTTGTTTGGTTGGTTTGTTGAGGAGGTTGCATGATTTATTTCTCTGGTTCCCTCCCACTGCAAGTCAGGTAATGAAAGACTGGAGCTTTGGCAGAGATCCCCTCCTTAGCCATAAAAAAAAAGAACCATCATTAAGCTTACCGGAAACAAAGCTAATCAAACCTGAGCAGTTCAAACAGGCAACAAAACACGCCCACCGTATCATATCTCCCTTGTTGGCCGAGGGTTCATTACATTTTTTTCTTCCCCAATTTCCCCACAGAATTAACTAGCCCCGCCCAGGACGTCTCACTGTACAAACTATTATTTGTAGGGGGTGAGCTTTTTGTGACGCCAAAAACCCAGCATGTGGAAAGTGTTAAGACTTTCACGTAGTAAAGGAGGTTCTTAGAACTACTACCATTCAACTCAAAAGATCTCAGAGCTGCACAGACCATTAGAGTTTCCTGACCCGCAGAGAAGGGCAGAGTTAGCCAAACAAACCAGGAGTTTCTGCAGTACTGTCCTAGAGCTTTGCACAACAAGGGGCACTGGCACAGAGCAGACTCCCAATTTAACAGGGAGGACTTCTCAAATTGCATGAGGAAAGAGGTGGTTTATAACCTGGAATGTCCTCTCCCTTTCCTTAAAGGCTAAGGGTTAGAGGCATTGTCCAAAATAATTCCATTTGTGTCAGAAATGTCAGGAAAAAGTCAAAAGAGAGCACAGAAAATATGTATGGAGAAAGGCAAGGAGGAATCAACTCAACTGTTCCATCCAATGAGAACAATCTGTTTCCCCATGGCAATAAAAGTACTTATCAGCACCCTTCTAATGCCAGAGTTTGGTAGCATAAAAATAAACAATATTCCCTGCCAATTTCTATAAACCAGATGACCAGAACCTATAATGGTTTCCCAAACATCAGCACTGTCATTAATCTCATAACCATTACTTTGTCATTAATCTCGTAACAATTTCTTATGACTCCCAAGCTCTTAAATACAATGATTGCTTAGGAAACCACCTCCCCAAAACAGAAAGTTCCTAACTTCACATTTACAAAGCAAAAGGGAATTGAGAAGTCTAACCTTGAACGATCTAAATCAGAAGGAAATACACCTGCCAGCACTCTTAAGATCTTAAAAAAATTTGTGAAGCAAAAAGTTTTCTGTGCTTTGACCACACAATGGTTGATGCGACACTACCTGTACCTTCTTAATCAGACTAAAAGCAAGAAGCAATGCAGTCTGTCAAACTTCTTCACTACAGAATGAGTGATGGACACAGGATCAATTCTGCCTGGGACACTGGCAGTGCCACACTCAGAGGGAGGTCCTTCTACTCCAAGCAAAAGGCACCAACAGCACAAATGGTGAACCTCAGCCTTCCAAGACACTTATTACTAGCAGGAAAGAGAAACCCAATGCCTAAACACTTCACATGGCTCATAGCTTCGTGACCTTTTGTTTTACACGTACCAGAAGACATTAAAGTGCCTGAAAATGCATTCCACCTCTTGGCAGGGAAAGGAATCCCCCACTACACACCCACCATCACATGCACGTATTGGATATAGGGCTGTGGTCTGGATTTGCAGCCTTCCTCCTACGAAGTGAAGAGGCAGGATGAGCCTCTTCCTTTAGTGCTGCTGTGATAAACACAGGGGATGCTTACCCAAAACACCACCACCATCACCTACAAGTAAGCATATTAGCACTTTCATGTCTGGACAGTATGAATTCTGTCATACCACTCCTAAGCATTCTTCTTTCAGATACAAAATAGAAAGAGGAAACAAAACAAAAGCAAATGCAGCAGATTCCAGCTTGCGGTGTTAAATGTTAGAAGTACAAGGCTTACCCAGCCTGTTCGATCCACAAACTGCCATAGTTTACCCTATGGCACAGCCCCTTTAAACAAAAGCCACAATTCTTAACTCCCCATTCTCAGTTTATTCTGCAATCTGTGTAATTCCTGGGAGTTTTCCTTGGCAAGAAGAAAAACAACAGAAAAACACCAGTAATCAAGCACTGCTTCTTTTTTACAGCTGGTTTGAAACAAAACTGACAAAATGAGCGCATCTGTCTACTGTAGCTGTTATTGTCTTGTGCTCACAGTACATTTATAGGAGCATATTATGGGATATTTAAGACTGAATAATGTATTTGGGGGCTGATTCTGAGCCAAAAGAAAGCTGTAGATACCATTCCTACAGTGCCATCTGGGGCAGGAAGGATGATTAAGGCCAGTGATCTGTTGTGGAGGAAGAAAGTTCATTTCATGCTCAGCGTGGCAGGCAGGACTCATGAACAGCACAGTTTACTCCCTGCCAACAGATGATTATTTTTCCTGGTGCACCATTTTTTAGCCCTAACAGCTCGCTCTGCCGAATCCCACACAACCCAGATAACGATTTTATCAATGTCTATGTTAAGGAACTGGAAACACTTAGCACCGCGAAGAACTCCAGATCACCCGACTCTCAACAGGTCAGAGCTGTCAATGTTCCTCTACTTCTTGAACTTGAAAACTCAAAGAAAACTGCTGGGATACCTTTTAAAACTGTAGTCTAAATGGCACCACTTCGGACAACACCTAGATAACATCTGCAGTTCTGTTCTCTACAACCCCACTGCCCCTCCTCCAGTTTCCCCTCCTTAACGGTACACTTGTAATTAATCTTTATTATTCCTGACTAAGATAAGAAAGCAGTGTGGGTGCTGAGGAAAAGAAAATCCAGGAGCAAGACAAAAATGCTTGTTCCTCAAATGTAAGCAAGCCACTAGTCTGCCAAAAATTGCCGGTGAGCAGTCTGTGCTGGCTTCCAGTGGGTAACCAGGGATAAAATGTGGCTCAAACACACACACAATCAAAAAGTCAATTACACAGAGGCCACAAACAGCAAGTTTAAACAAAGAAGTTGAATTAGCTGCACAAACTGCTTGAGTTTCACCACAGTTTGTTTTGCTCAGACTGGAACAACTGCCGTAAAACTCCCCAACTGCCAATCCCAACTCTCTCAGCCCATCGTATGGGAGGTGCTCCAGCCCCGCGATCATCTTTGTGGCCCTCTTTTGTATTTTTGCCTTTCTGAAAGCCATCTTCATGTTTTAAAGCATTTCTTCAGCCTCCAACTAAACCAGACATAAACAACATGGAGGGTTTGGTGCTCTGCATGCATAGAAAAGAATCTTGCCAGGGTAAGAGACTCAACCATCAAAATGAACTGCACAAACTCTCAAACAGATACCTGTTTTACTTATCTGAGCTGCATAGGACCTTAGGATTGATGTCTGCGTATTTGATACCATCTGACAACTGCTACAGAAGAAAAGCAGCCAGTATCTTTTCTCATAGGGAAAGAAAATTACAGAATAAAAAGTACACAGCTCTTGATGAACAAAACCATTTTAAATTGGTCACACACGTCCTTTTGGCATAGAAGTGAAAAAGAGAATTCACAATAGGAAAATAAAACAAAATGCCTTCTGATGGTGAATTACAAAGAGAAGGTAAGGAAAATGAAGTGTAACGGATGAGGAGTCACAGCAGCACTGTGTTCTCTCTCTTACTGAGGAAGACAATATTGTATCCATTTCCCAAATATTCTTGGCTTAGATCTTCCAACTACATACCTTTCAGAAAACTGTCTCTTCTGGCTCTCTGATAGAACTCAATGCAATCACCTAATGGCCCTCTTTGGCTTGCAACAATATTTTACCACTACCTACCTATGAACTTGCAGAGAAAAATAAACAATGAGCTTCAATTTTGTAACACAAAATCATTAAAAACCCCCAGAACAACAGAGTGCAGCGTTAATTTATTACCCACCCTAAATGCAATTCTAGAGTTCGGCTGGCACAGTGAATACACCACCTGGTTTTATGCTCTTCACCTGCAAAGGTTTCTTAGCAAGAAACTCAAATCAGCAGCCCTGTGGCTGAGCTGATGTTGTAAATTACCTTTAGAGTACAAGAGTAAGATAATACAATTAAAATGAATTATTATATTCTATTAAGAGAAAGCTTAGGAGTTTTAAAACAAATAAAACCAAAGCAGGTTAGGTACTCTCATTGGTTTTACTTGCTTCAGCTGAAATTGGGATACTCAGGCATACAAAAGGGTATTGTGGTCTTTGGAAGACATAACCATAGTCATTAATCAAATGACCACAAAATAGTGGCCCTGTGCTGGGAAAGCAAATAGCCAACGTAAAAAGGCAGTTCACAGAGCAAGGATTTAAGAGGTAAGCAATAAATACCCTCAGGATATGTTGAGTCAAAAGAAAAAACTCAAGAAATTGAAACAAAAAGAACACGTGTGGCATTAAGCCATGCAGCTGGACATGGGGCTCGAGCTTGTCCAATGAAATAGTCACCAGCTCTGCCCACCTGTAAGACCTGAAACCAGTTTTATAGATGAAGACAACATGGTGCATACCAGAGGTAAACCTTTATGTCTCTTTAAAGACATTCACAAACCTTCTGGTTTATTATCTAATAAACTGATGATATTTGCAATAGGTTTAACAGTTAAACTTCTAAAAACAAGGGAAATCAGCATGAAGACACATACATCCTTTACAGACGATCGGGTCTTTGAAAACAGCCTTCAGCTCAGCACCACTTAAACGTGGGAATATCTCCATCTGAGCACAGCTCCTGTGAGCTCAGCTTTCATTAAATTCTTTGGCTTACCGATTCTGCTCCTGGGGAGAAGCTGAACTGCATCACCGAGTGCCTCACCTTAACGCCAAACATATGAATGTAATGTTCTCCCTCAATCGCCCAAAATAGCCACACTTAAAAAAAAAAAGGAAGAAAAAACAAGGCAACCTGTTCCCTGCAGAAGAGTTTGTTATGCAAATGAATCAGTGGTTTTACTTATACAGGAAAAGCAACAAACGGATGCCTCTGCCCATGTTTCAAAATGTACTGAAGCCTAGCAGGGTATCTGCTAGGACTAAAGAAAAAAAGTCCTGGGCTATCGTTTTTAAAATGTGAAGCTACAGCCCCTGATTTTACAAGAACAAAACCCTCCAGCTGCAATAGCCACGCAATGGAAGCACTCGCAGGAGCGAGCTGAGATGAAATGAAAAGAAGCAGTGGCTGTTTACGTTGGCAGTCGCTTCAAACTCTAATGGAAAATTTCAGCTCTGGCTGCATCCAGGCAAGAGCAAGTTATTAAGGAAAAAGGTTCAGCTTTCAAACAGCACAGGCTTATGTAGCTTGTGCCATGCTGAACACTCCTGCAGCAAAGGCAAGGCAGTGAATAACAGGCCTTCGGTATGCAATGTATTAATATCCTTTCATTAGGGGAATATCTCAGCAAATGAAATGTTATCTCCTTTGGGAAAGGACAACAGGGATAACGCCCATGCCCCAGACACAAACTCAGCTATTGCTACAATGCAAACATCAAAAAGCCCATGTAGGTCTAACTAATCATTTTATACTAACACACCAAATTATGCCCTGTTCTCGATCAAAGGAAAACTGCCATTTGAACAATTATGCTGAGGAAGAGCCTTTACCTTTCGTATGCTCACGAGAGCGTTGCACAAACATGACTGAGGCTGTTTGTTGAGAGGAGCGGTTCCCAGCCTGTCCTCGGAGAGGACAAACACCTTGCCAGCCTGCACATATGGGAACTGCAGGGACCTTGCAGCCACTCCATGTTTGCACTATATTTAAGCGCCATGCAGGAAGCCCGCGTTGTACATTATGTAACACAAGATTAAGCATTAATGAGGCAAGAATAAAATTGTTTATCTAAACCCCAATCTAAAATTAAACAGAAGTTTAGGCTGAAAGCTCACACTGCACTCAATTTGTCTCCTAGCATTAAGAAAACACAGCTTATTTAGTCTCTTAGCTAAATCCCAACAGCATTTCATTTGCAGAGGAAGATTTTACTATCGGAAGAGAATATTTTTCCTAAAGAAGAAAGTGATTCATATTCAGTTCTTACGCACATAAATACAGGTATTTTGATCTACAACAAACAGTTGATATTCATTATTTCTATTTGCACTGCGTTTTAAAGCTAAACACAGAAGGCAAGACCTTTCGACTGCATTCTGTCATCTTTTGCTCAGCAGCCAAACCCAAAATCACAGGCAGCAAAGACGACACACACCAAAGGTACTTATATGCTCACAAAGAAACTCAACACAAAATTAGCCCAAACTCTGCAAACAAATATTCACTGTCTTCTTTTTAGACTCCTAACTAAGCAGGCAGCTCTACCAACCTCACTAAGGAGCTCCAGCCTGCCACGAAAAGAGACAAGCAGACAATTAGAGCACAGTCACAACCACTGCACCACCACAAACCTCCCCTAAGAATGCAGCAGGAGTCATTTGAGACCCTCAAAACATTCAGGCAGGTACCATCCCCAGTGTTAAAAACAGGGAAGAGAGGTCAGAAGTCCTGAGGCCTATGCCCATGAAAGGCTGCTTCCAAAACCTCATTCAGCTGCAGCACACACCATGGCAGTCCCATGTATTACTGTCAAACCTGTGTAAGGCTGCCAAAGGGCCATGAAGATGATCTGAAGGCTGGCGCATCTCCCATATGAGAACAGGCTGAGAGTGGGGTTGTTCAGCCTGAAGAAAAGGCTCCAGGCAGACCTTAGAGCAGCTTCCAGTACTGAAAGGGGCTCCAGGAAAGCTGGAAAGGAGCTCTTGATCAGGAAGGGCAGGGATGGGACGAGGGGAATGGTCTGAAACTGAAAGAGGGGAGATTGAGATGAGATCTCCAGAAGAAATGTTTTGCTGTGAGGGTGGGGAGGCCCTGGCCCAGGTTGCCCAGAGCAGTGGTGACTGCCCCATCCCTGGAGGGGCTCCAGGCCAGGTTGGATGGGGTTTGGAGCCCCTGAGCCAGTGGGAGGTGTCCCTGCCTATGGCAGGGGGTGGGACTGGATGGGCTTTAAGGTCTCTTCCAACCTAAACCATTCTATGATTTTATGATTCTATGACCCCTTTCCACTCCTGGATGATAACTCACTGGCACAAGATGTTTGAGCTTACTTGGTCAGACAGCACATCTGACATAAAGCAGGCTGAGGGAACTCCAACCAGAGGAAAACAAATCTGTTCCTTTTGGGACTGTGGCCTTAAATAGTCCAGTCAGACTGGAACTACACCCTAACCAGAGCTCATGGAGTATTTTTGAGTGACCAGCACAAGGGCAGGCTGAAGCAACAGGACCCAGCTCTAAATCTGAGCAAGCTGACACCATGGCTTGGCAGCCTTCTCCTCCAAGAGGACATTACTGCTCTGCACAAGCTCAGTTCATTCCATGTTTCTATTTACCTTTTGCATGTCACTAACACAGAGTTACAGGAACAGGGTAAGTCAGTCTCTGACCTCATAGGCATTTCACATTTATCTCAGGCCTATCACAATGCTGGTGCTCCCAGAACTCTCAGATTCAAGTAGCTCAGTGTAATCACCTCAGGAATTCAGAGCAGGAGAATTTTAAATGCTTGGAAAATCCCATATTATGACAAAGTTTTAGCAAATTCTCCCGAAATATGGGGAAAAAAGGTAACGCATTTAAAGCCAAATCAGATACTTAAGCATGAAGCAAATGAGAGCAGGAAGCTTCACCCACTGTGGCCCTCAACTACAGCTAGAACCGTGAGAAAACTGCTCAGGAGAAAGGAAGAAAGACACGCAGGAACAGAGAAGATATTTAAGCTATTTAAGATCGAGTTCAATGGAAACCCAAGGAAGCTTTACAAATTTTATTGAAACACATCTACATGGAGGCACTTTTTCTCCAGAGTATCAGATTAACATCCACCCATCCTCAAAACTACTGGCTTTCCATGATCCGTTTAAGCATTCCCATTTCAGCAGAGGGCACGTTAAGCGCTGATTTTAGTTCCTATGTCTCTTGCTCACAAAAGGTTGAAGAGAACGCAACAGGTATTTACACTTATGCCCACTGGAAACCCCTCTTGGTCATCGACTTTGAAATAAAGGAAGAGAGAAGACCTAAATGAACTCACAGCTCTGCTATGCAGTAAATGTTTTCTATCACCAAGATTTCTTTCCTGCTGGTTATTTGTTTAAAAGAAGCAATAAAAAAAAAATTTGAAAAACTACGTTAAATTAGTGAAAACATACAATACAGTTTCTTCTTAAAAGATGTGGTACATGAACCATGGAAAGGGAAAAAAAAAGCAAAGACACAACTCAAATAGGACAGACCTTAACATGCTTGTGAAAACTCAGTACAGCATGGCCTAATTCCTGTCTGTCACTTTACACCTTCCAAATTATAAGAGAAATACAATGTCATATTCACCTCTATATTCTGACTTTCTGTACAGTAGCATCAGCTTGATTTCATACAGAAGAGGCCTTGCCTCTACAACAATTTTGTATTTTTACTATATTCCTTCTCTGCCACTACCACAGGGCTAAGGCTGCAGTAGGAGAAGATCTCCACCAATGCAAGCAGCATCAATATAAGTGCCTAGAAAAAGTGCTTGTTTACAATAAGCATGATAATAAGGCGATTTAACTTTAAGTGGGTTTTGCAGAGGGGCCAAAACTCTGGCTCCCCTCCCCACAGGCTTCGGTGACTGGTAAGGCAAACCCTTACAAATGAGAAAGATGCAGGGTATTTTGCCCTATAGTTTGGCTCCCATTTAGGGCAAGTCACTTCAAGAAAGCCCCTAATTCATTTTCAAGTAAATATTGCAGAATTTGAGAGTCACTGTAGTGCTTTTGTGTCCATATAATAATTTTCAGAGTTTCACCTCATGTTAGTATGGTGGCTTAACAAAAAAGCTGGGCCTTTTTTTCTAGCGTTTCTAGAATTGCTAGAGGGTTATTTCACACTGTAACAGAAAAATGGCAGGCAAAGTATCTGAAATTATTCTGCTGGTGAAAAACCAAACTCCACAGCTTTGTAATTCACATTATTCATTGCACTTTAAGGAGGAAAGCAAAACTGGATGGTCAAACGTTTACTGCAGCCTTTATTCTGCATGTCTTACTACAAAAAATTTACAGCAAAACTGCTGTAAATTAAGTCTGAAAAAGATTGGGAATTAAAAGAAAGCATGAGACCTGTGGGCAAAAATAGGAAATGGAGGTCAAACAACCCATTGTAGGTCAGAGTTTATTTGTAGATCAGTTACCACTAGGGGCTAAAACACCCTGCTCAGAGCCCCGAACACCCTGCTTCCCAGCTGCTCAAACATAATATTTAGTCTCCTCCATACTAAAAACTAGATCTAAAGTGTAACACTTGAAAAATGAGAAAGTATGTGAAGTTCAACACCACTTACAAACTTGCAAAACTTTTACCTAAGCCTCGGGCCCAACACTCAGCTTCAAATGTATAAGTCACGGAGTACAAACATGGTCAGACATCTGCCCCCGACTCTCAGTTCTTCAGTTTTCCTTTCCCCTGCAAACTGTTCTTCTCTCATATTTCATATTTCAAAGAGTATTTCATAGCTGCTGTAATACAAACTTCAGAGTGGTAAATTTTGCCTCTCAGCAGCTTTACCACCAGCAGAAATTGCTTCTAAAGTAAACACCAATTCGTCCTAAAAACATTGCTGGGAGATGTCTAAAGGGAAGAGGAAATGACTGCTTCACCTCTGTGCTGAATGTATTAGATGTTGCAAAGAAGGACACTACTTCAGCATTCCTTCTAGGCTGTCATCTTTCCAACACTGGGCCTTCATGCCTCAAAATCCAACAGAATACTAAAGCAAAGTCTACCCACTGTCATCGGTAATTAAGTTTTCCCATCCTTCTCAACAGAATCCGTGAAAACATGCACCAACTGAGGCACTCCAGGGCTCCTCCCCTATTTGATTTTCACGGTGTTACTAAGCCATTTACCAATGCAAGATTGCGATATCACAGCACTGTCTCACATCATCATCTCAGAAGAGAGCGCAAACATCCTAAAGTGAGCGATAAGGGTTAAAATAATTTTACAGTAATCTTCTGCACTGAACACCCAAATCCCACACACAGAGAAGTCTAAACAACTAGTTATGCTTTAAATGCTTTCCAGATCACTAACGCATGGCTAGAAAACCGTCTCACTCAATTTTCATTGAGTTACCTCCCCTCTGAATTCAGAAAAAATATGAAAACCGCTTTCCCAAAGCACCCTCCCAGCAGTTCAATGACACCTGCAGAACAGAAATCGAAGCTTCTAGAGAAGCTTGGAAATTAGGGCTAATGGAAAAGTAGCCAGGTTCCCAAGGCTTTCCAAGCCCTCTTTCCTTTGAAGAAGTCAACCACTCCTCCCTGTCCATCTTCCTCCCAAGTACCTGCCAGGATCTGCAGCAAAATTATAGCTACGGCAGCTTTATGAAGTCCCGTAATGAGCCACAGACCTGTTCAGAAACTGAAGTTATGCACTTGCTGTCCACATTTCAGGAAGGCAAAGAGTTAAATACAACAACCAAATCCTGCAGGTCTTGGAGCAGCCGGCACATACCTCAGCCTTCCAGATTCAATTAGACTGTGTTTTGTTTTAGGCTTTCTTTAATTACCCACTGCCATTTGAGCCCAACTGGGTGACATATATGTATTATCCCAGCATAATGTCAGAATATAAAATTAGATTTGGTCTCCACAAACATGCTCTGTCCAACCTTAGCAACTCCGTCCAGCAATGACGACTATTTTATATAACACTTTCATTCCCCAAGACCTAAAAAAAACAGTGATAAAAAAATCACAGCTACCTTTTCTACTGCAGATTTCTCTTGTATTTACCCGAAAATCATTCTGTTTGGGGTAAAAAGTAAATAAGTTTTGTAAGATCAAGCAGCGAGAAAACAAATTAAGTCCAAATGTACTCACAGTCTCCTTATTCGGAAGCAACTCCTTTCGGATCCTGAAGAAGTTCTTGCCGTACTGCCTCAACCCCTTAATAAAACGTTTCTGCGATAAAAGATAACAAAAACAGCGTGTCAGCAGAAAGGGGCGGGGGGGGGGGGGGGGAGAGAAGATGTTGTTAATCAGCACAACAGCATTCTTGGATCAGGGACAGCAGAAACCTGTCCCCACACGGCAGCCCAAAACCGACCGAGGAAAGGCGAAACGCTGAAAAATTCCAACCCCATTCCCTTCCCCATCAAACTTGTACCGTGTGAAGGATAAAATCAGTCGGTCCCACAGCTGGCTGAGCTCCAGGAGGACCCAAAATCCCGCTGTTCGTCCCTGGGAGCCGGTTCTCCAAGCGGGGAGAAGGGAAATGCGCAACGCTGGCTTTCGGGGGAGGAAAGTGACTCCAGCGAGGGAGCTCAGGGCTCCTCGCAGCGCCGGTTTTCCGAGGATAAAAGCTTTCCCGAGGATAAAGCTTGACCGATTCGCTTTCCTTGCCCCTCTCTCCAACCTTCTTTATCCCAGCGGAGCCGCGGCGCTGGTGGCCGCGTCCTGCGCTGCAGCCGGGGCTGGGGGAGCGATGGCGGCGAGCGAAAGAGGCAGAAAAACGGAGGAAAAACGAGGAACCGCGGGCCGGGAGGGAGGCGGCCGCCCAGCATGTGATCGCGGCGGGGCCGGGCGGGCGGGACCGCGGGGTGCGCCGCAAAAGGCGGCCTGGATCGCAGCATCGCCCCCGCGCCCCGAGCCCTGCATCCCGGGGGTGCTCCGCGGGTACCCGGGGGTGCTGGATGCAGGGGGTGCTCCGCGGGTACCCGGGGGTGCTGGATGCAGGGGGTGCTCCGCGGGTACCCGGGGGTGCTGGATGCAGGGGGTGCTCCGCGGGTACCCGGGGGTGCTGGATGCAGGGGGTGCTCCGCGGGTACCGGGGAGTGCTGGATGCAGGGGGTGCTCCGCGGGTACCCGGGGGTGCTGGATGCAGGGGGTGCTCCGCGGGTACCAGGGGGTGCTGGATGCAGGGGGTGCTCCGCGGGTACCAGGGGGTGCTGGATGCAGGGGGTGCTCCGCGGGTACCCGGGGGTGCTGGATGCAGGGGGTGCTCCGCGGGTACCGGGGAGTGCTGGATGCAGGGGGTGCTCCGCGGGTACCCGGGGGTGCTGGATGCAGGGGGTGCTCCGCGGGTACCGGGGAGTGCTGGATGCAGGGGGTGCTCCGCGGGTACCCGGGGGTGCTGGATGCAGGGGGTGCTCCGCGGGTACCGGGGAGTGCTGGATGCAGGGGGTGCTCCGCGGGTACCCGGGGGTGCTGGATGCAGGGGGTGCTCCGCGGGTACCGGGGAGTGCTGGATGCAGGGGGTGCTCCGCGGGGACCGGGGGTGCTGGATGCAGGGGGTGCTCCGCGGGGACCGGGGAGTGCTGGATGCAGGGGGTGCTCCGCGGGGACCGGGGAGTGCTGGATGCAGGGCGTGCCTGGCCTCTACCAGCCTGCCCGGGAGATCGCTCAACCCTTGCTCCTCGCACCAGGGAGAGCATCTTCTTCCCTCGGTTAATCCCTGCCGCCCTCCATCCCAGCCCGCAGTGCCTACCACCCCCTAGCATCTCCACCGGGAACGGGAACCAGGAGATGAAACCCAAACACAGCAGAATCCCTCCTTTGGGTAGCCTAAGATCAAACCTAAACACAGCAAAGCCCTTCATTTAGGTACCACAAGTCTGAGCTCAAAAACAGCAGAATACTTCTTCAGAGTACCAGGGGATGAACCGCAGCAGAATCCTTCTTTTGAGTACTACAAGACTGAGCCCAAACACAGCAGAATCACAGATTCATAGAATAGTTGGGGTTGGAAGGGACCTTAAAGATCATACAGTTCCAACCCCCTGCCACGAGCAGGGACATGCCACAAGACCAGGCTGCCCAAGGGCCTCTTTAAGGTAAGAGGAGATTTGAGCGCAAACACAGTCAAGGCCCCCCCTTCCTATGCTAAGCCTACAGGGATGAACACTAGGAAATAGCAAATCCTGCTTGAAAAAAGAATAAATTAAAATATATAGGGATGTTGAGACCACGGGCACTAACATTCTGTGGAGATGAGAATTCATAATTACCTAAAAGGAAGCATCCCTCGCCTTGGCTTAAAACGTTTTCTTAAAATGATGGAATGGTTTGGGTTGGAAGGGACCTTAAAGCCCACCCAGTCCCGCCCCTGCCATAGGCAGGGACACCTCCCACTGCATCAGGGTCTCCAAGCCCCATCCAACCTGGCCTTGAACCCCTCCAGGGATGGGGCAGCCACCACTGCTCTGGACAACTTGTGCTACTGCCTCACCACCTTCACAGGAAAACATTTCTTCCTAAGATCTCATCTCAATCTCCTCTCTTTCATCTTAAAACTGTTCCCCCTGCCCTGTCCTTACCCTCCCTGATCAAGAGCCCCTCCCCAGCTTTCCTGGACCCCCCTCCAGGACTGGAAGCTGCTCTAAGGTCTTCCCGAAGCCTTCTCTTCTTCAGGCTGAACAACCCCAACTCTCTCCGCCTGTCTTGCAAATATCTGCTTGGAGGAGGTGGGCAGATGATTAGGGGTTTCCATGTTGCGTAGTAAGGAATCCCAGAAAGAGTAATTCACTCCTAAGATAGTGCCTCTACACCTCCTAAGCTCCCACCATAATACTGAATGAGTGAGCAGTGTCTTTGAAATGCTCCCACAGGGACCTATCCTTACCTAACCCTGACCCTCAAAACCAGCAAGACTGCTTGGGTTCCCCAGGAACGTGCCTAGGGGCACGGAGACAGGCATGAACCACCAGTTCTATGTGCCTTGAGATTACAGACCCTTCCAGTGTGATTTGTTCATCCCTGCCTGCTCCTTTTAAACTGGCAAACAGAGCACTTGGGAATTTGGGAGTGCAGCAACAGGGGTGCTTGGGCTCCCAAACGAGGAAAATTGTACTAGTAGCAAGGTACCAGCCTCCCATTTCCAAGCAGAAGTAACACAAATAAATACAGATCTATAGTAGATACAGATATCTATATAGTAAATATAGAGCAAGACACCAAAACTGCCTAGTGTGTGTAATGGGGCACTAATGCACCCGCACAGTTTTCTCTTTTTACCCTGAATGACAAGGAATTTTCCTTCCTCCGGGGAGACAACAAACCCACTCCTGGCACCACACGCATCCCTCTTCTGTGCTTCTGGGCAAGGGAAGATGGCAGCAGCAAAAAGGCAATTAACCGTGCCCTCATGCTGTTCCCGACATCCCATAGAGCAACAGAATTCCTGTCTGTAGATTACCACAAAGAATGAAACCAAATTAAATTAAGAGACATTTAAAAACAGGTGATGCAAAGGGAACTTGGGTTCTAAACGATGCAGCTCAGTTCCCAGCTCCGACATTGCTGTCTTGTGGACCATATCCACGGTAAGATGCTTCTGCAGCATCAGCTAACAGATCATACATTGGAAAAGGCAACATAAAAAGTTGTAGGGGAAAAAGAAATGAGAGCTGGAACACTCAAAAAATGGGTGAAAAAGCACAGGGGAAATATGAAAAGGCAATCTAATCCATTGCATAAAAAGAAAATCCCCGATTCCCTTCTCCCTCACTTTTCCAAAGACTTACTATGGCCTGAATTCTGGCCTAATCTGAATTCTGAGGGGAACATTTTATTTAAGATTCCTTTTAACAAAACTATTTTATATTTGTTTTGTGTTGCGATTCATCCCCACATTAAAAACCCTATGACAACCCTTTTTCCTTTGAGCTCATGAGATGTCAGAAATCTCTATTAGGAATGTGAGCCTAGCATACAGCCTATCTGAATAACAGAATTAGAGAGGGCTTGAAATGCTGTTCTGTATTTCCAAATATGAATGAAGTTAATCCTTCTGCCTCACTGAAACATTGGCCAATGTTGCTGTCACACCGAACCCACTAGGCCACCGAGGCGGTGGAAGATACCCATCTATAAAATAGTTGTGTGCCTCTACTGAAAGGCAAGAGACAGCCAATTCTTAACACACAAAGAACAAAGCACACAAAAATTAGTTTCAGGAACTTAAAACAGAAAACCTAAAGCTTAACAAAACGATCAAGGTCTATTAAAAATGTTTTCTTTTTCAGATTTTGCTTCCTATCCCATTCTGCCACTAATTCAGGCATCATGTTCAGTTCTCCCTGTGTCTGCAGCAAGAACAGCTTCTGCTTCACTCCAAGTCAAGCACAAGAGAGACCGCTAAATGTTTTTAAACATAAAAGAACCAACTAGTTGCACGCCAAATCAGCAGCGACCTGTTGCTCTCTGGCGTCTCATAAACCAGACCGCATAACACAGTTGAAATTTTCTCTCCTCTGCCCAAATAACACGCAACAAATCTTCTGCCTGCATTTGAATGGTGCAGGAAATGTTGCACTTACAGAAGGCATCTGACAATGACAGCTGCTGAATTAAAATAGCCTTACAATCCAGGGCTGGGAGAGCCAACAGGCTGAAAGCATGAGAAAAAGAAGGTTTGATACGAAGTAGAATTGGCTCTAGAACACAATGGTTTAAAAATCCAAGTTCTGCACTTTTATATATTAAGATAAACCTTGCAGTTTTACCACTTTTAAACATCATTTATGACAGAATTCAGTTGGCGTTGCTGTTTGTACTGTACTGCAGATAAACACAACTGAGAAAATGCTCCGGTTAATAACTGCTGTGAAGGGGCATTAGGGACTCCCTGGCTTGCTAGGTCAGTGCTGACAGACACCACGGTTACACTTCACCAGTGGTTACCATGGCTGTTGACTGGTCCCAACACAAGATCTCCCAATACCATTTAATAATTCGAGCTTCCCCATTGAAATGTATTGGATTCTGCCATAGCCTGCTACGATGAGCAAACAGGGAGCTGTAAATAACCACAGAAGAACAAGGACCAAGCATGTTAATGTTTGAATGTGTGTTACTTGCAGGTCCCATATTTTATTCCCAAGAAACAAATATCATGACAAGATACACAAAGCCATTATGTCCGATGAACAGAGCTCAGATAGCATGTTTATCAATGTGATGCTAATGCCACTGCAGAGCCGTAGTTAAGGTTATGTGGCAGGGTTTCTATTATCAAGAGATTACAGCTTGGCATGATAAATTTGCTCCTGCATGCTGAGATTCAGCACCCCAGGTTTAACGGGGAACTGAGGTTACCAGTCCACCTTTCTTCTCTACTGCAGAAATTTAAACCAAAGGTGCTTCTAGAAGCACGTAAGAACAACATCTAATATAAAATAACCCATTTAATCAATCTAAAAATTTCAAACTGAAACCTTATGGGCATCAGAAAGGCAGGGAGACACTTGAGAAAATTGTAAATTCATAATTGCTACCGACAGGTCTCTTCTGAGGTGATGCTTCCATCACATTTAGATCAAATGCATTTTCTCTAGGAAATCCCATGTTGTAGGGCTATGTCCGTGCTCTGATGATCCCAACACTACACAGCTCTCTCATGATCTGTTTGGCTTGCAGAAAGCTGTGAAGTAACAGCAAGTGAAGATGCTCCAGTACACTTGGTGCACTGCACGCTGCCCCAGCTGGCTGTGACAGTGAGGTGTGAAGAACAAGAAATGCCACTTCTTGCTGCTCCATTACAAACTACAGATTTAAGTAACAAATTTTGGGACAAATTTGTTTGTTTGCTGGGGGGTTTCTTGCCTGTTTTTTTTTTTTTTTTTTTTTTTTTTTTTTGGTAAAACAATCCCCTTTCACAACTCTAAACAGCTAAATGTTTCTTAAATTGTGCTACAAACACGGTTCCAGACTTCCAGCCCAAGCAGAAAGGCACACACACAGGTGAGCGTTCTGTAGAGCAAGGCTGGAGGAGAATAACCATATATATGTATTTGAGGGTATACAGAGACTTTTTTGGTTGAAAGCATCCCTTACCTCTGAAAGATAGCTACTTGATTTGCTGCTTCAATCAGCAGATTGTGGCTTAGTTCAAAATACATAATAAAAACAAACTCGGCATTCATTTAATAGATCCTACTCTCTTTATTTTTCTTGTCGATTTATTTAAATGAAATCATTCTCTGTGTCAAGCCAAACTGATCCTCTGGCCTTTGTGGTATTTTAAAAGTAAAATGCTTTTTTTCACCAGGTCCTTTTACTCAAGGATATTATGGTAAAACAGAACTATTTTGATGGTATTCATTAGATGCCAGTCGATATTAAAAGGCATTAACGCTCTCATCGGCTATTCAAAGCACTTCTTCACAGTGCTGGTCATCTACATGAGATAAAACCCCTTTACTCCTCAGGCCACATGACTGTGAGATCAAGTGTCCTCCATAAACAAACTACATCAGCTGAGAGGCTTAAAGGTGCTGTACAATTAGCTTTCCCTCTCAGTCAGATGGCTTTGGTCTTCCTGAAAAATCATACTGAAAAATTAAACCCTACCTCAGACTGTAAGGGATTCAGCACCAAAGTGTAACACAGATGCAAACACCATCCACCAGGCTCTGTGTTCCCTACATCCATAGCCATATACACAGACGGGAAGTCATTAAGCAGTCTCCCTCAAGGGAATGCCAAAAGATCCAGGAATGATAATGATCCCCCTTCCATGGTGCTGCACTGTTGGCTTTTGTTTTGAACAATAGATCTCCCATGATACCTCTCGCTTGCTGAAAATATTGGTATTAAGTGAGCATGAGCACAGCTGTGTGTAAATTACATATATAAACAGATTAGATTTGTATATTTATACTGGATGAAAACACATTAATAGCACATTTGCATACACAGTTGGCTAAATGAGATTGCACGCAGAGCAGGATTACTGGTTACAAACAATTTATTTAGGATTTTCAATAAAGAATTTACACTGCCAGTCAAGAGGTCAAAGTGGATTCATCATCCTACTTTCCTCTTTGCCTTCTTAGAAGTAAGTGAAAATGCTCCTGTGAATGTACTCTCCACACACTGCCAATTCCTTACCACGGCTCTCCTGGAAAAGGGACTCAAGCTAGCAGAAGACACTGAACCATGGTGCTTACCTAAAGGTTATCCAAACTTCCTTCAGTTCAGTTTACTGAAGGTGATGTTTTAAGGAGGTGTAAGAGTTCCACATGCAACCCCAGCGTGAACAACTACCTAAATGCAAGCTGGTAAAACTCTTCTTTCCCTTCTCTGTTTAATGCCAGAGCTCAATGCAAAAGTCTCTCCAAAAGGCAGCATGATATCAAAGGTGACAGAACAGCTCTGAGACATTTCCAAAGCTGGGGAAGAATTCAGCTATTGCCTCACCCCAGGCTTTGAGCTGTCAGGGTGCTGCTAACCTAATGGCCTAACCCACCTTCGCGTTACCATCAGTATTTTAACAGAGCTGGTTTTAGAGAGAGAGAGATTTCAGGTTCACCTAAAGCAGTTCTCAACGCTTTGATTCACTCTCTGCATTGTACCTGTTTCTGTGTCAAGAGCCTAGATGAGAAAGAGAGAACAAAACAGCCAAAAAAAATCAATTATGTCTAAATGAGGAGCTTTTATTTTTGCTCTAATTGTGCCTTCTGATTATCAGCTCTGGGTGCTTTCCCAGATAACCGCACATCCCCAGATAACACTCCCAAGTCAGCCAGTCTCTCTTGCCTTCACATTTCATGTCGGTTCCTGTTAAAAGGTCCAGTCCTGCCTCTCGGGTTCACCACGCTCGCAGCCTTGATGATAAATCATCTCCCAACCTGCTCTTGGAAATGCACTGGCCATGGTGCGATGGCTCTGGGTTGCCAAGCAACCTGCGCAAGAGGGATGTCTGAGAAGTGCTGACAAATAGCCAAGTGGCTGCAACAACAGACTTCTCGCTGTCAAAAACGTGTTTGGGAGAAGTGCCTCCCCTGCCTCTGCTCTGCGCGAAACACGGCGTGATTGTAAAATCAAAATCAAAAGGCTATTGTAATGAACACACACTTCCTGCTCAATTACTAATTGTTCAAAAGCTGTGGGGAGGCTGCGATCACACAGCGTACAGCAACAGAAATGTGATCCAGTAAACGAGATAAAGTCAACAGCACGCCAAGAAACCTGATCTAAGCACAGCCTGCAGTGGCACATCAGAAGCTGATGCACACATCAAAAACAGGCTGGATATTAAAGCAGCAGCAGCAGAAAAAGAAAACCCGACTACTTTTCCTGAGCTCTAGAAGAGGTATTTGATAAACAACCTTGGCTCTTTAGAAAAATAGTTCATGGATTATTACAAGCATTATCATCCATCGTACCACTACTGCAGCTGCGTGGTCACAGAATCATAGAATAGTTTGGGTTGGAAGGGACCTTAAAGATCACCTAGTTCCAACCCCTTGCCATGGGCAGGGACACTTCCCACCAAATCAGGCTGCCCAAGGCCCATCCAACCTGGCCTTGAACACCTCCAGGGATGGGGCAGCCACAACTTCCCTGGGCAACCTGTTCCAGTGTCTCACCACTCTCATAGTGAAGAAATTCTTCCTAATGTCTAGTCTAAATGGTTGTCCCATATCTCAATGGAAAGATAGAATCATAAAATGGTTTGGGTTGGAAGGGACCTTTACAGGTCACCCAGTCCAACCCCCCTGCAGTGAGCAGGGATCTTCAACCAGATCAGGTTACTCAGAGCACCATCCAACCTGACCACGAATGTTTCCAGGGATAGAGCCTCCCCTCCTCCCTGGGCAACCTAGGTCAGTGCCTCACCACCCTCTCTGTGAAAAATGTGTTCCTCATACCCAGTCTAAATCTCTCCTCCCTTGGTTTAAAGCCAATTCTCCTTATCCTATCACAACAGGCCTTGCTAAAAAGTCTGTCCCCAGCTTTCCTCTAGGTGCTCCTTAAGTATCGGAAGATGAACAAAGGTAGGGAATGATGAGCATTCTTGTTTGAAGACTGCTCAGTTCACAATTTACTTCCCCACTCTGCTAAAGGAAGGGTAGGAAGAGGTGGCACTAATTTTCCCAAACCAGGTCTGGAAAACTCACTCCTGGTGGCTCTGCAACAGAGGGTCAAACTGCAGGAAGATCTTCCCAAGGGAGCAACAAGTCCTGAACCTCCAGAAGGCTGGAAATTCACAATGCCCCCAGGACTGCACATGCCTCTCCTCTAAATGGCTGTGGTAAAAGGCCGCTCTGTGTAACACACAGGCAAGCATTTTACTAAACTTAATCATTTCCACCAGCAAGAAACTGGGCTGGCCACCTTGCCCACACTTGTATTTAAATGCCCATGATAGACACAAGGGCCCATCTATGCAGGCAAAACAGGCAGATCCAGACCTGTGAAATGTTCCTGTTGCTCATAAAGCCCCCTGAGACATTTGCTCTTTGTGATCTTCAGACAACGATCATGTTGCACATGACCATAATCCAGGTTTCACACCGTAAGTCTAAGACCATCCCCCCTCTATGGACACAAACCTTAAAAATCAAACTGAAGATTGCCTTCAATGACGACAAAAAAAAAAAAAAAAAAAAAAAAAAAAAAAAAAAAGCCTGCTATTTATAGAACAAGAGCTGAAGACTGTTGTCTCCTGTAATCAACAGTTTCTCCGTGCTGCAAACAAGTCTTGAGTGTGTTTTTACACAAATAATCTTTTTAAAGGTGCATTTCAAGAGTTAAAGAGAACAAAGGTCTGGCACATTTGTGACCCAGGGAAGCAAACCAATGTGCTGTTGCCAAGAGACAACAGAAAGCTTTTGATTATACTTCAGATTATCTTTTTCTGTACACAAAGAGATTCATTTCTGATTGTTATTTTAAACTGCTGTAAAAATGCTGATATACAAAAAGCCTCCATATACATCAAAATCAAAGAGAAAGTAAAAAGAAAAAGTTAAACACTACGTTCCTTTTCTCTGTCAAAGAACCTCCCTTTAGTATAGGTAAGAAGTAGAAATTCAGCACTTAACCTGCAAACTTCAAGCCAAAAAAAAAGCCCAAAACTAGCTTTTCATTTCTCAAACTCATGCTCACCCAAACCTGTTAAAGATGCATTTTCTAACAAAAGAATTTATCATCTCAGTTGTTGTTGGTTTTCTTTGAACAGGATGAAACCAGTCAAAGCACAGAATCAACAAGCAGAGAAAAACAGATATAAACAGCATATGCAATATGATCCAAACAGGAAAAGCAGCCCTTGAAGGCCATGAACAATGCCCTACTCTACCACCTATCCTCCAAAGGAATGGTTCTCATGCATCAATTTGGAATATTTACCTTCCTTTTCTCACATACTCTGAATCTCAAATACCTGTACCAAAGGCTGCAATGCCAGTGCATTCTTACAGCGATGAATATTTCCTTGAATAATGCCAACAGCAGAATGTGTAACATCTTTCACATGGCTGAAGATGCTCCTGTGTTTCCTCACCTTTACTGGGCAGAAACAAGCCAAAAGGAAAATATCCTGTGTTGGCCTCCCTCTGAACTTCATTCTCCTCATACTGTTTTTCTTAACGGGGTTTTTACTCAACTTACAGTCCTGTAGGTAACACCCCTCCGCCCGCTAACACAACATACATCTAAATCATCAATACTGAGATGGCCATTCCAGGCAAAGACACAGGTGGGTGACCACAGACAGACACCAGCCCCAGGCCACGTGCTGCCATTCAGAAGATCAGACTACAAGGCTAATAACTAACATGAGGCTTCACACAAAACAAGCTTCCACTGAGCTCTTTCCTTAAACATCACAACATTTCTACTTTCTCTGTATTTTTCCACAGAAAATGTTCATTTTGTTACACAGACCATTACAGAGCTATGGAAATACATGTCTGTTTACTCAAGTTTAACACTATTATGCAAGACTGAAATTGTTCTCTTTCACTGTGACTTTTTTTTGTCCTTTCAGTCAATTTGTAACACTAAGCACAAAAAAGCTGTACTCAGACTCCTTGAAATACACTGCCTGATCCTCCCAAGGCTCAAACATTGCTTGTGGAAGCTCCCTGTTGTAGAAATTTTGTTCCGTCAGGAATTCAGCCATTATTGTCCCATCCCTGGAGGTGCTGCCCCATCCCTGGAGGTGTTCAAGGCCAAGCTGGATTGGGCCTTGGGCAGCCTGATCCAGTGGGAGATGTCCCTGCCCATCATAGGGGAGGTTGGAACTGGATGATCTTCAAGGTCCGTTCCAGCCCAAACTATTCTATGATTGTCGATTATTCTGGAGACTCTATTTCTGCCTTCAAATGGAGCCTTAATGCAGATGACAGAAGGAAACAAATAAACCCACTTCAACAGCTCCCATATTATGAACAAATCCAAGAGTAATGAGACAAAATGGTGGCAAAAATCTCCAAGAAAATCATACCTAGAGAGAGCAAACACTTCTGTCGGTGACTCTGCCAGGCAAATAATTAAGCAGCAGGGTTGGGCACAGTCGTAATGCTCGGTGTTGAGTTCAAGCATGAAGATACAAATTCCAGTTTGTGACCCTTACTTAAACGACTTACAGAAACCTCTACAAACTTCCCGACTTTCTCTCAGGATAAGCAACTGCAGTGGAAGGAAGAGGAACGTGAGCATGTGTACCTGGATGTAATAAATACCAGTGATGAGAAAACCGAGCTCCAGGCTAAGACAGACATTCACAATGAGACACCTTTCCTGTATCACACAGAACACAAACTTCTTCCTCCGACAGTTGTTCTTCATCCTGCCAAGTTGTTTACAAAAAAATCAGGGCGTTCTGATGTGTTTGAAGAACTCAATACTCTTAGTTACAGAGAGGTGAACATTTAGTAATGCCTCTTTTCACCTAAAAGGATACAGGATCAGAAAACCTGAAACATTTAAGACTAAACTAAGCATATTCAGAACATCAAGTTCCATACAGCTCTTCAGAAAGTTTAGTCTCCTAAGCCTCATAATTTAAGACTTTTTTCAATCTGTGTTTTCTTTCTTGCACTGAGGCTTTTACTATAAGACAATTCTGACAGTTAAAAACATGAGAGATGATAAATTGCAGGGGAATCTAAGTATATGATACTGTCTCCTTTGACAGTCAGGGTTTATCATGTGAGCAAGCTCTTAAACTCCCTCTTTAGACGTGGGCTGGGTGACAGTGGGAGTGTATTTTGTGTCTGTGACTGCTACCCAAAAGCTCTGAAGGTGGAGGCCAGATAATGTTACTCAGGATACTTTGCACTGTTTAGAAGATGGGTGACAGTTTAAAGAGGAGACTAATTTCCAAATGGTAACAGACATGCATCCACTGACACTTTTATACAAACTGAACACCCCAATCTGGCATTCCAATAACTCAATCAATTCTTTATTTCAGTTGTGCAGCCTGCTCTGACCTGGCTACGCAGCGGGTTCTTGGAGAGCATCAGCACTGCCCTCCCAGCTACAAGACTCCGCACTGAAATCACACCACGTAGCCTCCTCTCCAAACAAGGAGGTAAAGCCTAACCTCTTCCAGAATACTGATTGCTAATTAAAGACTACCTTCACTGCCTGATATTTAAAAGCATCAGAATGTCATAAACAGCACCAATGCTGCCCTAATAGTAAGATTCTAACCCTTCAGCTACTGCCAGAGTACGTACAAGTGGCACCCTGAGCACCAAAATCAATAACAAAGTAGATCAACAGTCAGCTAAGCTTGCTGATTATAAATAATTACATTTTTAAAATTATTTTTAACCACTAAGTCCCACTGCACAGGGTTTCAGTTCCTTGCAAGCCTCTGTCTGAACCCACACCCCAGCCCTCGCTGTTCAGCTGTCCCCTGTATAGCAGGTTTGTTAAAAGCAAGTATGATTTCAGCACAGTGAATGATGCACTTTGCAATGCAGCTGCTCAGTCACTAAAGAAGACGTTGGCTCATAAGGTGATCTGGGCAGTAACATAGAAAAGTAGTTTTAAAAAGAATAAAATTATTTGGAAGTTCCCTTTTCTTTTTGTAAGGGACTGAACAAACACATCTACAATGGCAGGGGGTGGGAATGGTGCCAAATATGAAAAAGTGACCCACAAATAATACAGAAAAGAAATAAGATTTGAAAAGGAAGGACCAGAAACGCATCTATAACGAAGGTGAACACTGAAAAGAAACCCAAAAAACAGGTAAAGGTGCTGAGACCATGGAATTACCTCTCCAGACACACAGAGCTGGACAATATCTTCCTTAACAGATAAATGAAATATGCACCCTAATAAAACAAATTGCCTTCCCCAATTTGTAACAAATGGAATGTTTGATTTGACTGTTTGAAGTTATTCCAATGCAGTGGTGGGTAATACGCTGGGATGCTTATTTATTAGCTCCTCTAAACGCTTAAGTCCCTGTCTGATCAATCTCTCAGTGTAGCCTAAAAGCTATATAAATCTGAGAATATACTACGAATGAGGGTGAAAAGCAGAGGGAGGAATGAGGAAAGGAACACAGGAGTAAGAAAAACCGTGGTGGACAATGCACAAGTGGATGGGGGAACAAGTGAGATCTCAGAAGGCCAGTAAAAGCTGAAGCAAAACCACAAACCCAGCAGCTACACACACTCAGAGTCCTGACCACAATACATGCAAAACCACAAAGCACATGAACATACAAAAGCAACAGTGGACAGGAGCACAAAGGAGTAGGTTTTAAATGCACCCTCATGAGCACTGATCAACACAACACATCTTTTACACAACACTTAAACAAGGAGAAAGGAAGAGCCAACCTAACCACACGCCAGTTCGGAGCAGCTCCGGAGATGCATGGGCTGTATTCACAAGCTGGCCGGGACTCCTGTGCCAGGGCTTATCTGGGTCAACTACATCAACTTTTCAAAAGGTTAAAAGTGAAGTTACTCAGCTGCTACGAAATAGAAACCAGTGTTCCGCAATAGTGGCATTTCCACACTCGGATCTAAGTTTCTTTCCAGATCCAGGAAAGCCCTCACCAGAGGGCTGGAGCACATCCCATCTGAGGACAGGCTGAGAGAGTTGGGGTTGTTTAGCCAGGAGAAGAGAAGACTCCAGGGAGACCTTAGACCAGCTTCCAGTACTGAAAGGGGCTCCAGGAAAGCTAGGGAGAGGCTCTTGGTCAGGGAGCGCAGGGAGAGGACAAAGGAGAATGGTTTTCAGCTGCAAGAGAGGAGCTTGAGTTAAGATCTTGGGAAGAAATGCTTTCCTGTGAGGGTGGGCAGGCCCAGGTTACCCAGGGAACCTGTGGCTGCCCCATCCCTGGAGGGGTTCCAGGCCAGGTTGGATGGGCCTTGGAGCCCCTGATCCAGTGAGAGGTGTCCCTGCCCATGGCAGGGAGTGGGACTGGATGGGCTTTGAGGTTCCTTCCAACCCAAACCATTCTATGATTTGCTGTGTAAGCAGCATGGAGCCAGACTCGGAAACTGAGCCTTTTGAGCTCTAGAAGACTTACACAGTTCTACAAGTACCAAGTATCTGTGGATCAAGTCCTTATTTACTGTCAAATTCTTTTTATGGCAGTATAATTATTAGCTTTACTGGCACTGTTACCTTCGTAACTAATTAGGAATCTTGGATGGATGCAGAAAATGATTAATATTTAGTCACTATGCGTCTACTACAGAAGCAGCCTATTATCAAACAAGTGACACCTCCACAAACTTAAATTAAATAATGGCTCCCGGAGAGGATTCAGAGTCCCTGACAAAATGGCAAGTGATTTCAGTAACAAAGCTGAGCAACTGGTGATGGATCACAGTTTTTTCACTCCCTCTCTTCCAGCCTGTAATAGAACAAATGATCATTTTTCAGCCTAACTGAATACAGCCGTCCTGCTCATACACAACCAGAGACAAAGCTGTTATCGTCTGCTTCATTAAAATGCATTTTTATGTCACCTGAAAAATTATAAAAAATCGGTGCCGTTGATAGAGAAGATTAGAAGAATAAAATTTATCATGTAAACAGAACTTACAAATGAGGCATATTTTGGCATTTGTATTGCTTATGCTTGTGCAAGACAGATAAGTCCTGAGCACTAAAGCATACAGAGCATCCGTATTGTGCCTGTAATTAGAGCTTCTTAACTAAAAATTATGTCAGTGCACAACTTTCAAGAAACATTTTGTTATTTTCAGCTGTGATGGCCACTGGCCCACACTGAGCAATTTCAGAGAAGCTGTCAGGCAGAACCACAGAGAATCCAGTGGCGCTCATAGTTTGGAAGAAAAACAGATTTATTTTTTTTTTATAATTATTAGAAAAAGCAAAATATCCATTAGCCTTTCCCAACATGAAAATCAAATCTTCAAGCAAGAGTACTGCATTTCAAGTGTAATTTTAATCACACTAAAGCTTTCTAAGATAGCCTGTGCGGTTCTCTCACCCTCCACAGCCAGGTGGCAAACCTACTCAGTTTTCCTCTTCCCCCTCCAATCCAACCTGTAGCTTTCATTGCCCGAAGATGCTGGGAAGAGACTTAGGAAGCTGGATAGTTATTTAAAAAACAATTAGGATTTAACACTAGAAAAGTAACTTCTATTCTTCCATAATTCTGCTTTGAGCAAGAACGCGACAGGGCTTCTCTGCCATTTCTGCACAGAGCATCCCTTCCACGAACCAATATCCCTTACCGACTGCTGCCACGACAATCTCTTACTGACTGCTGCCACGACACTGGAACAGAGAATGGGGGTTCATTGATGCATGGACCAAGCTCCATCTTGTTTTCTTACTAAAATGCTCTCACCCGTTTCCAGTTCTGCTCATTCTTGAACTCTCTACAGCTGCAGTTCAGTCTTAGGATTCCCCTTGTTCAGCCTGAGCCGAAAGCTCGTGGTCCAACAGAATGGAAGCCAAGGCTAAGACAAAGATATTACACAAACTATCTGCAGGGGAAAAAAAAGATGTGTGTGTAGGAATCAAATGTCACCTTGCCAAGTTGGAGACAACACTAATCTGTCTCCACAATTGCTTTGTTTTAGGTGGGTTTTTATGTTTTTAAAGCAATCTTGTTAGGAACAGCAAACTGCCATTCCCCATGGTTTAGACAGCAAACTATCAAAACAAAACAGTGATATGCCATATCAAGTAATCCTTTTCAGGGCTCTATGTATTTAGTAAAGGGTAATTACAACGTAAGTTGTTGGCCCAGAAGGCCAACCATGTCCTGGGCTGTATCAAAAGCAGAGTGGCCAGCAGGGCAAGAGAGGCAATTCTGCCCCTCTGTTCCTCTCATGTGAGACCTCATCTGGAGGATTGTGTCCAGGTCTGGAATCCTCAACATAAGAAGGACATGGAGCTGTTGGAACAGGTCCAGAGGAGGTTACAAAGATTATCAGAGGGCTGGAGCACCTCCCATACAAGGACAGGCTGAGAGAGTTGGGGTTCTTCAGGCTGGAGAAGAGAAAGCTCCAAGGAGACCTTAGAGTGACCTCCCAGTACCTGCAAGGGCTACAAGAAAGCTGGGGAGGGACTGTTCACAAAGGCTTGTAGTGGTAGGACTGGGGGCAATGGGTATAAACTGGAGAGGGGCAGATTTATACTAAACATAAGGAGGAATTTCTTCACTATGAGAGTGGTGAGGCACTGGAACAGGTTGCCCAGGGAAGTTGTGGCTGCCCCATCCCTGGAGGTGTTCAAGGCCAGGTCGGATGGGCCTTGGGCAGCCTGATCCAGTGGGATGTGTCCCTGCACATGGCAGGGGGTTGAAACTGGATGATCTTTAAGGTCCCTTCCAACCCAAACTATTCTGTGATTCTATATTAACTCAGCCTAAGCCACAATTACTTGGAAAGACGTCTGAGATTCCTATCATAGACAAAACACAGAAAATTATCAAAGCATTGCACTATTACGATATTATAATCACATGTCTAGGTATTGAAGAGGTAAGGATTCTGTAGACTAAGTTAAATTTCTTAACATAGGCAAGATTGAAACTCAACCAAGCTACTAAAACGACAGGACTATTGAAACAATCTGAAATCAAACCAAGAACTCAGGATGTTGCTGTCAACCCAGGCCAATGATCCAGCCACCCCGCCTTAACCATTACAGAATCATAGACTCATTAAGAGGAAAAGACCTCTACAATAATCAAGTCCGACTACCATTAGAAAAGGTGAACCTGAATTGAAATCACACTACTCATAGCATTTCCAAAACAAACAAAATCTTTTGAAATCTTTGAAATCTTTGAAAATCTTTGAAAAGAGAGCTAAACAATATTTGTAATATTTCAATTACAAAATTGCTTTCTAATGCATAAACAAACTCACTTAATCGTAGATCTTGGGGTGCTGGGATAACGTATCCCAAGGAGCCCACACCAGGAACCCTCCTGACGCCATTTATTACATTTGCATTCAGAATGAGAAGCAAACTGTGAAATGTGTCTTATTAAGACTATCAGTCTTTTAAAAGTCAATCATACATTAACAAATATGGATTATCTTTAAAAAAAAACCTAAATTCCCAAATTTGTAAATTAAGGTACGTACAAAGTAATGGAGAGTAACTAGCTCAGTGGAATTTAAGCAAGAAAGCTTTCATTAAATCAGGGACACACACACGCAGAGCCCCCCAAACCAAACAGATAAAGAGCAAAACCAGTTTCATAGAATCATAGAATCACTAGGTTGGAAGGGACCCACTGGGTCATCGAGTTTTCCCATGATCACAAGAGAGGAACACTTATGCTCGCTCCCTTGGTTCTGCTTGCCATGGCAAAAGTGCTCAGCAGCCCTAGAAATGCTGGTGCTCCCTGTGCTCTCCAGCTGCTCTTAGTGCTGTAATGTCATGGCTCAGTTTCCTTTTGGAGAAGAACACGACATAGGATGATGCTATACTTAAACCAGATTCCGGACCTCCTAGCAGATAAAATCTGAATGAAAGGTCAGTGAATTGAAGACCGTCACTGTGTCACCGGCCAGAACATCATCAGACAGCGAGAAGGGAAAAGGCGGCCGAGTCCACACGGCATGTCAGGGCGTCTGGTTTATTTTCTTCCTTTGCACAAGGCGAGGGTGAATAGTCTTTGTTTCAGTGTGATACTTCCGAGCTGCACAGCTCGGGCTTCTATAGATAGAACTTGTGAGATATAAACGAACATTAAAACTGGCTCCAGCTCTGTTGCTAAGGAACCACGACGGATAGTGGTTTTGGCCCTCTTCATTTATAAAATAACCACTCCGCTCTATGGGAAAGCGAACACAATCTCTCAAGTCCTCCAGTGCCTTGTTCTCATTTTTAAATGAACACAGAAGGATGATCGAGGATGCTAGGAAGTGTAAGCGATCTCCATTTTTAAGATGCCCTTGAAAATGAGATGAAAAACATGGTTTCAACAATCAACTGCCATCAGACTTATTAATCTTCCAACCAGCAGATTCTTTCCCCTTGGCAACAGTGAATTATGTGTGTGTGCTACCGTCCCTCTACTACAAACCTTCTTCTAGAAAACAAACCTACACAACAGCTTCTGAAAGCCCCTACAAATTATTCTGTTTACACTGAAGTTCAACTTTGAGTCTGGAGTTTCACTTCCCATCCCCGCTCAGAAACAGCCTCTTCACTGTGGCAAGTGGCCAGTGTAAACATTTGTCGTGTTATTCTTTGGGATCAGCAATATGGTAAGTGCTTAATAGATAAAAATATACCACATAAAGGCAGAAAGACGATGAATTGAGAAGCATATGGTGGTTAAACAAAGTAAATAGAAAAAATGATATTGTTATGGAAAGACTAACTTATCTGGCAGCTGCGGAAAGATCAAGATTAGCGAAAGCAGTGAAATCACCCATTTTGAAGCCAAGGTCACTGCCAGGATTTATGGATTTATCCCTGAAGGCAGCTTTTGCTGAACATGAAATGCCGAAATAATTTTTTTTTCACACACACAAACACCCCTCCGCCCCCATTTGGGCAATTTCATTTGCTGGAGGCTTTTAAAATTCATTCCTTGCCACAGCTGGTTAAACAATGGAATCTTTCTGCAAACTAAAAGGAGAAAATTGATTGCCCTACACAAACTTTTCTGCACGTATAATTGATTTTTAATTCACTGTCTTATTTCTGAAAGGACTTGACAATAAACTCAGGACTCTATGTGTGATATCGATCCCTTTAAACAAGGGCTTGGATCAAAGACTGATACAAGTTAATCACAGCCAAAAAGACGGTTATCTTCGGTCTAGACGCCTGTGTTCAAACTAAATACACCTTTTCTAGTCATATTACACCTTATAATTTCTAGCTCAACTGCACCTTACAGATCTGTATACCTGCCAACTCTAAATAACTGGAATTTAATGCAACTTTTAAATAATAACATTTTTCCCCCAAGCAGAATAATGTCATCCTTCATCAGTTACCTTTTACTGTGAGGACTGATGGTTCTTTCACATGCTAAGCTCTTGGAATAACCTATGTCAAGACTGTACATTCCTACTCTTTCTGGAACTAAAATCTTATTTATTCTTCTTCCTAGACCACAGCAATTTGCATTCGTTTTTTTATTTCACTGCTCAGTTAATTTTCAACTGTTCCTGATAAAACACTTGCAAATGGTATCAGACTTCTTGATTTGGAAGGTCCAGAAAATGTGAATTTAGTGGGATTCTCACTCCACTATCCTAGAATCACAGGAGCTGTAACATTTACTTCTTGTGGATAGAAATATCAAAATTGAGCAATAATGAGTATCTTGACCTTCTATGCCCACTTGCTTTCTCAAACGCAGCCCTGCAATGCCAGCCTCCCTTTCCAACATCCCTGGATGATTTCCCCCTGCTCAACTATTCCAGAGGCTCTGTTTCAATTTCGCTATGAATTACATTTTCTATAGCTGCCATATAAACAGTAAATAAAATTCATGGTATTTTTGCCCCAGTAAGCAGCTCTGTCTTCCAGCATATCTGAAAAGCCTGGCTTCAAAGCAGTAAACAGAAAAAGCCAATGTTTTCATGAGCAGATGCTCCAAAAAGGGCAAACAAGAGACATTTGAAGATGATTCCAGGCAAAGAAGCCAAGCAAATAAGTATGTGTGTTTTGCATAAGCAATTTCTTGACCAGCAACACTGGATTACAAAGACATTAAGGAAGGAGTTTGCTGTATCTTGTCAGTTCTGGCAGAAGAATCTCCACTTGTGTTTTACAACAAATGAGCTTTAAGCCAAAGCCAGGTGTAGATATTTTAAAATTTATGAACTTGTAAATCCATGTACATGGCCAATTAAGGTTTATTGCCAGCAAGGATTAACTATCCCTGCACATAAATTTAAGAGGTTGTTTACCTCAACTACTCTATATCAAAAGCAACGTAAAATATTTAAAGGGCAGCATATTTCATAATAAAAGCAAGTTATCAAGGACGTCACGGGGTGCCATCAACAGCTCTGCATGGAGATGCACAAGCAAAAAACCTTCCTAAGGAAGACTGAGCAATTTCTTTTGAGGAATTTAACATCTCAAGTGTAGAAAAGAAAGGATAAAGTGTTGGAGAAATAATGTGTAACTCCTGTTTCACCCAGATTCTCTCTAACTTTGGAAGACAAGGCCCTGAATTTTAAAGGTGGTTCATTTTGCCTCCTCAGTGTTGTTCATAATCAACACTTGAATGCTAATTAGGAGCACAATTCCATGCAGCAAAAGCATCCCTGTGCAATAAACTGCAAGACAGCAACAGCAGTGAACTCTGCCTATAGCTAGCATGCATAAGTAAACAGAATTAATAACTACCCAAGTGTGGACAAGTGACTTAATCTGTTTCGATTAGATGCAGCTCAGCCTGAGGCCTTTGGGTTATTTAAAATGTGCTCATCATGTTTAATTTAAAACATAATAAACTACAGGTTCTTTTAGTTCTGATTTGTATTTCTCCCTTCTGTAAGCCATATTGATTTTGTGAGCACTTTTGATAAAAAGACAGAAAAATGCACATTCTGACTAAAGACAAAACTGTGAGAACCAGCCAGCAGGGCTCATGTGAAGAAAAGCAAGAACCATTCAATTTTCTTCTCCATTTCCAATACGATGCATGCCAGAATTGAAAACATTTTCATTAAAATAAGAAAACTTAGATGAAAATTGTCTCCTCTGTGACAGCCACGTGATAGGGTATTTATCTGAAACAGAAGGTGCACGATAAGCTCACTTTTGGACCTGGAGCAAGTGCAGGGTCAAAATCATCCTGATGATCATGGACTATAAAAGCCATTTTGCCGAGAAGATTTTGTCCCCAAACAGGTGGAAATTACATAAGTACAATTTTTCTTTGGAAATATTCCCACTGAAACCGTATCAGGAAATATGAGCGTTTAATTGAACCTGATCTGAAAGAAGCTGACGGTCATAGTTCCAGACTTGGAATCTGTGGAAAGCAAAGCATGACATCACCAGGGAAAGCACCAGGGTGTTAAGACAGGCGTTGAGTTTCAGGTTTGTTGTATTTACTCCCCCACAGACAATGAACTCCAGCTCTGCAGGTTTCACTGTACAATTTCAATGTTAGTTTTGCAAAATTTCCAACTGGAGAAGAACTGACCAGCACCATTCTGTTCTTATCAGGGATTTCAGATTGCTCGCATCAAAAATGCCTGCACTATGTCACAGATTAGAAGAGATATTTTTTAGAGTTGACCATGAGTTGCAGAGAAGAGCTCACATCTCTCTCACTCTGACAATCCCTTTCAGAGTTTGAGCGAAGCATTTTTGTTTTCTTAGTGAGCTGAAAGTACAAGAAATACTAACTCCAGCTGGCCTGCACTACAACAAACTTGTACAGAATGACAAAATCAATGTCAGAGAGACTGGGAACCACTGGGACTTAGGGACACTGGGAAAGGTGGCTGAAGAAAAACAGAGGAGAAAAGTCGCTACTCTGCAGTCTCCTGTAAGCCAAAACCATCACACGGAAAACATGCCCGCAGCTAAGTCAGCTTTCCCAGCTACACTGACCTTGCCCTAGCAGAGGCTGTCATGCCACAACACTCAATGGTAAGAAACTTGTAAAAGAGCACTGCCACCAGCTGCATCAAGAGACGCCTTGCTCCAAGGCTTCTTCCCAAATTATGCATCTACTTTGAACTGCATCACTTCCTATATGAAACTGCAGGACAAGATTCCACCAGGTGACGCTGAATGTTGGTCTACAAAGTGTGTCCTTAGAGAGTACTTGAATCTGGCATTATATATGGCAATTGCTCAATGAATTTGTCCACAGAAGAAAATTCCTGAACATTAGAAGAGAAACCAACTCCCCTCATCAAACCACAGCTGGAAATTGCATTGTGGAAACCCCATCCCTGGAGGTGTTTGAGGCCAGGTTGGATGGGGTGCTTTGAGCAACCTGATCCAGTGGGAGGCGTCCCTGCCCATAGCACAGAGGTTTGGAACTGGGTGATCTTTAAGGTTTCTTCCAATCCAAACCATCCTGAGATTCTAAATTGATGCTGTCAGGTGTGCGCAAGCCGTCATAAACAGGAAGCAGCTGCTGGTAGAGCTCCCTGCGGATGCACCAGTAAAGAAGTTTTTGGCCACTTCTATCAGGCAGGGTGGAAGACTGTTTTTCATAGTGTGCCTCTGAATTTACATACCTGAATAAATTAGGTTTAAAAATAACCGTAGGTTTAGAAACACAAGGGAGACAACAACCCTCCATCTTCATATTTACAGAGCCTTCCATTTAATTCAATCACGGGCAAATTTTATCCTCTGTTTAATTTGATCTTAACCTCTGTAACTACATCATCAGTAACAAAAATAACTTCCATCCTTTATTTTAATCAGTTCTGATCACTGCAAAGCAGCTCTTGGTCAAAGGCAACAAAGTTGTTTTAATTAACAAGAAAGGATTCATTTTGGGCAACAGTGAGTCCACAGAGAAAGTTTAAAGCTTTATAAACAAACACATTTTCAATAAATTGAGTTATTCACAGAGGATTATATCACAAATAGTACAGAGCCCTGTGCTGGACGCAGCGTTGCTATTATGCGCATCACAAAATCAACTGCATTAACCAAAGAGGGAAGTGGACTCAAAGTACTTGTGCACATGATGAACCACCCAACTTCCAGGGCATTTTTGACTTAGGGAAGTGTAAAGTTTTAAGGATCAGTTTTGTACTAAGCCAGTTCTTTCCCTGAATCAGTATGACTGCACTTCAACTCCAGTTGCTTCTGACGCTGCCAGAAGCTGCTCTCCGTCTGGCCACATTGCCTTACACCCTCCCTGCAACAGAACAGTTCTGATGCTCATCTTAAACTGGCAGAAAATTAACTCAAGAATAGCCAGGAGTGAGACTCTCTCGGGGTCCAGGGCATGGCACAGGTAAAGTATGATTATACGATTAAAAAAGCAGGAATGGAAAAATTGAAACACTAAAAGCCATGATCTCCATTCTTTCAGTTGGTCACCAGCCACCAAATCCGAGAAGGGCAACTCATCAAGGCTTTGTAGCTAGGGTGGAACTTGCTTATTTGTATAAGGTGTGAAAACGACGTAAGTAAACGTTTGCTGGGCCATTAGAAAAGATTTATTCAAAGTCCAGCACAGAGAAGAACACTATTTGGACCTGGGTGTTCCACTGCCCTTAGAAGTGTCTCTCGTGGTATATCAACCAGCCACGTCACTTAAGGCTTCCTCCTCGTCCTCACTTATCATCATGAAACAAAGGGGGGACACTTAATAGGGTTCTCACCTATACTTAATTGTTTTGGCCAGACTTTGTGTTTGACACATCAGTGGTTTCAGAAAAACGCTTTGTTGTGGAGTTCCTATGCAGCTCAAGCACCCTGTGAATCATGCCGAGTTTTCCTTGTTTTCACAGAGCCAACAGTAAGGAAAATTCCCTTACAAGTCTCAGACATGCTCAGAAGCGCAGTAGAGCTGCTTTAATCTGGCCTTTTCTGCAAACTGCCAGGGACAAACATGCTCTGAAGTTGTGCAGGTGGAGCTTAGCAGTCTATAAATAAGAGCACAGTTTGATCTTTGGCTGGGCTGAGGCTGGAGGGCTGCCAAGTGTTTCTGGAAACTTGGATGGAACAGAACAAGAACAAATACGATAAAATGAGCTGAGACTGACAATGATTTATAGAGTCAATGATGATTATTCTGTACTCACAGAGTTTGCACGTTCAGAGCAATGTTTCACTTCTCAATAAACTCGGCTTTTTCCTATTCATAAGCCTCTGTTCTCTGTCATTGAACGTGGAGTGCTCGACAAAAAACCCTGAGCTGCAGCAGCTACATCTGAGTGCAGCTGATGGAAAAAAACAAGCAGTGAAAAAAATCTACACGGAAAAAAGAAGTGTTGGCACTGCACAATTTAACCATCAATGCAGGAAAGAACGTACGCAGAGAAAACAGAGTTAAAATAATACAAATAGAAACTTAACACAGGGCAGAGCACTTGAGTATTTGTTCCAGCACTCAGTTCCCACAACAAAATTCCCTTGTATGACGAGATAGAGGTAAAACAGGAAACTGCGTTCTGGGCTTTTTACTCATCCTCGTCTCCACTTTGCTACTGGTGTTGGCACATGATCCTCTTTCGCTCTGTGACTTCAGGTGATCTCCTCGTCACAAAGGTTCTTTCAGAATAAGCCTGCCATGACACAGGTTTAGAGGGGCTGCCATACCCCCCATTGAGCTCGTGCAAAAAGGTTTACCCAGGAAGAGAGCAAGCACACACAATGCATCAGAATAACTCCCTGACAGACTTCCAGAGAGAGTCAAGCTTTAAAAAAAGTCTCCCAGCCATTGTCTGAATAATTAAAAATGCAAAGAAACTGCAGAAGCTTCACCTATTACTAATCATAGAACCGTTTGGTTGGAAAAGATCTTTGAGATCATCGAGTCCAATCACACCTGTTCACTATTAAATCAGATCCCTGAGCAGTTCATCTACCTGTCTTTTAAACCCCTTCAGGGATGGTGGTTCAACCATAGCCCTGGGCAGCTGTTCCAGTGCCCAAGAGCCCTTTCAGTCAGGAAATTTTTCTTAATATCCCATCTATACCTCCCCTGGAGCAACTTGAGGCCATTTCCTATCATCCCATTACTTGTTACTTGGAAGAAGAGACCAACACTCTCCTTGCTACAACCTCAGGTAGTTATAGACAGTGATATGGTCTCCCCTCAGCCCCCTTTTCTCCAGACTAAAGAACGTGGTTCCCTCAGCCACCTCTTCTAAGACTTGTTCTCCAGTTCCTTTACCAGCTTTGTTCCCCTTCTCTGGACGTGCTCCAGAACCTCAATGTCCTTGGAGTGAGGGGCCCAAAACTGAGAACAGCGTCTGAGGTGCAGCCTCACCAATGCCAAGTATAGGGGCACAATCACTTCTCCAGTCCTGCTGGCCGCACTGTTTCATTCTCTTTTACGGCACCAATGCCAGCTTTATCAATGGCTTGATGAGACAACAGGATTTTTAGTTTTATTTACCTCTTTAAATACTTTACCACTTGCACCAGCTTAAAAAAATCATTCATTCAAGGAAAACAAACAAATCAAACTCTTTTCTCCTGTCACTTTTACCCTACCAGATTTTTTCACTTCTGTTCCCAGTAAGCCTACCTGACCAGTTGAATGGCTACCTCTGTTTATTCCAACACCATACATAAGAGAAGCAGCTTTTCCAACAGTGCAAGGTAAAAGCCATAAGCGAGTTTGAAATTCTTCAGTAATAAACATTTTACCACAACTAACTTCCAATCATCTGATTTTCTACTCTAATGCCCGATGCAGCCTAATTATTGAGCTTGAAAATAAAACATTTTCCATTTCGCAAACCCAGATATGTCTCGTCAGGTGGCTGCAGTGGCACAGACTTCTTACACGTTATATTTCACATACATCTCTTCTGCGAAGCACAATTAACAGCACCGTTAAAATGCAAAATATTTTTAGGATGCAATCCAAGAGAACTTGTTCAGCATTTTGCCCGAGTACTGAAAATGCACGAGAGTTACTTTTTCTTTTTAAACAGTTGGGCACTCACGTGCGAGCTTCACTGCACAGTCTGACAAACAAAGGGTTGTAATGGAGCACCGTTTGGATTCCAAACGCTGCCAGAAAATGCATCTTGTGTTGAATGGGTATTTAAGAATGTTTGTTTACAAGTTGTCAGCAAATTAAGAATCTATAATTTGCTCCCAACTTCTCATCATTCATTGTGGCTTACAACACTACAGAAAACTGTTTATTAAGAACAGTTGCATTATATCATACATACAAAAATTAAGGCAGCAGAAACCTCACAATTGCAGCAATTAAGGTGCAGAATGAACCACAAGCAGCAGCTTTGCTTCACTAATTCTCATGCAGATATCATCTCCCCCAAATTCTGGAAAAATACCCAGAAATAAACATAAAAGTGGTCCATGTGCATGCGCAGCCCTTTCCCATCAGCACAACCTCACTGTCAACTCCAGCTTTTATGAAGTCTTTCTTTGGTCAAAATCACATTTTTTTCCATCCAGGCTGAGGAGCATTATCTTCCAGTAAGCAAATAACAACAGTAAAATCTCGATCCAAAGTCATACACACCAATAATCAACTTCTGTCTGAAGAGAAGAATGACATTCCCATGTTCCTTCCCTACCTGCATCACAAGCCCACACCATTAACACAGCACACACTGGAAGGACTGAAGGAGTCGTGTGGAAGAGTCCACACAGTGACTATGAAGCTGTCCAAGTTGATGAGACTTGCAGTGTACCAGGATTCATTTCATGAGCCCAAATCCCTCAGTGGTTCCAGGCCCATAACTGCGGACACAATACCACACTGCACACCCAATCCATCATGTCCATACATCATTTTGGGTACTACATATAACACGGATTCACTGCTTTCAGGACAGTTTTGGAGCCTGACAATTTCTATGTACTTTACAGTAAATGCGGATGGCACGGCTAAATCCCAGCTTTCAGATAATCTTGTTTTGGTCTGCTCTTTGTCAAAGATTCATCCATCAAGAGCTATGTCAGTAAACACTTTCCAACATTCCATGTGAGGGGAAGAAAGGATTTAATCTCAACCTTTGCTTAGGAGAAGCACTAATATCCAACCTCCTGTTAGCGAAGCTGAGCTGACATTGTCAGCTTCCTGCAGTACCAGCAGGAAGAATACTTTGCATGCCTTGTACATCTTGTTCTATTGCAATTAAGGAATGTAGCCAGCCTTCCCGGAGGTGAAAATGAAGTGAACTTTAAGAGTCCAGAAGTTCTGCAGCTGTTCATTTACCCTCTCAAAACCAACCACTTGACCCACTACTCTCTCATTCTGCTATTAGAATGGCATTTTCCCCAGCCTAATAAAGCCCCGTATATTAAACTAGGGCACAATTGTGTAAAAACCTGTCCTGTGCAACAGATTTTCCCCTCTTCTTTCACATAAAGATAACCTCTTTATAAAACAAAAAGAAAGAGAAAAGCAAGGGAAACAACATGAAATACAAAGCGCAAGGGAATAATTAATTTCCCTACCACTTCATCTTCAGTCCAACACTTCTCAATCAGTTTTGGCACCGGTTTCTTCACCAATCGCTGCAGGGCTTTTCCAGCATCATAGTTACTTTCATGTAGCTAAAAAATAAAGAAGACAAACAGATCATTCAACGAAATTAGCAGTGATCTGATATTGGAGCAAAACCACTAAAGCGGCCACACGAGATTTACTATGCCTAATTATTTTTACTATTGATATACGAAGTGAAATTTAAATAACCTGAAGGGTAATGAGGTTTTCAGTAGAAGAAAAAGCATTGAAACAAGTATGTTTTCCCCTTCCTTCCTAAACTTGTCCTAGATAATGTTTGAGGCCATAAAGCACTGAAGAAAGCCCTGAAAATTCTTTTTCACGTTAGAAATTCAAATTTGAAGAAGCTCCAACAAAATATTTTTTAAAGGAGTCGTACTTTATACAGCACATTTTGTGCAGATTAGTAAACCCAACTGGAAAAACCAACATACAAAAGGGATTGCAAGCCATGGGATATCAAGCTTACTCACCCATTCTCTCTGATTTTATTGCAGTGCAAAGATCACCACGTTGTTGGAAAACGAGTATAGAAAAGAAACAAAACCTCTACAGAGAGCTACAGGAGTGCATAAAAACAGGGATGTCTAAGTCCACATTCTGTTTCAGCTGGTCACAGACTACATTGTACCTTATTTTCAACCATAAATTTGGTATCTGCATGATCAAAAGCTGCCTGAAGTAGACAGTAGACTTTTAAATCAGGGTGAGGTAGAAAAGCAACTACATTAAAAACCCATGCAACAATGAACCCATGAGAATCTCCTTGATAGAAAACACACTGCGCACTGCAGATTTACAGCCTGTCATGTCTTCCAAGTACAGTGGGATTTTAAGAACTGAAGAACTAGGCCAGAGCTCTGCTCTATGTCTTCTGAAAATGATCTAAAAGAAACATTGCTTGGATGACGAAAAACAAATTATCCTCCTACACAAAAGGGCTACAATTTGCATGGAAACTGCCTCACACAGCCAACAGGCAGTTTTTCTAACCCAGGTGCTAAGCACACCAAAGCTTAAAAGCTATCTGTTAACAGTGGAGAATTTTACAGACCCTCAGAAGTTTCTTTACAATAGAGACAACCAAAATATGATTCTGTATTTTGATTATCTCCTACTTTTCCTTCCTACCCAAAATTTATCCTGAGCCACCTGCATCCCACTCTCTAGAAACATTCGAGCTGCTAAACCTGTGCTTAAACACTCTCAGAAAACACTTCGACAAGTACCAGAACTCTTGAATTTTCCCCAGGACCGATGAACTGAACAAGGATCAGAATACAATTACTGAACAGTGACAAGCTATTAACGACTTTGACGCTAATAATATAAAGGTTTAACAAAACCTGATTACAAGAGGGAAAGTCTCATTTTTCTTACATCAAATGGGGGAAATTTCAGAACAGAATTCTGCTTCGAATAAAAATAGCAAGATTATTTTCTTAGCGCTGCTTACTTTAGCTTTGCATCTCTCAACCAATCCATATACACCAATTATGTAAGTTCGACAATGGCCAGACCCTTCCACCCTGGGGCCATCTCTGAACAGAATTGTTTTTTCCTTATATTGCATCTTTTATCTCATCTTAACTCAGCGTGGAAGCTCTTTGGCGCCTGACAATGCTCTGCATTCACACTGCATCCAATAGAATGATTCAGAGAGACTTTTAAGAGCTCTAAATTACTCACATTTACTTCTGTTATGTAGGTCTAAGTGATCTCTATTAAGAAATAAAGGCAGACATCCCAATCAAGACAGAAGGGAAGGGAAAAAAAAATCACTAGCCCTACAGAAATTTTTTTTAGCAAGACTATAATACAAATCCATTTCCATCAAAAAAAAGCCAGCATTGTGCAGCTGTCCCAGTAAATCATGTTGCTATGAAAGGTTTGTGCACTGACTTTTGAAAGCCACCACACAACTTACAGAAAGAAGAAGGTGAAATGGCAACTTCAATTGCTACGATGGCATCTACAGCGAAATACAGACATGCTTGCACTGGCCCAGGCTGCCCAGAGAAGTCATGGCTGCCCCATCCCTGAAGGTGTTGGAGCCCAGGTTAGACAGGGCTTGGAGCATCCTGATCCAGTGGGAGGTGTCTCTGCCCATGGCAGGAACTGAATGGGCTTCAAGGTCCCTTCCAATCCTAATCACGCTATGATTCCATGATTTTAAGTCATAATGCACGCCTTCTACTGACAGAGATGAATGTGTTCCTAGCTGTGTTAAAGGAGAAATGAGTACAATATGGGTTGCACTTCACACCAATTGGCTCAAATCTTCTATCACCAGCAGGAACAGAGCTTGAACTGATGGTATTCTTCCGCGTCCACCATGTTACTGGGGCATTCAAAACTTATTTATACTTGGGGGACTTTAAAGAAAGTAAAGTACTTCTAAAAATAAAAGGTCACTGCTGGGCAAAGACCTCCAATCATTACCTGCAGTGTGTTTTGTTTTCAGAACAAATAGTAATGTTCCCTTAACTGGTGACCTGAACATCTTTTTTTTGTCCTCACCACTGGTTGAACCAATAATAGCATACAGAGTGTTACTGCAGCGAAACACGTGCTTGGCTAACAGAATGGGAACAAGCATGAAAATTAACCCAGAGAGGTTTTCTATTCATTTCCAGCTTTCCATATAGCACCTATGGGGAAGTTACAGATACTCTGAGCAATAATTTCCTCCCCATGCGCCTCCCTCAGCTACGTGATCTCTGTGAGCTGCTGCTATGAGATGCATTAACGCATCAGAGCCATCAATAGTCCCCCACGCTGCTTCAAGTCAGGCAGAGACATGACCAGAGATCACCTAGTAGAAACCATCACTTTCAAACCTCTCTCCCCAGGTGAAATCTCCTAACATACAACAGGCTAATGGCTGGTAAATCTGCGTCCACTGACTCCCAGCTCCCGTGACTACACCTCCATGCAAGCAAAACAGCAATCTCAGTCCATCTTACGTAAGCCACGAGGCAACTGATAAGGGTAGAAAGTTCGCCTTGCAGCGTGACTGCTCAATGCAACACTCAAACACCACCATTGACTTGAAACTTCTTTTTAACCTGTTTTTTTTAATACTCTCATGGTATGCAATAGCTACTTACAGCCATGAAAATAAGATGTTGTCTTTTCTACTGGGTACAAATTCATTTGCTCCTTGTTTGCACTCCAGCACTGGGAAGGGATCCATCTTGAAGAAAAAAGCACTGTTTGTTTTGCCATCTCACCTTGCAAATGCTTTTCACTGTGCATGCCCCTACCTTGAAGATTTTTCACTTAGGAAATCTGGCTGTGTTGAAGAGAATGGTGCTTCTGGTTTTTTTCCCCTCTTTGCTCCCTCTCAAAACATGCAGTGATGCCAAAGCTTCTTTATAACTTGGAGGCACCTTTATTTTGCCTCAAGGACAACACGTGTTTTTCCCTGGCAGCCCTACTGCCCAAGCAGTTCAAGCTGCAAACATCAGCCCAGAAAGAACAGAGTGGTCTAATGGGTAACCACTCTGGTTACTGACAAATTGAAGAGTTTCCAGGCCATCAGAACTGGTCTAGATCAATACAAGCACTTTCGACCAAGTAATTACATTAATAACAATCACAAAACCCATAAGCACAGACACGAAAGAGGAAGAACCACATGAAGTAAAAGACAGATGTGAAAATAAGATAACTGACAGAGGTTTAGAGACTCCTGAAAAATGTTACTTTTAGCAAGCAGAGGAAAAAAAAAGCTTTTATAAGTGCCAGGAGTAGGATAATGCAGCAAAAAGGAAAAATATTTTTTTTAAGTGCCAGAATTAAATTGACTTGTTCCAATCCAGCTCATTCTCTGCTTATTACTTTTGGCCATTTAATATACACAAGCACTTTATTGGCAAGCAGCTCCAACACATAAATAATAGCTAATGATGACTGCCTATGGTTTCATTAACTTCTGGTTGAACTTCTCGAGGTATTGCTATAAGCACGAGATTACTATCCTGTCATCTACAGAATCACCATTTTTAGCATTAACTCTGCCATCTACATTTTGAACCTGAGTCATTATGCCTGTATAGAAATGCAACAAAAGGAATCGACACAAACGTACTTACTCTTTAAAACAGAAGGTACAGCTGCATCACTGGACAGGCCTTTAGATTTAAGAAAAATTCTGAATGTGCATGTGTCCAAGCCACTCATTTACATTACAATAGTCATTAAACAACACAAGATCACAGGCTTTATTACCATAAAGCCTGCACATTACCACAAGGTTTCACGTTTCCACTACGGCTCCTCGACAAAGCTGCCATTTTCTGGTGCCTGATGTTGCAAATAAATTCTCCTTTTGGCATGGCTCAGCTGTCAGGCACCTCTGTTCTGTAATGAGCCCATGAATTACATCTTGCAGCTCTGACATCTCTGGTCTTGCTCATCAAAATATTGTTCTTCAACTGTAATTTATAACTTAATTTAAATGTCCCTTTTACTGTGACCTTTTTAGATCAGAATGGCATTGCATCTGGCAGCTTCTCCTTCAGCAAGGCATCCTTTCGCAATTACAGTCATTATGATCCCTGTTGAAAAGCCCATCCGAGTTCAGCTGCATTCATGCTACAATATTAAATAACTGCAGTCCATTAAGAACACTGTTAAGAATCCAGAGCCTTTTTCTCTAAAGAAAAATTGCTACTGTGCAGTGAGAAAATAGCACTGAACCACTTTGAAATCTACCTAGAAAAGCCAGTAAAAGGGATTGTTCAGCCAGAACACACTTTTGTGGGGATACAGTCACATCCAGCATTTAGAGGAATTGAGGAGTCTTCCAGGTGCTGGATCTTCTACTGGTCATGGACAAATCCCATCACTTGTCAAGGCACAAGGCTTAACCTGCCAAACATGAGGTAAATACTACCAATATTGCAAGAGCATTTTAAGATTCAAATAATACAGATGAGTTCATTTTCTCACTGCTGCCATGCAAGAGGCTTCAGTGGAAGCACAGATGATGCTGAGTGCTGGGTGCTGCACCACCAATATTTACACAATACAACCCTAACTGGAGCACCAGTTATTTTAATCTAAACATGTTTAATAACACTTAATTGTTAAGGAGGGATTTGCTTCTCTCACTGAGGGGGGACAATGGTCAAGATACCCAGCAGCTCTGTCAAACTAGTGTGTTTAAGAAGGTAGGAAATAAAGAGAGAAGGAAAAAGACAACAAGGAAAATGAAAAGCAGAACAAGAATTGCTGTCGTGTAGCTTGAGTAGGTAGGGCTTTTGGCATAATTACTTAATCCAAGCACCCGACTTAATAAGAAATCTAATTCAGCCAATTTCTTTCAGTACTAGAGCTGACAAATTTCAATTGAGGCAGATTCCCTTTATAGCTACGGACATCTTGCCCTACTATCAAATGGAATAAACTCCATAGCAACTGTAACTTATTAGGTGAAACAGCAAAATCTGTTTTCAAATTTGCAGCATTTTAAAGCGCTAATCTTCCCAAATGGCAAGATTTTACTTTCACAAACCATGTCCAGTACCCAACAGAATACTAGCCCCAAATGCCCTTTATTTCCAGGAATTTCCTTCCCCCATCCTCTTTGAAATTCTACCTCATTCCCATCTGCTGCAGCACACCGAACAATCAGGATCACATAAAAAATATGCTGCCCTAAGAAAAGAGAATTACTTTGCTGAGCTCCCTCTGGTGCCCAAGGACAAGGGAACCTTGAACCATTCGAGAACTCTACTTCCCAATAAAAAGGCTCTGCCAAAGGCAGTGTTTTGCCACCGCGCTGTCGCAGCTAATAGGACAGTTTTGACTCCATCCTCGTTGGCAGGGCTTGGCCTGCTATGGAATTTGAAACTAAAAAGGTGACAGAAATCAGTAAGCTACTCCCCTACGAGGCCAGGCGGAGAGAGCTGGGGTTCAGCCTCGAGAAGAGAAGGCTCCAGGGAGACCTTAGAGCAGCTTCCAGTGCTGAAAGGAGCTCCAGGAAAGCTGGGGAGGGGTTCTTGATCAGAGAGGGCAGGGAGAAGACGAGGGGGAATGGTTTGAAGCTGAAAGAGGGAAGATTGAGATGGCATTTTACAAAGGAAATGTTTTTCTGTGAGGGTGGGGAGGCCCTGGCCCAGGTTAACCAGAGAAGCGGTGGCTGCCCCATCCCTGGAGGTGTTCAAGGCCAGATTGGATGGGGCTTGGAGCAACTGGATCCACTGGGAAGTGTCCCTGGCTGGAACTGGATGGGCTTTAAATTCCAACTCAAACCATTCCATGATTCTATGATTCAAAAGAAATTTTTTTTGTTCTATTTTTTTTAAATACCTAATATCATAAATACATAATTTGTGGTACTGACAGCTTGAAAATATAGAAATCAGTCCTCATTCAGCGGGGGTGGGGCAGCAACTTCCATCTCTTGCCCCTCAGTTCTTATCTATTTTAAGCTTCTAAATAACTGATATACAGTGATCTGAGATGCTAATGATGGTGATTAAAAAGCCAAACACTTGTGCCACATCTACTATTCACACTGGCACTACCAGGGCTCTCCCAACCCACTCAGACGACAGATTGGCAAAGGGAGCTGCCTGGGCCAACAGAAGAGGCAGGGCTAAAGTTCCACAGCATCTTGGGTGAAAACTTGCCAAAGTCAGGCAAAACTTGGAATAACATTTAAAAAAAACCCCAAACTTTCGAAAAAAGAATACTTTACATATTCCAAACCCATTTTTAGAATCAACCATGGCAGTCATTTTTGGCCCTTTCATCTGCCTGTTTCAATAGTTTCCCTAGAAAGGTTTCCTGACTCATCTCACAAATAAAGCACTGAAGTGTTTCCCCTAAGAGCAAGTATAAGGATGAATGAAAACTCAAAGTGGCAAAATTGTCTTAGGCACTAGAAGTGGCTTCATTTCCCAACGTGCCCAGGCAGACAGCGATGGCCCCTGAAGTGCTGTGCTACCTCATCTGAACCATGAGAGTAGCTGTTAATTAAGATTCATCCAAAAGGAAAACTAGTAATAATAAGAAATGCTAACATATATTTAAATAATTTTTTATGCTTTCAACCTTGTCTGTAGTTAATGAACAAGAAAATCTGGTCTAAGGGCAAGTTAAAACCGGGAGTAATTTGTCTGGGTTACATCTTACTTAGAAGTGAATTTCCTTAAACTAATATTACCCTGTCGTGTCTGTCACTCATAATGACACGTCGCCATGTAATAGTGTGGCATGAGAAGTCAGGACAAAGCTATTAGTAAAGAAAGACACATACAATATTAGCATACAATTGTTTTGTCTTTCTTCCATGTAGCAGTGCGCAAGCGTAAGTGGGGGATTTTCTTATTGTATAAGGAAAGAGTTGCTGGCTCCAATTGCCCCAGCAAAAATAACGTGTACTAAAATGATGAAAAATTGCAATTCCCTCTTATCCACCCAGTTTACACACTGTTAGCTCCAGCTTCTGTCCTAGGGACTGTCGTTCTACATACCTGATGCGCACTCTTACTCTGCAATCAGAGTAACGGGTAAGGCAGAACTCCGAGAATGAATTATTATCCTGGAATGTTTTTAAAACTGGGAACAAAGAAGTAATTTTACACCTTCTTTACCTGGGTTATCTGAAAAAAGAGCTGCAGAAACTCTGACAGCAAGCATAGAGCAAAAGCAGCAAAGGATACAAGTGATGAGTTTCTGGCTTTGTGTTAGTACGGAGCACAAGAGGATCTTAAAGCAGATCTGATCCTAAATCAGAGCTCTAGAGGTCACAGAAAGCTACATTATCCGTATCACTTAGGAAGACATTGTGTTGGGTGCAATACTGATCCCTGGGGTAACCCACTTGTGACAGGTTGTCAGTTGGAAATGGAGCTACTGACCACCACCCTCGGGGTGCAACCTGTCCACCAGTCCCCCACCCATCACATGGACCACTTCTCTAGACCGTAACAAATGCCTTGTTCTGGAAGGAGGCTGTGGGAAACACATGTATGACTAATATTTTAAGGTTTAATGCATCAAACAGCCTCCTCCCATGAATATTTAAACGAAGCACAAACCCCAGCTTGTTTCAGAGTCAGCCAAAATCAGCTACCTGTGCTATGGTAGCGTAACAGGACTGCCCCTCTCCAGCTAAAAATGGTGAATGACTTCCAGGAACTAAAATGTTCTCCTCCATAGCTCTCACTACAACAGCCACCACCCATCAGGAGGGCAACAAACTCCACATGAAAACGTCGTTTCCTTCCTAGAGGTTACAATGATAAATGTGGCATCGAATCTCAACAGCCAAACAAAGGAACAGGAGTACAAATTTACCTGGAACATTAAGTGAATAATGATTTCAATGAGCTGATAGATCTGTTGCATTGTGCCTTCCAGGATCTTTGTTGCTATCTGCTATAATTAATGATAAATCATTCTGGGGGCTACAGTATCTGTTATTACATAAATAAAACACTGGCAAAGGAGCTTGTCAAGCCTGATTTACATGAAGTGCTGCTCTCAAGTTTATTGGATTTCCATAATAAGAAATTATACCGTATCATTTTTTTCTACATTAATCTTCTGGGTTGAATATGATAATTTCTAAACAAAAATACAACACAGTGTGGGGAAAGGTTCTCATAATTATTTATCAGATAAATCTTAAGTTTTAAATAGTGAACAACAAGACAGAAAGGGCACCATTGTGTCAGGACGACTGATTACCTTTCTTAACTGTTGTAAGTTAGCCTAAAAAAGGAGGTGATAAGAAATAAGTCAAAGTTTCTTAAAATACCCCTCGTGACAGAACTCTGTCATAAGAAAACATTTTTCCAGCACAACTCCAAGTGAACAAGGGAAGTATTTTCACTGATTCCTAAAAATAGGAAAGCACAGAGTTAGTACACAGAGTAGATTTTTGAAGCATGAATAAATGAAACATCAGAGAAGCCCAGAGACCTTTCATCAGCCATTAAGGTCAAACCTTGCAGACTGCCTTTTCATGGAAGCACAACGGTCCATGTTCAGGCAGACTATTTAATAGGAACCTCATAGCGTCAATACAGGGTTGGAATGAACCTAGAGAGGAAGAGGGCTTGCCCCACAACACCTACAAAAGAAAGACTTCAGCAAAGCTGAGGTTAATGAATCACAGAATCATTGAATAGTTTGGGTTGGAAGGGATCTTAAAGCCCATCCAGTTCCAAACCCCCCTGCCATGGGCAGGGACACCTCCCATTAGACCCGGCTGCTCCAAGCCCCATCCATCGCGGCCTTGAACACCTCCAGGGATGAGGCAGCCACAACTTTCCTGGGCAACCTGGGCCAGGGCCTCACCACTCTCATACTGAAGAAATTCCTCCATATGTCTAGTCTAAATCTGCCCCTCTCCAGTTTGTACCCAATGCCCCCAGTCCTACCACCACAAGCCTTTGTCAGGTACTGAAAGGTCGCTATAAGGTCCCCTTCAGAGCCTTCTCTTCTCCAGCCTGAAGAACCCCAACTCTCTCAGCCTGTCCTCGTATGGGAGGGGCTCCAGCCCTCTGATAATCTTTGTAGCCTCCTCTGAACCTGTTCCAACAGCTCCATCTCCTCTTTATGTTGATGATTCCAGAACTGGACATTACTCCAGATGAGGTCTCACACAAGAGGAATAGAGGGGCAGAATCACCTCCTTGAGATGATTACACAAACACCACAGGGCAAGTCTTGCTGCTACACATTAAGATGTCATATTGGGAGAGAGAGGAAATCATGACAACAGCAACCAAAAATATTACATAGAAAGATGATGCTTAAGAGGATCAATTAAGAGTTTGCAGAATCTTTTATTTCAGAAGTCTGAAACCCTCCCCCACTCGGAAAATGAATCAGCAGTGATTTTCTAAAATAGATGTGAACTCAAACTGCAAAGGGAAGAGAATCAGAAGAACAAACCCAAAATATTTTGGGACTAATCTAAATTTCGGAAGCAAGAAGTCTACAAGTACAACTACAGGCTTCTTCAACTCCCAAGTGATTAAAGGGGGTACTTGAAGTAGATAGTGAAGCAGTGAAGTTAAACAAATTTTCTGGTTTAGTTTTTTTATACAGACAAGCGGAAAGAAATTCCAATTCCAAAAAGCACTTTGATGATTACTGGCCTTAACAGAGATTTGAGTCCCTAAGAATTATATTAGGGAACAACTTACAAAACTCTAGTGTGGTAAGCCCCCAGGATCAAATGGCATCTATCCCAAGAGAAAGGAAGGAAATAAAATGTAAAAGGGGTAAGAAACCGCAGTGGATGTGCCTTACAGACTTAACTGCAATTTTTACCAAACAGCATACAAATCTTAAAGACACTGGTCATCAGGAGAGGAACAAAGGACCAAGATTTATACATTCACCTCAGTTGTGGAGTGCTTGTGAAGCACTGAGAATAATCCTTGACTTTGCAGATATAAAAGCGAGAACAAAGAAGTGTTTACACGTGTGAGCGTATAGACTGTATTTAAACTATTCTGCAGATTAAGAAAGTCCCATTTCTGTTCATTTAGTAAGCATCACACAGGCACATTTTAGGTCTTAATCCCAATTTTCTCCTGGCTGTTTCAAGAAATGACAAACTGAAGTACTCTGAAACACAAGTAATCGAATAGAAGCAGGAATAAAGCAAAAAAGCAACATGCATGGTTTTGGTAAGCTAAGGTAACATAAGTAACATTGTGCACCTTAAGAATACAGGAATGTTAACCTCAGTGTAGATCTCAAGTCATACACACCTTATCAGGGACATCAACAGTGACCAACCAGTTCTACAAGTTACACAGCCTGAGCTTCACATAATGAGATGCTTCACTGGAAGTAAAGAATCAGTTAAGCATACCTAATGTGATTAATTTGAGAAAGTCAGTCCCACTAACTTTAATAAAACAACCAAATAACAGCATGCTCAGGATCCTTCCTCTAAACAAACCAATAATCTGCACTCCAGTGCAGTGATTATCGCTCAGTTGCTGATGTGCATCATAACCAGCCACAAGCTTTACAGAATTTTATAAATAAATGGTTTAAAACTATGCATCTGTAAATAATTAAAAGCACAGCAAGCAGAGGCAGACATAATCTTGTGGTCATTAGGTGGTATTTAACATTAGTCTGCAGGAGTACAACATAGTAAAGTGTTTTTCTGTTGGTATCACTACTTATTTTACTCTTACTGAATGAAAACAAATTACTGGAGGCTCAAGCACAGCGAACAAAGTAATATACGAGTCACTGTAGATAGCTACAGCCCTGGATGCCGAGGCAGAATGTGCTTCAAACTACTTTTAGGAAAGGATAGCTTTAAAACTTAAATCTGAAGCTACACAGAGCATCCTCCTTGGGCATGCTCAAACCAAGTCACTCCCAGCTTCCAGCCCTACCAGCTGTCCATGGGGGCTGCACACTTCTGTTGAGATTGTCCCTAAAGCATTTCACTGATTTATAACCTCATTCAGAAAAGGGTACATTCTATCCCTTTTACAGCTTCCACAAGTGCCTATAATCATCCAATAACCAATAATCATCAATGTGACAGGATAGAATGCAACTGTTCATATCGCCAAGATATGTTTCATGGATAAAAGGTGATATAAAAAGAGAAAGAAAATTGTGTGTTGGTCGAGCCAGCAGATTTGTCTATCTGTTTCTTCAGAGTAACATGTGACCAGTTAGACATAATTTACTTTTATTATTTCAGGAAGAAAACAAAAATGACAAAGGTCAGCGTATAGTCACTGCCACACCAATTCTCCAAAAGCTGCAGATGGGGCTCTGGAAAACAAGCAACTATCGATTCCGCTATGTTACCAACAAAGAGGGAATGACAGACAAGTTTCTTCAGCTTGATCTTAAAAAAAACATTTCACAGAGTCATGATTTACTGATGTTAGTGCCTCCCCCCAAACAGTTAAATAGTTGTGGCTGCACTAAAGCTCTGTGAGCATCTCAATGTACACTCACGTCCATATCACTACTCAGTAACGCTTTATTTACACGTTATGTTTATGCAAGAGATAACTGGACATACAGGCATCCATATATAAATTATAGAGAAAACTGGATCATGAGGGGTATGAATTCCAGGCATCACCACATACATGACACATATCTGATAGCATTATGAATTCTCCTTCTAGGAAATAACTATTGCTTACCCACAGGTCGAAGCTAGCTGGACTGAATGAAAGGACCCATGGCTGGGTCCGCTCTCAGCTGAATGAGTAACAACTTCAGCTGGCATACATGACCCGAGTAACTCCCCACATGGAACATTCCCTGGCTGTCACCAGCACCAAAAAGCACCAACCAATAGTTCACCACTGTAGTTCTGTAGGCTACACTTTTAACAACTAGTTGGTATTTGAAAAGAAGTTACGATATCCCAGGCTACTACTCATACTGTGATCCTCAATGCTATTTTAGCTGCTAAGTATTTTACACACTATACGATTTAAGGAGTCCAGAAACAAAATGGAAAGACTGTTCCTCCATACAGTATTTTTATATACTTACCGTATTGAGTGCATTAAGTGTAGTGTCGTCACGGGAGGCTGCAACACAACCGTCTTCTGTGGATCCTCCATCACACATGCCTGCAAAAGCTGCCATGCTCCTTTATAATTTGAGGGGAAAAAAGTTTAAATTCTTCAACTACTGTTTGATGCACACATCATGCAAACAGAAATAGTATATTTATAACTTAAATCAAACTTCAGGGCCTTGCGAAACCAGGAGAACAAGGCACCACACACACTGTTAGTTGTTATGTAAACCGAGGCACCTCAGCATATCAAGTAATTAATTCAAAATTAAAATCCAACTGAAGTGGGTTTCACCAATTAAAAGCCTGCACTGCAGTAGTACCACAGCCTGTGATCAGGATTATGGAAGATAAAACCTCCACACACAAGGACAGTCTCACCAGAGACAGCAAACTTGATGTTTTCATCTTCGCTTCATTACGTTAGAAAATGGAGTTAAATTGAAGACTCCCCACATCTCTGAATTCTTGCAAACTTTAGGTAATTTACTCATACTCTGATTTATTATCAGGCCCATCAATGCAACAAATCAATCTACCAGGCATACGAGAGACTGAAAGGCAAACTAGAGCTCATGCAAAAAAACACATGGTCTCTGAAGGAACTCTGAGCTATCCCAGCTATTCCACTCAGAGCAGTCACATCCCTTGGTACACAGTACACATCCAACACTATCACATACTGCTGGCTTTGCACTGTAAATCCAAAAGCAACAGCTAATGGAAAGATTCTATGCTGGCCCAACATCAAACCAGAGCATTCTTGTCTCAAACTAAATATTTCACCTTATGCACCTGACATCCACACTACACCCAAACAGGACATTAAAGAGTGACCGTAGCCAACTGCACAGACATGGCAGACCATGCTTCCACTACAGCATTCCGAAGGTGTTGGTAGTATCTTGGCTGAAATTACCTTGCTGCCCTAAGGTACATAAGTAAGTCACAGTCGTTGACTCCTGGCATCCACACAAGTTCTTCATGCTGTGTCACTGTGTCACCGTCTGGGGAAGGAAACGGCTGTAGATCAGGAAGCTTAGCCTGAAAAAATGAAGAGGTCACTCAGACATTACAGTTATTAATAAGGTTAGGAGGATACACAAGTGCTATTGATAATAAAGTTTGCGAGTTCTCTGGAATATCACAATCACACAGATATGAGATGTTCAGACAACAGAGGGTGAAGCCATCTGATCAAAGTTTCACAAGTTTATGAGGAAACTGGGTCACCAAGCCCCAATCCATTTCTTTTATCCAGCATTTCTTCCTTTACAAGGGCAGTACATCTCCTGAAAATTCTGCAGAGCTGACATCACCTCTCGGCCCACCTTCAGTAGACAAACCAAGTGTGAGCATGTTTGCAGCTTGGAAGTAAACCATTTTGTCCTGGATATGTAGTCCTCCACTGGGTAGAAGTCAAACACTATTGGACAATTTACCCTCAGAGACAGCTCTTCATTTGTCTAAAAGATACTGTAACAACTCCTGCTTGTGGCCTAAAATATACTCATATAAAATACTAATATGAAAGACAGCAAGAACGTGGCTACCATATGTGTAACCACTTTAAATCAGTGAAAACATTCAACACTAAGTTTATAATTAAATCCTCAGTAAATAAGTAAAACTCTAAAGAGAAACAAAGAAATTTCCTGAAAGCAAGGCAGCTCAGGGAAATGAAGGCTGCCATTAAGTAAGTATTACACTGCATCCAGAGACCCAATTAGCATCTTTAGTCATCTACTGCTATGGGATGAGATAGCCGAGAGTCTCTTCTGAACAGCTTTTAAGCCCTGTAATTACCTCCTATACTTACAATGCTAAACACATTTGAGAGGCAACATGTATACGTAACTGGTAATTACAAGTCACAGGTTCAGATGTCTTTCATGTTCTGCTCTTTAATCTGTACTTTTATTTTACTCCTTCTCTGGGAAAATGGATGTGTTATTGAACTTCTCTTCTGAAAAAGTTTAAACAGGCATTATATCAGGATGAAATTTCCATGAGCTCTATGAATTCCAGCAACCAGGGTGTCTTCACAGATTACCATTTATCCTCACGTACCCCAGGAACACACTTCCTTAATAAAGTTACTCCTGAGAGCAAGTTCCCGTCTAACACCTCTGGTCATTAATTTGTCACCAAAAGTTTTCACAGGACAACATTTATTAGAGACCTGCTCTCCTCCCACGAACATGAATTTTGCAATTCTACAAACACTTCTCCTCACTTGTGCCTCTCTTGCTGTTATGAGACAAGCAATAGTTAGAGGTATCTGCACACTAAGGATCAAAATCCCCTCAACAGTCGTCTAGCACCTCTAACACACACAATTTAAGGAAAATGAAGGCAACAGATATTTTATCGGAAACCAGTACTGGGACCTCAGGGCTGGTTTTGGATTCTGCTACGCATCTTTTTCACAGAGGTGGGTGGAGGAAAATTTATCCCTTCCCCAAGTTAAGAAAGCCCAGGGTGTAGAGGAGACTGTTTTTACGCTTTCCATAAGATGATTCAGACTACAGAATGGAAAGTGGCAACTGTCCTCTTCAGTCTGACTTCCTACTATGGCCTACAATCAACCATTTATACATCTTAAGATTGTACCTTCTACTAATAAACAGGAGCAGAATACATCCTCTCAGTGATGACATTTGTCAAACTCAGCAAATGAGGGAAAGAACAATGGATGTTTAAAATGTTAAGCAAGCAAAAATTAAGAATGTTCTAAATCAGTGGACTTCCTTCACACTTTTTTTCCCATCTATAAATGCACTTGGTAATCATACCTTACGGCGCAGGTGACTAATGCCTGCCAAAATATTACATGACATTTTGAGATGAAAGTTGTTGTGAAGGTATCATTTCCAGGGCATTTATTATGACTGGTGAAAAATATACTGCAAGTTTATCTGCCGAGAACTTCTTTCCTATAAAGCCTTAAGAATATTACACAGGTTCCTTAAAAGTCTCCTTTCCCTAGTTATTAAACAAGATTTTAAAGAGCGTGTGAGCGAGCATTCATTATTTGGATGCAAAAATCCACCACTCAGACAGTACAAAGTCAATTCCACAGGAAAAGGAGAGCGCTGGGCTCCTAGTGACAGATTCAGCCTTGTAAACCAGAGTAAATTTGTAAGTTAATGCCCTTTAAGAACAGATTACTTTCAATACTTACAAAGGATTTCCCTCAACTCAGAACTAACAATCCAGGAACAAATGAACATCCAGAGTCTCAACCTCATTCTGCTTCCTGGTGTTTGAATACATTCAGCGTATTTTCTCCATTTCTATTTCAACAATCCAAATGATTTAAGGCACTGGTTTTAAGAACTTACAGCTCTCATAGTTTCTAACAGTCAAATAAACAATACAGCAGACGTCTCCCTACCTTTAAAACCGAAACTTATCCTCTCTACCACATCAGAAAGCTAAAAGAAAGCCTGCAGAAAAATCTCCCTGGGAAACACAAATAAGACACTGTAATTATAAAATGACTTCTGTAGACTATGGACGAAAGGGATACTTCAATAATCATCCAGAAATCCTGGCTAAAAAGAATTTAAACTGTTTTGTATGAAAATTATGCAGGTACAAAGGGTGAGGACCGCCTAACCCGCTCCTAACGGCAGGGGGAGGGTGTTGGTGATGTTGGCATATGGCAACATAGGATGAGGGTTATTTGGAAAGAAGTCTGGCCCTAACAGCTGCCAAAACTCCAACTAGAAATGCTAATATCATTTTTAAGATGACTGTTAAATACATAGTGCGTCCCCTGACTCTTGTGCTCAAGTGACACAGTTGCCCAAACTCATTTAACACAGTAAAGTAAGAGAGAATGTGCAGACTCCAAGCATAAACACAAGTCAATAAGGAAAGGCAAAGCCACAGACATGACACCAGACAGCGCCAAATATAAAAGGGAGAGCCAGTGTACAGTGGATTGTGCACTAGTGACAGCGACATTAACAGACACACTCACAAGTACTGTATCTTGCATTAAAAGAGGAATGCATACATAAATAAATATATTTCCAAGACACGAAAGGCGTTTTCCCAGGTTTAAAGTTCTCCCATCTGTCTAATTTTCTTATGTTGTTCTTGGAAAATAGCAGTCTTATTGTTTAATCACATCTAATAGAACTCCACTTTGTTTAAATACCTAGATTCACAAAAAAGGACTCTTACTACTGACTTGACAATTGTACTAAGCAAATTTAAAAGATCCACTTTGAATATAACTGGAAAACACCACTAAATTACATTTTTATAGTTTATTAAAAACAGCGCTTGGTGGAAGCCAGCTAAGAACGCCTTTCTCTTTAACTCCAGAATGTGCCCAATAATAGCTGGGACTTTTCTTTCATTCCCAGTAGTCACTCAGATTCCTTCAACGTCTTCTAGAACAAACCCAACAGCACTTTGGGTACTAAAAATCTCATAAACATACCAACATGTGACAGAGAAAAATCTCATTAACTTACAATGAATCTAGAAGCCACTCATTATATTTGAACGCACACAATTTAAGACAAGTGCTCTCTGAACAGATCAAGTAGCACATCCTCTGGATATGAAAATACAAACAAAATCCCTTACCTGATGGCTGGGTCCAACTCTGATTTCACCTTGCGTGCTATTTAGCCTCCTAATATAAAAAGAAAAAAAAATTAGTAATGAGAAAGAATTCTAATTAATGAAGTTTAGGATCATATTCTGTATTTTTTGGTCATTGCATTTCCAATGGAAATGGAAGAGAAGCAAAAAGAATACATTACTAAGAAAACAAAGAAGGATATACATATACACACACTCTCAGTGTATTACAGGTCACACTGCAAATGGCAAAAAACAACCAAGGTCTGGAACTTCCAGTCAAGAAGATGAAGTCAGGAAAAGGATCAGTGCGATCTGTCAATGCAGCAGCACGAAGGCACTGGGCAGCTGGTAACGGAACACCCATGTTTCTACTTTGTGAAGTTTGCGTTTTGAAAAGAGCACAAGCATCTTCTAATCAAGACCCTTTAGAAGCCTCTCCAGTGTTCCAAGCTCTGAACATTCTGTGATTTAGCCAGGCAACTCACAACCTGGCTACAGGGAGAATTGCCTTCCAATGGCACCTGACTGCTACCAGTCCCTTGTGCCTTCGAGTGCTTATTTCAACACCAAACCTACAATGACACGGACGTGTGCTAGGCACTGCGCTCCAGGTTAATATACGGAAAGTAACACATACCTCATGAACAGTTTTGTGGTCATGTTCATTTTGAAAGACAAAGTATCTTAAATAAAAATATTTGGGATACTAATCTTTGATGAACAGAGCCTTGAATGACCAGAACTGGCAAAACTAATTCCTCCTTTTGCAGAAAGAGTTCATGGAAAACTATACTTAGGATTTCACATGCAAAACTATCCAGCTCTTAAAACAAGAGTTTTAAGAAGTCAAAACTTTTGTTGAGACCCAGATCGCTAAAGTCTATAAAGGCACCTGCATCTGAACATTGGTGTTCTGGAGTCCTCAGCATAAGAAGGAGATGGAGCTGCTGGAATGGGTCCAGAGGAGGCTACAAAGATGATCAGAGGGCTGGAGCCCCTTCCATACGAGGACAGGCTGAGAGAGTTGGGTCTGTTCAGGCTGGAGAAGAGAAGGCTCCAGGGAAACCTTACAGCGACCTTCCAGTACCAAAAGGGGCTACAAGAAAGCTGGGGAGGGACTGTTCACAAAGGCCTGTAGTGATAGGACGAGGGGCAAAAGGTATAAACTGGAGAGGGGCAGATTTAGACTAGACACAAGGAGGAACTTCTTCACTGTGAGAGTGGTGAGCCACTGGAACAGGTTGCCCAGGGAAGTCATGGGTGCCCCATCACTGGAGGTGTTCAAGGCCAGGTCGGATGGGACTTGGGCAGCCTGGTCCAGTGGGATATCACTCTCATAACTTCTCTGGGCAACCTGGGCCAGGGCCTCCCCCACCTCATACTGAAGAATTTCTTCCTAAGAACTAATCCAAATCTCCATGTAACCCAATGCTGAAGGCTCCAGGTGGGGTCTCATGAAAGCAGAGTAGAGGGGCAGAATTGCCTCCCTTGCCCTACTGGTGACACTTTTTCTGATGCAGCCCAGGATACGGATGGGTTTCTGGGCTGCAAGCACACACTGTCACCCACAAAGTCAATCACACATATATGTCACATTTATTAAGTTCTGCTTCACCTCATGACCATTTTGAAATGTTATTCACTGTGGCACAAGTGGGCAAACTACAGCAGCAGATCTCCATGAACCTCATCCAAGAAAACACAATAGGAGAACCTGTCAGACAGGAATACACACAGGTTTTGTAACGCTCCGTCTCATGCAGCGATGCCTATGCTACGCTACCTGCCTGGTAAGCAGATCCACACTGAAATGTGTGCCAAAAGACTCCTGATAAGAATGAGAACATGTCAAAATGTTTTTCTCCAATGCATATTTTGGCAAGACATGATCTAACACTGTTCTCTTGTTTTCAGGTCATGCTAAGAAATGCCTGAACTAGAAAATCAATTTTATATTTACAACAAAATTATAAATTAAATACTTGGATACATTTTTTTTTCAGCTACCAAGTGTTAGAATTTTTCCCTGTAAGGAACAAAGGGGAAGCTGACAACAGAAAATGCTGATGCTCTTCCTTTATTCCCAAATTTACTTTAAAGCCACATGCATCTCTACTAGTCCGTGCAAGTCAAACACAAAACACGTCCATGCGTTTTCTGCCAGCCACAACACTTCAGGCCAGCCCAAGCCCGCACAAGCTGGGTTTGTACTTAAAAGGAAGATTAAGCTGTTTTCTGTTTAGATAGCACAAACAGCAATCAAAATATCCCCCAGCTCCCAAGTTCTCCAGTTGTATCACACCAAATACGATAAATAAAGCATTTAGGAATGGGGACTGATTATAGGATGCTGGAGTACCGTGTAATTGTCAAGCAAAAAGCAACGTTTTGGACAGGACTCATGCTCCTCACTCATCGTGTGAAGTTACCTGGGGAAACTCCAAGAAGCTACCTACCTAATCATGATGCCTCATGCGAAAATTAAGCATGGAGAGAAATTTGTGTGCCTTTTCATCTCTCACGTAGCATCCCTGATTATATTCATACGCCAAAGGTGCTCCCTTCCCTGCTCCTAAAGGTCAGGACTGCACTGAATTCAGACTCTATCACACCTTACCACATCCCACCTGGTTTCAGAAGTGCACGAAGCTGATGGCTCTGCAAGAGCACTCAGTGTGTTAAAAAATTTTTACTGATTCCGTGTCCCCAGGAATGGGTTTGCAAATGGAAAGAAAATTCTTGCTATGGAAACTAAAATGCCCTGTAGATTTTTAAGCTAAATTATATTGGCAGAGAGCAATTACAATAATGGACCGGCTCCCTGTGTTTGTTCTCTGAGAAAGAAGAAAGGGGACCCAATGCTGTATATGAAATCTGACACAAAAGAAACTGCTGTAACAAAGCAGTATCCATAGCAACAACAACTTAATATTTCAGTCCTCTTCAGCTGCAGTGGATTAAATATAATGACAAGATGTTCCCTTTGAAAAGTAACCTGTTGCCATGACAACGTTGTATTCTGCAAAGTAAACAGGGGCTGGTCAGAAAGGAGATGGAAGCCAGCAACTGCATATCAAAAAGGCAAGGAGCTTCTGTACAGAGCAGGGCAAAACAAGCCCACTCTAACCCGAGAGAGGCTTGTTCCAAACAGTTCCAGAGAAGAGAGAGAATGCTGAGTTCAGTGACACTTTGTCCTCGCAGTTCTAAAGCAACAGGAGAGGCTGGAGGGTCGAGGCCAAAGCAGCACCACAAGAAAATAGTTGAGAGAGGAGGATGAGAGGGGTACAGGAGTCAGAACAGGCTGCAAGGCTTTCATTGATCAGCTCTAGAAAGAAGGAAAGAGAGGAAGGCAAGCCAGCAGCAACAGCTCCTGCATGACTTCCAGCACAGAAACAAGTTTAACTCTGGTTATCATCTATGCCAGATTCACATCATTTACACCAACAACCGGTAGCCTTTGTCCATGAAAATAATGCAGTGTTGCAAACCATCATAGACCAAAAAGTGTCAACAACCAAACTGCCACAAGAGTCTGCACTACAGTGACGTGCACCAGAGCAGCCTTAGGGACATGTCGGGTTCAGGATTCGCAACACCGACCGCTATGGCAGCACCATCAGAGCCAGACAGGATTCAAAGCCGGAAAATTCTCCAGAGTTTGGAGGCAATGGCACTTCCCTGCACTGTCCTATCCTTGACATAACAGGAATAGGTTGCTCAGAGAAGCGGTGGCTGCCCCATCCCTGGAGGTGTTCAAGTGGGAGGTGTCCCTGCCCATGGCAGGGGGTGGAACTGGATGGGCTTTGAGGTCTTTTCCAAACGAAACCATTCTATGATTTCATGGCATGAATCCCAGTCAGTTCTTCACCCAGCACATCGTCACTAGGAAGCCACACACACTATGTATGTATGGAAGGCAGACCTTCAAGGTCTGGGATCACATGTACAAGGTGGCATCTTGGAAACTGCAATACTGCTTCTTTCATGTTTTCCTTTTCACTACTAAAGTTCAGCAAGAAGCACGCTACACAGTAATTGCACATATTTTATACTGACTTACAATCCCAAGACATTGGTGAGAGAGATGGCACAGCTGCAGGATCACACTGACCCAGCTGTGGTCTTCAACAGCTCATTTAACCCCACACAGATATGGTTTAATTTATCCTGCCACAGTCACCATGCACTCAACACTGGCCAACACGTACTGCACTTCCCCCGGCATTCTGAAACACTCGCTGCTAGCCAGCAGCAGCTCAGAAAACACCCAAATAACTTCATGCTGCCGTTAAGTGTAAAAAACAATACAACACAACCCAAATGTTGTATACAGGGCAGCATTCTGTGCTACTGGTTTAACCAACCACTCTTGGCATGAACATTCCTGATTCTGTGCATTGCGGTCTGAGATGCTTCAACAGGCTTTTCAACCAGCCAGATCACTCAGCTCAGATGACCCATCAAACAGCCTCTGATTCTCTTCAGAGCTCTCCAAAAAGGGTTTTCAGATCCAACCTGTGGGAATCCACTGCAACACACACCCCTCACTAACGCAAACTACACCATGCAAAAGAAGGTTTTGGCAATTAAACCAGCAGCACAATCAGTCCAAGCAGCTTTCCCACCCTGGAACACAGCCTGAGGAGGGGACGGGGCTCCCGAGGTAAGACCAGAGGGGTATCAGAATAGCGATTACTATGCCATCAGCCATCAGGGTGAGGACAGATTGTTCACCAAGGACATGGGTGCAATCAGTTGGAAGATGTCATTTTGATATAACAAAAGATTAAAAGAAGAAAGACGCAACTTAAAGCTAGGATATGCAGAGGTTTGGGGAGGTGGATTTTTGCTTTTAGTAAGCAACAGCAAGCTAGAGCAACAAAATTATTCTTACGAGATTTGGGTTTATTTATGAAGCCTAGAAAGGAAATCAATGACTTAATAAAACCAAAATCAACTATATACATATTATAGTCAGAAAAGATACTCAATTGCAGTTATCCAGTTTAACCCTTATGTAGCCAAACAGTCACTATTATTGGCAAGGTAATCATATTCACAAACTGACAGTATGGTACAACAGGGCAACTCCTAGGTATCTGTGATCTCTGTCAAATGAATATACACCTGAAGTAGTTAGGAAAGACTCAAGAAAAGGATTCTCAAAAAAATCCTTTTATGCAAATAGTCCAACACTCAAGATGAAAAAAATGCTCCTCGGCAGCACTTCTAAAAACATCTGGCAAGGATCATTTTGTTCCATTTCTAGACGGACAAAACAGCAGAGAACTGAATTCCTCCACTCCAACTGCAGCTGGTCAAAAAACAGTTTATCAAGGCCTGAAAGGGACTGGCATCGCATTGAAGAGATCCATTTGGTAGGACATTCTTATTCTGTGCATCCATACAGTAAAATCCACGCTCCTCACTCATCCAATACTACGCAGGCTCTGTCTGCAAAGACTTGGCTATAAAAGAAGAGCTTTACACATATTGGCTCTTTTGCAGCACGAGAGAAGTCATAAGATTTCACCACAGTGATGCAGAATAGCCTGGCTACACAATACAGCTCTATTCTCGTTTTCTCCAAGCATTTGCTTATGGTCACTGTTGGGAGACAGGATCCTGACCCAACGGGACCTCAGTTTGACCAGGAAGATCTTTCTTATGCATTTTACGTTCTTGCATTACACAGTTCAACACGCAAAAAGGACAACCAGATTCCAGCCGCTCAACCTTGAACCAAATGCCCACAACCACCAAGCACCAGTGAGCCAGGTGACTAGGAACAACAGAATCGGGTCCTCTCTCCTCCTCTAAACAGCAGCTCTGTCATTCATAAAGACACTGAGCTGGCCACCCTGCTTCATTTTCATTACATGAGGATCTACGCATGGAGGTCCAGAGGAGGCTACAAAGATGATCAGAGGGCTGGAGCACCTCCCATACAAGGACAGGCTGAGAGAGTTGGGGTTCTTCAGGCTGGAGAAGAGAAGGCTCTGAAGGGGACCTTATAGCAACCTTCCAGTACCTGAAGGGGCTACAAGAAAGCTGGGGAGGAACTGTTTACAAAGGCTTGTGGTGATAGGACGAGGGGCAATGGGTATAAACTGGAGAGGGGCAGATTTAGACTAGACATAAGGAGGAATTTCTTCACTGTGAAGAGTGGTGAGGCAGTGGAACAGGTTGCCCAGAAAAGTTGTGGCTGCCTCATCCCTGGAGGTATTCAAGGCCAGGTTGGGTGGGGCTTGGGCAGCCTGATCTAGTGGAAGGTGTCCCTGTCCATGGCAGGGGGGGTTGGAACTAGATGGTCTTTAAGGTCCTTTCCAACCCGAACTATTCTATGGTAAGCTTTTCCAACAATTATTTTCTACATGAAAGTTTCACTTCAAGTTCCCCCATTTCATATGTCCACCAGGCGCTTGTGCCTTAAAACTTTTATAAGTAGGACTTCAAAATCCCTTCTCTAAGTATCTTAAAGCTCAGAAAATACTTTTGCTAACGGACAGCCTCTAGAAAGTTTGTTTAAAACCTGTTGTAACAGTGTGTTATATTAAAAAAGGCACAGGCAATTTTGTGTTCCGAGTGAAAAAAATCAAGCCTGTGTTTCAGGGCAAAGGAACTTATATGGCAATGCTTTTAGTGATTGCTCCATCTAAAGCAGGAATGAATAAACATGTGCCAACACTTTCATCTTCAGTGCAAGCTCGAACCTGCTGACTGATTGCAGTCAAAACTTTAGGGAAGCTGAGGACTCTGTGTTCTGCACCCATGCTCTGTTTGGTGAAGGAAGCACTTGCAGAAGTTTGAATCAGACAGGAAAGCTTAAAGATAATGTTGTTTTTCATCAGGTTTATGTATATACATAGATATATTATTTATATACACTCTACTCAAAAGGCAGGATGGAAGTGACTATATTACAGCCATTCTGAGACACAAGTTATTGCAAGGAAACAAGCATTCTCTCCACATAGGAATTACCTATGTGTGGTTAATATTTTGCTTGTACATTTTATTCTCTCTAATATATGTTTTCCAATACTGGAATTTGGAATAAGAATGTTTTTAAGTCAGCCCATTCAGCTCTGAGGTGATTCAGCCAGACTGAAGTTCAAGGAAGAAAGAAGGCAACCCAGTAACACCCACCGCATGGGACTATGTGTGCGAAGCTAAAAGTCAGCCTTCTGCTAAGAAGTTCCAGAGACATCAGCATGACCAGCAGAAGAGATCTCATCACCTTCAAACTCAACACACTCCAGTAACTCACAAACAAGTTACCCTGATGGAAGCAGTTCCCCTCAGCAACAGACCCCATGGTGCCGAGATCAGTTCTGCGAGCCATGAGGCCAGGCAAAGGGGCCACAGCACAGCAGCATCCAGCTTTGCGCAGGTTCAGACACTACTGTGAATGAGAACATCCTGCAGAATCAAGTTTGCTGCCAATTCCACACACTCAGGTCCTCTCAAACCCATCTGTATCTAGCAGTGACAGTGACAGCTCTTCCACAAGGACCTCAAAGCCAGTTGTAAACATACCATCTTTACACAAAACTGTAGAGCCAACTCCTCTATTTTATTCACATCCGTCTAAAAATACAGTAGGCTGATAAAACTGACGTGTGTATTGCTTACCCAGCTGCCATGTGAGAAGCTTCTCAATGCATACCATAATACTGCTATATTTTAGATGCAGAAGTGGTATTTGCGTGGGACTGACAAGCAAGCAGAACTATCATGGAATGGTTTGGGTTGGAAAGGACCTCAAAGCCCAGCCAGTTCTAACCCCCTGCCATGGGCAGGGACATCTCCCACTGGATCAGGGCCTCCAAGCCCCATCCAACCTGGCCTTGAACCCCTCCAGGGATGGGGCAGCCACCACTTCTCTGGGCAACCTGGACCAGGGCGTCCCCACCCGCACAGGAAAACATTTCTTCATTGTTTTTTTTTAACTATGCTGCCTACTTTTTTGCCCCCTAAATACTTGAGGAAGCATCAGCAGGACCACTGCCCCTCAGTTCTAACGCAAACACCCACCCTCAGAGCAGCCACTGGCTGCTGTTGCCCGGCCCTCCCTAAAACATCTTTAGCAGGCCCGAACACTTCCTAATCGCTACTCCGGCAGCCCTGCACCTTGCAGCACGCCTCAGCAGCTCCCTACAGACCCACCAGCGGGCTGGCATGCAGACAGCACAACTGACAGTACAGCTGTACCACGAGGGGAATAAAATATAAGCCCACACAGCTTCAGCGTTTTGCTCCATGCACCCCGTAGGCAGCAGAGTCCCTGCTCAGTGCCCTCATGCAGCATCCAAGCAGCTGCACAGCAACGCTGCTGGGATTAGGAGGTTCTGTGGAACATGCAACAGTAATGAAATGATTTCATAAACATTTCAGAAGTCACAAATAACAGCAAAAATCATCATGGTTTAGGGGAGGCCAGAGTGATGCAGCCTACCTGCAGGGGCTGAATGGATCATCCATGACTATGACGGGCTCTTGTGGGTTTAGATGTATTCCTGAACCCTCTACTTAACAGCTAAAACTCTGCCTTTTCCACTCTACCAACTCAAAATGGAGGCACATGCAGTCTGAGAGACCTCGGAGAGCTTTCACTGAGCTTGTGCTATGACCTAAGCCTGCACGCAGAACGCAGAAACTTCGCCCTCAGACTGACAGGACTGAGCATGTGCTGTGACCCTCCCTCATCCACACGCTGTCTCACCACGCAATCAATCTCAACCCTGCAGTTTCCGTAAATACAACGCGCGGCACAGTCTCTGCTGCTCGCACGCCAAGCCAGCGTGCGGAAAAGGGGCCTCGACTGGGGGATCCGGGATGGCCAACACGTGGGAACAGAGTCGCTCAGCACTAGAGGGGCCGATTTCTCATTTCTTCTCCTAGAGACATACACACCGGTTTAAAAAAAAATAGACTTCTAAAAGCTTTTTTCTTTTTTCCTAGTTTGTGATTAGCTTTTAACAAAATTAGAGGTTTCCACAGATGCAAATGGCAGGAGCTTCACATGTCCCTCAAGGGTCCATAGTGGGACCAGGACTGTTTAATATCTTCATCAATGATACAGACAACGAGATCGAGTGCACTCTCAGCAAGTTCGCGGGTGACACCAAGCTGAGTGGTATAGTTGCCAGACCGGAAGGACAGGATGTCATCCAGAGGGACCTGGACAGACTGGAGAAGCGGGGCTGTGTGAAGCTCATGAGGTTTAGCAAGGCCAAGCACAAGGTCTAAACCTGGGTCAGGGCAATTTCTGGTTTCAATACAGGATGGGGGTGATGTGATTGAGAACAGCACTGCGGAGAAGGACTTGGGGTGCTGGTTGATGAGAAGCTCGACATGAGCCAGCAATGTGTGCTCACAGACCAGAAACCAACCATGTCCTGGGTTGCATCCAAAGCAGCGTGGCCAGCAGGGAGGGAGGGGATTCTGCCCCTCCATTCCTCTCTGGTGAGACCTCATCTGGAGGACTGTGTCCAGGTCTGGAATCCTCAACATAAGAAGGAGATGGAGCTGTTGGAATGGGTCCAGAGGAGGCTACAAAGATGATCCGAGGGCTGGAGCACCTCCCATACAAGGACAGGCTAAAAGAGTGGGGCTTGTTCAGGCTGGAGAAGAGAAGGCTCTGAGGCGACCTTATAGCGACCTTCCAGTACCTGAAGGGGCTACAAGAAAGCTGGAGAGGGGCTGTTTACAAACACTTGTGGGGATAGGACAAGGGGAAATGGGTATAAACTGGAAAGGGGCAGATTTAGACTGGACATAAGGAGGAATTTATTCAGTATGAGAGTGGTGAGGCCCTGGCCCAGGTTGTCCAGGGAAGTTGTGACTGCCCCATCCCTGGAGGTGTTCAAGGCCAGGTTGGATGGGGCCTTGAACAGCCTGATCCAGCGGGAGGTGTCCCTGTCCATGGCAGGGGGGTTGGAACTGTATGGGCTTTAAGGTCCCTTCTTCCAACCCGAACTTCTCTATGATTCTACGATGATTTTAAAATACAAGTCAGCTGTTAGGAGACAAAGCAGCAAGGTGATTCACAAACTACTTGTATTCTACCTATCGATAATGCCATACATGAGAACATTTACAGAATGACTTCTCAGCAGCAATGCCTCAGCCATTTACAAACATGGGTGAACACAACAGGAATCCAAGAGGAGCCCTACTTGACTCGCTGTTTGAAGTAACTGTGATGAAATTTTCCCTGACTGCAGACTAGAAGGTGGTAACTACTCCAAAGATACTACACAGTCGTTACCAGCCGACCAATGTAATTACCAACACTGCCAAGGCCAAACATTATCTGATCTTCATTCCAACTACAGCTGAAATGTATTTCTCATTTTTTTTTGTTGCTATTGCTTTGGGTTGGTTTTTTCCCCCCCTTCAAGTTCACAACATGAACTTGAGAAGTAGTTTTCAGTTTTTATGCTATATGTACCCATAGAAATAACATTTTTCAAATGATAATAGGTGTGAGATCAGCCAGAACCCAAGGAAGTTACATGTCCTTTTATCTAAATATAGTTTGTGGGCTGTGTGTGTCCGTTTTGTTGAAAAGAAATCAAGTACAAGGCAATTCAGTCCATGACAGCACCTAGTGACACAAGTGAGGGTGCTCAGCATCTTCCATAGTTCTTTCCTGCAAATAATGGACATGGGTAATACTAAATTACAGCAAATTTGTTTTGTAAGACATCCAGAAGCCATCTGTTTCATATCACATGGGTATACCACACAAACAGCCCCCAATCCCCGCATCAGGAGGATTCTGGTATTTAATAGTGCTAAACCTACCTTTCTTTTTAAAAAAATGGACTCTCAATACACTGTAGGAACGGTCTTTAACCTACGCTACAAATTGTCAGCGTTCTACAAACTGTCAGCATAGAAAGATCTCATTTTAAGGCTCTGATTTGAGACATAAGGATGGATACATTTCAAAACAAGTACGATAATTTCACCTTTTATCACTGCCCTAAGCATTACAATCCCATACAAAACCATACAAAACTGCCCTAAGCACTACAATCCCATACAAAAACATAGATTCCTAGAGTGGTTTGGGTCAGAGGAGACCTTTAAGATCATCCAGTTCCATCCCCTGCCATAGGCAGAGACAGCTCCCACTAGAAGGTGTCCTCACTGCTGAGAAAGAACCAGACAAAAGATCAAAAGAGCAAAGCAGAGCTCTGCACATTTCAGCCTGTGCTCACATTTTGGTTGTGGATAGCAATTTCTCAAGGGCAATATTAAGAGGAAGCTTTGAAAATGCTATGTACACACACATAGCTCTGTACCCGCTTCCTGAATTTGTAAGAACCTCCACTATTCTTATCTGCTGCTAGAACTGAAACTTGTACTCCTTCCACTGTCCTTTCCACTGAAAAGAGAAAAGAGGAATAAAAGAGGCTCTTGATCCAGACTTTCAACAGAAAATAGGAAGCCACAAAGGACAAGAAAATTCAACAGTAAGTCCCCTTCAATATCACTCTTGGGAACACTCAGAGACACCAACACTCATTCAGCTCACAACATCACCCAACAAGAACACTAACAAATCCAATGGAATTTAAATCTATGTCAGTGTCAGACAATATTATATCCCGTATTTATTTAGTCCTGAGATCAAAGAACCAATTGCCCAGTACATACCAGTATACTACAAAACCAGGCAAACACCAACAGTGCAGGCACGCCCACGTCTTGAGTGAGAGCCCAAAGCTGTTTCTCTAAGTCCATACACATGTCAGGGTATAAAACGAAGGACTGCGAGAAGTTCTTGCCAGAACCAGGTACATCTGGCACTGTACTACAGGCAGGGCAAGAACTGGAGTTGTAGTGAATGACGGTAAGATGTGAGTGGTGAGAAACAGCTGTCTGAGCTCAGGCAGAATGTCCAACAGCATCCCCAAGCCTTTAACATGAAAACATCAAAAATTATTAGATTTCCAACACATTCCACTGTGTTTGAGAGTCCTGGAAAGGTACATGATCGTCTTAGGCTGAACGCAAAATAAAATGACTCAAACAGGAACGCATTGTCATAAATCAAATCCACCACTCCAACTCATTTGGTTTAAGAATGGCTCCTCACACACTTGTACAAGGCAGCTGAGGGGTCCCACTGCAGAACTCCAAACGTTACCCACACCATCCTATTACTTCAAGCCATCATGAACATTTTCCACCCTTTCCATGCAAATCAAACCATGACACTCGAAAAGCTGAAGTTCAAGATGAAGTTTTGGTTCTCTGGACAAACCACCAACAGGTCATCCTGGAATGTGTGTTAAAACACTTTTACTTCCAAGACCTAAGTAAATCTAAAATTAGGTATTCAAAGAGGCAGCAGCAGCAAACACACAGGTCAAAAACAATCAACAACTCTGACCCCACTCCTCTTCCTAAACTTGCCCCATTCCAAGACAAAACAGAGCTAGAATGATGGGGAAAAAAAAACCAAAAAAAAACCAAAAAAAAACCACAAAAACCCCACACAAACACAGAGAAACAAACAAATGTGGCTGCAAACAAATAAAGAAAACTCTAGGACTGGAGAGCTGGCTAGTCCCAGTAATTAGCTGATCACTAAGAGCCACACTTTGTCATTTCATTGATCTTTGCAGGCTCAGACATTTCCTAATAGCTGGAAGAACCTAACGCCTACTGTTATGCAGAAAGTGTGTTTAAAACTGCACTGACAACTGACATAAATAGCATTTCATAAGAGAAATCATCCATTAAACACAGAACTTGAACATTAATACAAATAATTCACTTGGCATTCACATCCTCAAAACTAAAATGCACTGAAGAGTGACAAAGTTAAATACACAGGTCAAGCATGATGAGAAACCTTTGATATTCAGCATGACAAACTTCACAAACGCCTCGCCTTGGCAGATCGCTCAAAACCCCACAGAAATGACGTTACGAAACATTTTAAAACATTGGGGTTTTAAAATATTATAGGATTTCAAGCCCTTTTGCCAGAGCTCAGCACCACACCAGCCAGATGGCCTCTAGGGACTTACCCTGACATCGCCTGCAATAAACATAACCTGAATCGATGCTGGGAGTTTACTCAGCCCAGCAAACTGCCTCGGACACACGGACAGCTCAGAACACTTCGAAGCAAGGTACAGGAAGCCTCATAAACAGGCAATTACAGAATAATATGCCCCCACAGGGAGATTCTTCCTAACTGCAAGCAGTCAGTGGCTGGCTGTGCCCTGGATCATAAAGATTCAGATCTGCCTTAAAAACAGTAAATGGACAATGTAACAATTCCAATATTTATTTTTTTTATATGCATATCTAATCCCCACTTAAAATAATGTTGTTCTCCATGATATCTCCAGAATTCAAGGCCCACAGTCTAATTATGTTTCCTGCATCGAAAGAAACAACTCAACCTCCAGCCAGCACAGACCTTGCTGAGCCCTGTTATACATCATTAATTTTATACTCAAGTGCACTCCAAGTACACTCCAAATACACTCCTAGACAGGAAACTCTTTTAAGGCTAGTGTTTGTAAGGCATTATTGTGTTCACAAAACTACATACGTGCAAAAATAAGAAACACAACGAAGGTACAAAAGCTTTGCTTTCCCAACACAGATGATGAAGACTGGTTGGACAATTCCCAGGCAGGCTGAAAGGACCGTGAAATGAAAAAGCACACTGAACATACCTTCCTCAAACACACATTAATTCCCAAATAAGCTCTTTCTGTACCTCTAATTTGCTCCAGGCCAGCAAAGCATAAAATAGGAATTATCGCTATGGGACCCATATGAGTATTCGCACATGAATCACAAATTCCCACACTCAAAACTTCCAATTTCATTACTTCAAAGTGTGTGAATTTCAACATTGCTAAAAATTCTAGCCAATAGTTGCAACCTTCAAAAGAATTTAACAATTCTAAAAACCCAGTCTGTAGCAGTATGTTATTTACCCAGAGAGGCAACCAGGCATCACGATTCACAATCTTGTTATCTACTGCTCAGTCTTCTCCTATGCACAGACTCAGCAGGAAGAGCTGGCTTGTCCTTGCTTTCTCTTCCATCCCACCTTCCAATTAGCATCACACTCAATTTTAACTTTCCCTCTCTTGAGTAGTTTTCCTGCTCCTACAGGCTCAGATCAGAGGCAAAACGCTTGCCTTTAAAAGATGCTTCACTTACCTTGTCTCTGGATTATAGCCCAGTATGTAGAAAAATGAGTCCACTCGGGCTTTAAACTCTCTAGCAGCAAAGATGTCAGAGAAATGGGAGATGTTACACTTTCCTCTGCAAGAAAGAAGGAAAATAGTATTAGAATTCTATCTTCAATAAGAGCTATTTTAATTAAGTGCCACTGCAATCTGTGTATAAGCCACAGACATCCTTGTGTTCTCATACATGTCTAGAACTTCATAAACATAAGCTGTTGTAACAAATAACCATGCAGATTCTTCCCACTGCAGAAAGGGAAGAAAATTCAGTTACTGTGCCTCAGATGGTGTTCTACCGAGATTCATTAATTCCCATTTGGCCAGTACACATTCCTGAGGTGCCCAAATTTAATCAGACAAATGAACAACATCAACCCTAGAAATACAAACCTCCAAATGTCGCGTTTTCAAAGTTTTTACAGACCTATTACACTTACATTTTTAAAGACGCTTCCAGAATTCTACTATTCATTTTATTTGGAATGTCAGCTTTTTACTTAGAAAGCTAACCACAACATCAGTTTTACAATGTTTCTAACTAAAAAGGAAAGCTATGCTGGTTTTAGCAATCCTACTGAACGCCATTTGCTATTATAAACCAAGCTGCTATGGGGCTTGTTTAACACTATAAAAAAAAAGGTTTGCCAGTCTTGGTTAAAACAGAATGAAAAGTGCTATTGCCACCAGTACGCCAAGATGAATAATTATCTTGCCTGTAACAACAGTGGATCTTTTTGCCTACTCTTCTCAGCAGAGCTTAAATGGTTGTGCATGCTTGGAAAACAGCACTAGAAAGGTGAAATGCAAAGCTCCCTTCCTAATTTTTCCCCGCTAAAGCACTTCAGAGAGACTTACCAACCACAGACACTAAGTGCTTTGCCTTGTAACGCGGGCTCTCCAATACACAAACACCAGCTCCTGCTGGTGAGGAAAGCAGCCCAGGAGGATGAAGGATGACTAAAGTTCCAAGACAAAAATCAATCTGGCTATCCTGTGAGCTGAGGCTGCAAAACTGTCCCTAGGATTGCCTAATTCTCAGTCAACTGCCATCCTGGCCAAGGACAAAGCCACCCTGGATTGTGCACAAGTCATGCCAGGTTGCAATGTAACATTAACAAGGTTTGGAATTGAGACATCACACAGAGAAATACTGAAGGGCAAACTCGGTCACTAATATTTATTTCATCCCTGGTGGCTGAAGCTGTTAGAGGTTCCTACTTGAGTAATTTAGAAATAAAACGAGAAGGGGTGTTTGTTTGGATATTTCACATTAAATTCACATTTTAAAATTACTGGGAAAAAAGAATTTTGTTTCCTTTCAATAATTCCTGACAGTTAATAAGCATTTTTCAGATAACCTTTATTATCTATATTCATGAGAGCAGTACATCTTGTTCAGTGCATTCCAGACAAGTAGCACTACATATTACCGCATAGGTAAAAAGGACATAACTTTTATTATACACTTCCACAGGGATCTACAAGTATCCTCTAGTTAAATGTTTCCACTGGTTGGAGCAAAAGATTGATAGTTATAATCACTGGTTTTATTTCCCAGTTCATCATCAATTCATTGTGTGACCAGAGCTATTTGCTTGCAGAGAAATAGTCTCCTATTACAATAAATTAGAATTTCATGTTAACCCTCCTTTCATGCATCACAATACATTCTGCCTCATCTGTGTTCTCAGACTGCAAGAACACCATGTGCAATTACCCTTATGTTCCAATGGTACACTGAAAATTACTGGTGTGTATTAATCACAATTTGCTAGAGAATAATCAGCAAAAATATAACCTTTATCCCGCAAAAAGTGCATTCCTCCCAACTATCAGCATCTTGAGATACCATCTACAAGCCTGTAAAGATTATCAAAAGCATGGACAATTCAGAACACAACAAAATAGCACTGAAACCCCAGGCCAACAAAGACACAAGGGAGTTATATGAAAGGTGTCAATGGTCAGTTGGGTGTTTAAGCAGCCTCCATCCTCTTAAGAAGGGGAAAGAAGTTATTTTTCAAGTTTGCTTTGAAAAAGAAATCCGCTTTTATCTTTTGTTCCATTTTTAGCTTTTCTTTAAAGAAGAAAACAGAAAGGTTGTAGAAGAGAAGTTAAAACATTCCCAGGGAAAATTCCATATACATAGTTCAGTTGCTCTTTACTTAAGCAGACAGATTTCCAAGATTGGTTCCATTCAGACAGCTAACATCCTGCTAGTTCGTTTCTAAGAATGTCCATTTAAAATGAGAAGAACTTCTGTAACTCAGAGAAGGCATGGTGGAATTCCATAAGGTTACAATATCCGAGTTTATTAATAAGTCTATGTGAATCAACAACCTCTTCCACCCTCAGAACAGCAGTTGCAGGTAATTTGTTCTAAAGTAAGCAGCTTCAGCAAACTGACTGAACAAAACATGTCCCCAGATGGTTCTAGTGAGGCATCATTGGAGCATTATCATCAGGGAGATCGGTTCTGACAATATCTGTGCGTGTCTGGCATGCTGAAAATCACAGAATCATGGAATCATTAGATTGGAAAGGACCCAATGGATCATCGAGTCCAACCATATGTGCTGAAAAATGATGTCTCGTCATTTCTATTTGAACACACTTTGAAGTAATGGAGTAGAGAAGGCTCCAAAGAGAAGAGAAGGGTCTGAGGAGACCTCAGAGCTACCTCCCAATACCTGAAGGGGGCTACAAGAAAGCTGGGGAGGGACTGTTTACAAAGGCTTGTAGTGATAGGGCAAGGGGCAATGGGTATGAACTGGAGAGGGGCAGATTTAAACTAGACGTAAGGAAGAATTTCTTCACAATGACAGCAGTGAGGCACTGGCCCAGGTTGCCCAGGGAAGTTGTGGTTGCCCCGTCCCTGGAGGTGTTCAAGGCCAGGCTGGATGGGGCTTTGGCAGCCTGATCCAGTGGGAGGTGTCCCTGCCCATCACAGGGGGGTGGAACTGGATGAACTTTAAGGTCCCTTCCAACCCAAACCATTCTATGATTCTATGATTCTATCCTCTCTGCCTCAGCAAAGATTACACACTTGAGTCAAAACTCGAGTGGGTAAAGAGAGCCGCAGCCTGCAGGGAAGGCCAGATGACACAGAGCACAGCACCGGGGTCCATTACCTCCTGTCTGCATGGCTCAGGGCTCAGTTTTCAATGGAGCTCTTAGCAGAGCTGCAACAATGACAAGTGCCTCAGAGCAAACGCCTTTAACGCAATTTAATCAGAGCAACACGCCAACAGTTACTTTACTGGGAGAGGCTATTGTTAACAGTGAAATCAAACGCGAGGAGAGAAGGGGAGTATTTCTGCCCAAGCAGAAGTTGGAACTAGCAATAACTTCAATTAGCAATAATGGGAAACAGTATTTTCTGAGCAACACTGATTAACTGAGATTATAAGGAGACCGTAGAATTATAGCTTCTTTTTGAATGGGAACAGATAACAGCAGTTAATTACTGCAGGAGATGAGGAGAAAGCTGAGCAGTGCACTAACAAACCCACAGAAATCCAGAAAAAGCAGCTCTCTCAAAAAGATTTTTCTCATCCACAGCACCACATCCCCTATAACTTACCTAAGTGCAGCAGCGTGGTATGTGTCAACATAATCTGAAATGAAGAGCTCTCGGTTCTTGATAACCGGGTCTGTAATAACGAGCTCTCGTCCAGAGTCTGCCAGAAAGCAAAAATACAAACAAAAACCACCAACACATTAGCTGAAGTCAGAAAGCATCTACCATCACCATTTGCAGGTACTTTTTAGAGGCCAAAGTTTAAAGATCTTTGTCAGATACACACTCCTCAGTGCGACAGATGACAAATGTTCAAATGGTTTATATGGCCTGTAAGGTATGGAAATAACGTGAAACTTTTTTTACACATGAACTCTCTCTTGCCATCTCTAAAGAACTGCTGAAGGAAAACAAATTTTAGGGGTTGGATGACACATTTTATCCATTGAAGTAGCCACTCTCAAGTGAAAGGTACGAGGCAAACTAATCTATTACTGGCTTTTAGGTTCTATGTTAAGGTTTTGGTTGTTTTGTGTATTTAAACTCACATCTTCAACAAAATCTCGACAGTACTAAGTGCTCTGGCTTGGAGATAAATATTAATATTCATGTCCAAATACAAAAATACTCAGAGTTAACAGACAACTGGAAGACAAGTTTTTCCATGACTTCTTTATACCTCTGAAAAACACACAAGAATAGTTCTCCACATGCACAAGCATGACATAAAAAAAGCAGTGATGTTAACCTGCTCAGTGATGTTAAAATGCTCACTTTTTGACAGTCTATAATGCCATTGTTGGAAATTTCAAATAAATAAGAGAAATGTTAGGTTTGTGCAGATTTTGCTAAAAGCACACACAAAATGTCCTTAATGCCTGCAAAAAAGAGAACGTGCCGCGTTTCAGGCATCAATTTTTATCATCACAATTCAGCATGGAGTTTCTATTTTAACAGCTGCCTCAAGGAAAGTACCTGGTAAGAATATAAGCAAATGTTCTGTCTTCCCTAGAGGCAAGGAATAAACAGCACTGGAATATGTGCTAAAGTTTCTTCTGCTTTTATTAAACCCAAGATCACACTTGTTTTTGCAAAGAGAAATGGGGAAACTCTGCTACGAGTTCTTCAGTCACATTAGGGGGGTTGGAACTAGATGGTCTTTAAGGTCCCTTCCAACCCAAACTATCCTCTGATTCTATGAACACTTACTGCAATAATAATCACAGTGAGTATCCACACATGAATATAACGAATGTAGAAATGTAATTCTCATGACAGTATGGCAGAATTACAAAAAAATAGAAGAGATTCACCATTTCTTCAGACAACCTGGTCTTCAGCCAGTTAGCTATTGGTACGCTGTCCAGGCAGACTACAAAGGATCCAACCTTATTTTTCACTTCTTAAGGCATTAGTACAGTATAGCAGAGTATTTAAACCATACCTGAAGTGTATTTGATGATGGCTACGGTCACAGGACATACACTAGTTAGAACAAACAAGGCAGATATGAAACACTACGACTGATCTTCTAATGTATTGTCTTCATCAACAATCCTTGCTTCATATCCCTAGGCAAAAGCGTTCTTGCTTTCTGCACCATTAAAACTCGAAATTCAGAGTACAAGTAAAGAAGGCTTTACTCTCCAGAGCCTAACTTACCATTCTCATTGTGTCTGTCCTGAACCAAATGCTGATAGACTGAATCTGGGACTTCGGACTGGCGATAGTACCATTTGACATTCATAAGGAGGTGGTCCCGTTTACTCTGAAAAAGAAAGTCTAAAGGCATTACTAAAAAGTAAATCAGACCACATCTAACACAATCTTCTTAAGTATAAAATTTGTTTTCACACCGAAGAAAACTTGGTGAGACCCAAAAGCAAGAACATTTTTCTATGGCAATGAAACAAGGGCAAGGTGCTAATGATTGACTGTCAAACTGGACAAAGGCATCGAGAATCTGCTGCATCAGCACACAGTTGTATATCTAAATAACAGACCAGCAAGTGCTCGTGTATTCATGCACAAAACTCTAAGCCAAGAAAGGAGAAGGCAGGGATCAGAAAATGATTGGAAGTTTTGGCCTTGTGCAGCATGATCGATTCCTAAAAACAAAAAGTATCTATGGCTAAACACAGAAAAAGGACTACAAAAAGCAATGTAATTCAATGCAGCTGTTCGTAACAGTTGAAACCCAAAGATAGCACCTTTTTCTCCCCCTAAGGACAGATGGATTCAGACATTTTACACTTTATTACACTCCCTTACACAAAGAACAGGATGCTGCTCTTCAACGTTAATAACTACAGGCTCTGCTCATGTACCTCACAAAACCAACAGCAAAACTGATACAGAACTCTTCCTCTACTGTTCTTTTTTCATCTGAGAATCCAGGCACCAGTTTGCTCCTTCTTAGAAAAACTGAAGCATAAACCACTTGAAAAGAAAATTTTTCAATCAATTTATTAGAGATCCTGCTTCAGTTTATCTTTGAAACCCTGGGTAGTGAACTCTTTCTACTGCTCCAACACACTTGAAGAAACAGAGGAATGCCTGAAGGGAAAGGAACATTCTTTCAGCATGAGGCAGCTGCAAGCACCCATTGTTGTTCCTGGACCACAGCCCTCCAGACCCTTGGAAAGCTGTCCTTAAACATTCACTTTTATAAGTTGAAGCACCAGAAAGCGCTTATCATACCGTTATCACTTATTGCCTTGTCGTTCCGGCAATTTCCACTTCTTCTGCTTAATAAATATCATCAAAATAATTCCATCAAATGCACTACTCCTGAAGCCTTTGACTAAGCCTACATGTAATACCATCGAAAAGCTGCTAGCGGCAGCATTGGGCCAGAGAAGAGTTTGCTACTGAATCCCACATGTGCTCTATGGAATCAAAAACCAGACAGGAACATCCTGAAACCTGCACCTACTGCTTGTTTTTCAAATAACACTTTCACAGCCAAATAGGAGCAGCTTGGCTAACGCAAAATCAAAAGCAACGAGCCTGAGAGGTCACACTGATCGCTGCTGCCTGCTGTTCAAAAGAGGTGAGTGCAGGCTTTTCTGTTCTGAAATCAAATTCTGTGCATCATTTATGAAGAGCTTCTCTGAATTGAGGACAAAAAATGTTAAATGTTTTGTTATCCTCTTGCTGATTTCATAAATTCCATTACAGGATACAATGATTACAGGAAACATTAACACCATGCTTCTCTGCAAGTTCTCTTTGCATTGCTTAGTTAAGAGGGAAAAGCATCCTTCGTGTGTGACAGGAAGCCCTAAGAACATACTCAGTGGCACTTCATGGAACTACAACTGCTCGCTTGCAAGTAGGGACACTTCACAACAGGCATCAAAATCAAGTGCTCCCATTTCCTTGTACCGTCCCACTAAAGTTGAGTGTGTTCCAAACATTTCCACAGAGCATGAAGCAGGCAGGAGCTCACAAGTACCTGTGACCACAAAGGAGGGCTACAAAATCCAGTACAGAATTTTGTTAGGGAAGCAGAGGAGCTCGAAGTCTACACCATGTTTTGTCAGGGATGGTGCTTACAAATGCCGATCTACAAATCAAATCACCACAAGTCCGAACACCAACCACCAGCCACTGGGGAGACCTGAGAAAAGGGAACGAGTTGGTATAAGCTGATAAAAAAGCGCTACGGTGAAGAGGACAAAGTTATGAAATGATGACTGAACGGACACAACCTCATGTGTAATCTCACAGGGATTCCGCTGCAGGAGCACAGCTTTGCAGAAGGAACTCGGGAAGAGTAACAGCTTTGGGCAAAGGAATATCTTCTGTGTATGCACCGACTGAGGTTATTTTACAACAAAAAGGGAGGGATCAGGACAGTCAAATGTTTTCATTGCCTCAGCAGCAGAGAGAGAGGTGAGGTCACAGCTTTACTGCGCATCAGGCCAAGACTAATGGAGATGGTGACGCAATCGCCTCACTTCCCTGTCTCTGCTTCTTATTATATTATGGAATAGCACAGGGCTTTTAGCAGCATGGGTATGAGGCCAAGGTCAACACTCAGCAAGCATCCTGATACACTTGGATGGAAACCAGTGGTTGGAAGCGAGGTTTTTCCACTTGCTGCCATAAGGGACCACCTCACTCTCTCCCCTCCTCCCTGAAGCCTTTCCCAGTTTGTCGTTTAGTCAATGCAAAGAAGTTTAGGCTCATTGCTGTATCCCTCCTGCAAGCTTCACCACAAACACCAAAGTTCCCAATGCATTAAAAAAAAGAGAATAGCAGTGGATTACACAAGAGCTTATTCGGAATATTCATACAAGAACACACAAGGAAGGCAGGCAAAGTATTTACTATGTTTTGCAGTATTTTATCACTTCATCACTCAAAAATATCATACTTTAGCAAAGCGTAACATCTGTATACAGTCCAGACCTTCCGCTAGCTAAAGCATTTTAGTTCAGATGGGAGGGTGCTCAGTTCCCACTTTGAAACTCTCAGACTCACAGAATGCCCGAGTCTTTCCCTTCACTGTGTTCTCTGCACAGCGAAAGAGAACAACATCCCCTCCCCTGAAATCAGTTTACAATCAGGAAGCACGGGGAATGAGATTGAATTTCAGGAGGCTGGCTGAACCAAAGGCATTCTCAGAGAGATGATGAATTGCCCTACACTGCAACTTGCCAAGAGGAATGCGATTGACTTCTGGAAGCTGATCATGTAGTTGTGAGGCGTTGTCAGAGGGGAAGATTACAAAGAAAAAGAAATCACAAGGGTTTTCATAACATGGAAAAGTGGCTTTTCCATTACGCTTCAGAAACAAAAATAACACCTCTTTAAGAGCTACAGACGAGAAAGATGAAGGTATAATGAAAACTGAAAGAGATAATAAAAACAACAATCAACCCATATGGTGTGTGTAAGCATAGATTTGAAGCTAAGGCATACACCAAATTTCTACACTATTAACCCCTAAAAACTAAATTTTAGGAAATAGGCATTTAAAATCAACTATAAGTGACAGGAAAACACAAACACGGCCCGTGTACATATCTTAAAAAATAAGACTCATCTTTCAAAAAAGAAAGCAGCACCAACTCCACGATGCCAACTGGTCTTCACCAACTGAACCACAGAATGCATAGCATGACTCAATGCCTCTGTATGTAAGGAACACAGCAACAAAAGCTCATCATTTACCACAGAGATGGGCAAGTAACTTTTTACAGAAGAGCCTCTGGACAAAGATGCAACTAAAAATAAGCTGACATCCTGATGAGCTGCTATTTGTGCTCTGCTGGTTGTGGCTGTGTTGGGGTGGGCTTTTTGGCTTTGTGGGGTTTTTGGTTAGGTTTTTTGTTTTCTTGAGTTTTGGATTTAGTTTGAGCGGGAGGTGTATCTGATCTCATTCCTGAATACCTCTCTTAACCATCATTGCTGCTTTTTGTCTAATTAATTTAAAAGCTTCCTCTTTCAAAGTAATTTCTGGATCTACTCTCCATGCATTATAATGTGGGGTTTAACTTGAAGCTTAAATCTCCCTGAAGATTTAAAACGTCTGTCAGAATCCTGGTTTCCACATTTACATCCTTCATTGCACCGGAATTCCTAGACACGCTGTTTTGTCAGCCAGTTTTCTAAATACGTATGTCATTTCGAGCAGACTACTCTTGGAGGCGTCACGGCGCCAGCTTCTGTGGTACACTATGCATCTTAAAACCATGTGCACACAAAAGAAGCGGCCCCTCCTTCTTACAGTGTTAGTTTTCTTTTTACACCTTTACATGCGAAGGCTGTAGACAGGCACACACCAAACCCAGCCTTGCAGAAACCACAGAAAGAGCAAGGGTTTCAAAGTGTCTGTCTGTCTGTTGGCTCAAAAAGCTTCCCTGTGCACAGAACTCCATTTGTCCCTTAAATGAAAATACTGTCTGATGCAAAAAGTACTTATTTGGGAGGCACGTTGTTGCTGCTGCTTTGGTTTTTTTGTTCCTTTTAAAACATATAAATCAGCTTTGGACATTCAGCAAGAACTAGATCTGTAGACGGATTAGAGCATCCCAGTTCACAAATATCTGGGCAACTTCTAGTTATAGATGAACCTCTCCTTTAAAAGGGACAAAACTGATCTTGCAGGCTCTCTTTAATATGAATGCACAAATTTCCATAGCATTTGTGACAATTCCAAGGTGCCAGCAGGTTTTTATTTCTTAGAAAACACTTAAAAACAGCTTTACCGCACATTACAATTCCCATCTGAAGAGATTTCACATTCTTTTCCCAGGGTTACAACTAACCGAACCACACAAATGATCACAGATGTCTTGCAGACTCTTTCAGAGGGATTTAAGCAGTATCCTTTATTACTTGCCCTACTTAGATACCATGTTAAATCACAACAAGCTTTGGAAGCAATATACCAATTGCCAGTGCTGACAGATGGGCATGCTGGAGTTGGAGAATAGTGGCTATCACAAAGAAAAACAGCAAAATGGAAACAAGGAAAGGAACATCATCCCTTAATAGGTATATTCGAACAAATGAATTTTTCTATCTGAAAATAATGTGTTTTATTCTAAGTTGCTGAATTCTTTGTATTATTTTACCATGCTAAATATTTTAAGGGTCACTACACTGTGCACAATGAACACCTCTTGCACCGCAGCACAGCAGTTCTGGCCCATAAAGCCAGTTTTCCAGTGGATATTATAGTTATTTTTTAACACTACAACTTAACCCAACCCACTGGTGCACTGATTGTTCCCAAAACTGCTTATCTCACAACATACAAACAGTTCTAACGATGCCCCACGACAGAGCATCTCCCCGACTCCAAAACACGAGACCTGACCCGCTCTACTCATCACGCCCCACCCCTGCTGAGCCGAATCACTACCTACGTCCCTACTCCTGCTCAAGTATCCGTACACTTACTCAGTTTTTACATTTACTAATATTAAAAGGAGGGCGAAAAAAAAAACAAAATAGAGACCAGATCTCCTGCAGTGGGGGGGGAGGCAGAGAGGAACAAACAAATAAAGAGCCAAAGAGATCCAGTATGGATCATTTTTCTTCCCACTCTGCAACAGCACATGTCATTTCAAGTTCTCAGGATATCTCTTTGTAGGCTGTTTTCTAATTAAATAGGAAACCTGAGTGGCTGTTTGTAAGCCAAGAAAGCCCAGCTTGGAAATACAGAGGCTATTCCTATACATGAACATTATTTTTGCAGCTGATTATTTATTTTGGATGCATGTGTGCATATTAACATGTAATCGCTTCCTTGAAACACAGAGGCATTGTCAAAAGTGAGAGCTATGCATATTCAAAAAAGAAATAAAACGTTAAATAAGAGCACTAAGTACTGCAATGTGTGGTTAATCCTCTCTGCCCCTCAAACACAACCACCCGAGGCAGCTGCTTCTGGTTCCTGTCCTCTTAACCCCAACCAGCACAAAGATTGCAACCTTTAAACCTGTTAGTGTTATCTAATGACTATTCCATCTACAAGAGCTTTTCTAATAGAAACATGCCTTGATGGCTTATCGCCACACACAAGGCAGGCCACAAAGAACCGCCAGCTTGATTGAGCACAGTAATGGAAGGCAGGAAATGAGAAGGCTTGGTTAAGCCGCGGATAATCGATCAGTGTATTCAGTGAAGTGTGAGCTGAGCTGGGAATAAGCTACCTGGGGTATCAAATATTGCTGTTTTCAGAATAAAGTCCCATTTCTGTGATCTATGCAGGAGAAAACATAATTTATTGACAAAAAAAACGTTGGATTTTTTCCCAACTTCTTGCTCATGATTTTTTGTGACTTTTTACAGCAAAAATGTCTCTTGTGTCAGTTTTATTCACAAGTTAAACAAATGAAACTCCTTCCGGAATTCAAGAAGTTACCTCAGCATGCTACAAATTAATTCAGTCTCATGTACAAATAACTCAGATGTAAAACAAGCATCACACTCCCTTTCCCCTGAATTTCAAATCTTTACACTCGGATGCACACGTGCACAATTTCTTTCACATCCTCAGGGATTCACCTGCCCTGAAGACCATCCTGTAGAATCCTAGAATGGTTTAGGCTGGAAGGGACCTCAAAGCTCATCAAGTTCCAATCCCCGGCCATGGGCAGGGACACCTCCCACCGGATCAGGTTGCTCCAAGCCCCATCCAACCTGGCTTGAAGACCTCCAGGGATGGGGCAGCCACAACTTCTCTGGGCAACCTGGGCCAGAGTCTCACCACTTTCACAGGAAAAAGTTTCTTCCCAAGATCTCAATCTCCCCTCTTTTAGCTCAAAACCATTCCCCTTCTCTATGCATTCCCTGATAAAAAGCCCCTCTCCAACTTTCCTGTAGCCCATTTCAGTCCTGGAAGGCTGCTCTAAGGTCTCCCCAGAAACGTGGTCCTGCTCAGAGCCACCCTGCTTTGTTGAGAACATTATTTGTTCTAGACCTCTACTAGAGCTCCTACAAAGTTTGAAGTAAAGCTAAACAACAGAAAATGTTACACAGTATAGATGGGTTATTTGTAGACAGAGTTGCTTCCTACATAAGGAGAAGGGAAAGCATCCAAGTCCCATAATCACACCTGTAAACGTCAGCCTATAAACACACAACAGACATGTATTGCAACTAAAAACCAACAATATATTGCCTGCACTTTTAAACAAACTGCAAAAAGTGGGCCAAAATTAGTCTAATCTTGACTCATCATCTGCAAGGCTGGGTTTTGTGCTTTGTGGGGTGACAGCCAGACAGCCAAAATCTCAGAATCCAGCCATCAATACTCAAGCCTTTAAAAACACTAGGTGATATGCTACTTATCCGCATGTTAATTCACAGTAGGTGCCATATGCTGTCTCCTAGTGTGGGTGGTTTGGCATTATAGTTGCTAGACTGTCTTAAGAAAAAAAAAAAACAGTCTTCAGCTCACCAGAAGAACTCTATGATCAAAACTCACTGTGCTGCCATTTCACGAGCACTCGATGTTCTGGTGGGACAGAAATGAGCCACAAGGCAAGAACTCCACAGCATGTATGACAGACAAAGAATAATTATGGTAACTGAGAACTAGGGAAAGATCTATCAGAAACTGCTACAAATGGCGCTAAGACTGCATGAGTCGTAGTGAATCCCACAGTACTGTCTGGCTCATGAGGATACAGGTTAGCACTGAATTATCATTGTGCTTCGAACAGATGCACTTCTAAGACAAAGCTAAACAAGCAGAACCATTTGAATGCATTTTTGTCTTCCTTCTGCCTGGTCCTCATAGCTCAGTCTTCCCTCATCACTTTCACAAATATCAACTAACGTGGAATAAACATTACCTACCAGCTCTTAATTTTATTTAGTGTCCCCCATATATCTTCCCTTCCAATCTCTCTCCAGATGTCCACACCATCCTGAAATAATGAAGCCAAAATTCAGCCCAGACACCCAAAAGTGATAAGCTGTCATTCAAGCACAGCTATACTAACCCTAACCAGTATCCAGACCCAGTTTCATCAGAAGATCCTCACAGTAAAATCAGTGTGCCAGATTAGCTTTCAGTTCTCCTGCAGACACCCCCAAAGCATCCCCATCAAAACAGGGAAAGTGCTTGCAGCTTTAGAGGTTACAACTCCGTTTTTGTCTTTAGTGGGAGGTGTTACACATTCACACCTCACCAGTCAGCCGAATATCACTCCACAGAGGGGGGCATCAATAACGAAGAGCTCTGAGCTCCTAAAACTGCCCCTTTTAGAGACAAAATACTCCTCTCCAACATATTGATATCAGCTTCATCCTCAAAGAGTGGTAGCTCTCGTCAAGAATGGATTCAGATGACAAAGTCTTTCAGAGTCTCTTCTGCTTCCTTCTGCTGCTATTTTTCCTCACTGTTTTCAAACAATGTCCTCTAATGATTTGCTTCCAAATGCACTGCCAAGGGGTGCATGTCAGCAATTCCCCATTGAACACCAGGCTGACACTGATGTGCGGAACGCCAACAATAGGATAATCAATTTGTGAATTTGGCGCTATTGGAAAGAAAAAGGAAACACAAGGAATAAATGAAAACACCAACAGGCAAATAGTCCCTACTTTCCAGAACCCAAGCTCATACGGAACAATAGCTTTAAAAAGAGACCTTGCCATGAGCCAAATAAAATGAAGCCTGACTTTTTTGAACCTCGGAAAAAAAACCTACTCTATACATCCTTTGCCTGAGTTATTTGTGTTTTCTACCAAATGCCTGAGGCAATTCTTCCTTACCTACACTACTTAGAGTTAGTCCCATCTTCTCTACTTTTACCTGGTGTGACACAGGGACAGAGTACACTTATATCTTTCTTACACAGCATACTTACACCCTACAATCCATCAAATATCAGAAATTAAGTACATATTCATCACAGGCTTTCAGCTTTTGAGTAATCCAGGAAACAGAATTAAGCGTAGCCACGTTCAAGGTCTCAAAGAAAAAAGAACATTACTCATTTCAGGTAACAACCATGACAAATTTCTATATTTAAAACAAACTATAGTATTTATTCCATAAAAATTTCAGCTTTACTAGAAATAAAGCTGCTTACTGTGCCAAGATCTCGCAAGTCACCCATTTTCCTCTCAGTGAAATACATTTAAGTATGGCAATAGCTTTAAGATCTCAGTGCAATTCTAAACGACAAAGATAATTTCATCCTGTAAAAAAGCAGTTATGCTTAAAAACGGGCTGGCTTAAAGTAAAACTATCAAAATATCTTTCATGAAGGTTATGGGTCATAGCTTACTACCTCATTTAATCCCTTTGTGGTATCTTTCTGCTCCGTTTCCCTTTTATGTTCTCCGAATCCCATCTGTGGTTCATAGTGTCAGTTACGCCGAGTAAATGCATAAAGTAATCACACTATTCCAGCATGTGACAGCCCACAAACAAGCCTGTTTAATTGCAGCTGTCAGGCCTAGAGGACAGTGTGTCCACCTATTCAACCTCCCCTACGATGACAGACTGAGCTGGGGTTGTTTGGCTTGGAGAAAAGGCTCCAGGGAGACCTTAGAAGAGTTTACAGTAAAGGGGCTCCAGGGAAGCTGGGGAGGGGCTCCTGATCAGGGAGTGCAGGGATAGGAGCGAGGGGGGGGGGGGGGGGGTGTGGGGGGGGTGGTTTTAAGCTGAAAGAGGGAGATGAGATGAGACACCAGAAAACAGCAGGGTATGGAACTTGATGATCTTTAAAGTTCCCATCCAACTCAACACATTCATCATTCTAAAGCTGTTTGTGGCACAAAAAAGCTTTCCCCAATTGCCCATCTCCATGCGATACCCACATAACCTTGCACCCTGCCTCACAACACACAAACCTCCTGCATTTCTATAAACCCACACACAGTACACTCTGCTCTGCTGTACAAACCACAGATGAGGCAGTGAAGGTACTGTATCTCAGCTATTATCCCTACAAGCATCACGAAAGCCCTATTGAGAGACACAAACAGGGGTGAGAAGTCATTAATAGTCCGTAATTAAAGTCAATAACAGAGAGAAATAAGCGCTATTTTTGATCACAGCATCTCTGTTCGTGTTTGCTGCTTCTACAAACTCAGCCTTGATTACAGCTTCTGCCTGTCTACTGCCGCCAATTTGGCAGCGAGCTGCTGACATGGTGTCAATGGCGACCCTCCTTCGCACACAGCCTTATTAGCATCTCTAGCACTGCACTGCATGCGATATTCATTGTACATCAAACACACTCTGTGTCAAGCATAATAAGCAAACAGTTACCCAACAACTAATGGTATTACAAATGCATTTAACTAATCATTGAATATATGCTCTGGTAATTAAATTCCATTAAGGTTTTTTAAGCATTATCCTACAGAAACACAACACAAATGAAGATATCGTTCAGGACCGTGCCTGTCATTTGCCAATTAAATGTCATTTTATAGTATAGAGCTCAAATCTAATTGCCAAGCACTACCAGCCACAGCATTCTATCACTTTCCATTAAACAAAGCAGCACCAGCAGTGGGACTATTTGAAGCCATCATATACACTTTAAATAGATTTCTCACCTTTAAAATATCAAGAGGCCACATTTTCTTCAACATCTCACTAAGGGGTTTACCTTTTAACAAAGAGATACCAGGAGTTGAAAGGATAAAACAATCAGGAGACAGTTTGCTCTGCAAACCCCAGCCCAGAGTTTGAACAGTCATGCAGCTGTTAAAATATCGCCCAATAGTCCAGGGGAATTTATAGCAGGAAAGCTGAAGACACCTGCAAAAACCGGCCACTCTGCCAGTGAGCTGGGGTTTTAAAAGTATAGAATAAAGAGAATAATACTATAATACTGATCATCCAGATTCTGTGACTTAGCTATTTCAACATATAACGAAACAGTGGTCCTATGAGGAAAGAAAGCGTATTTGGAAAATAAGTGCCTGGAAAGCAAACGTTTCGTTGTGCAGCTCCTCAGAAGATGTAAGCATTCGCTTATTAAATGGTTGGTTACTTCAGAGGCTGACATTTCTAAAAACCTGCTCCGTACACACCGCTATATAGAAAAAAACCTAATGTTTTAAACCACAAAAAAAGTTCTCTACACATGAGCTTCATACATTAAGGTGTGCAGACACTGGCTGATAAACAACCTTAATGAAAATAGTAATTGATGGGAAAGGCCAGGGATTAAACACAGAAAACAAACTAGCAGTCTTAAAATGTCAAGGATTAGAAGGTACGACTGCATCTTACCACGCAGGAATTTCGAATACAGATTATTGCTGACTGTCACAGTATCAACAGCAGGAATCAGTAATGCTAGACTATCTTTTTTTCCTTGCACTTACATGTGAATCAGTAGTAAGCAAATACACCCTGAAGCAGGTCACCCAGCCCAAGCCCATCCATTGGGAAGATGGCCTCTGTTCATCTGGAAATCACTAAATATTCAAAATGCTAAAATCAGAAGTAACTACACTGGAGAATAAAATGGATGCATTTACCTGCCATAAAAGAAAAATGCTCGAAAGAAAAGCTGGGAGAAGTACAAAGAAGACCTTTTCTCAGGTGCTATAAAAATAACGTGGGAACATACAGACAGACAAGATGAGCCACTAGAAAAGGAGGTCTGAAACAAAGATGCATAGTTTTTAAATATATCATAAACATATCAGGGACACCATCTGCACTCCCATTTGAATTAAGATTAAAGGGAACAGAGACAGCGAAGCTGACATACAATTCTAAGGCTAATCATCTGTCTTGGGCAATACAATTGTCACGGCATTACAACTTTAACAAATGAAGCTACTAACAGTTTTCCATTTAAAAAAGTCAAGGTGTTACTTTCAGTCAGAGATCCATTAAGTAGAACACTTTGAGACCAACTAGGAGTTCCATAACCACATTTCAGCCTCGTATAGAATTAAAATTAATTTCCTTTATTGCTAAAGGCACTGAATGGGACCCATCTTTGCCAGACTGAAACGCTCTTGATTTGAAAATCATTATGTATTGTTATTGAAAGTTTACACCTTTCCATTGTTCTGGGCACAAGGATTTATGCAAAGTGCATCATCAGAGCCAATTTTAGAGACTCATTGAAAGCAACAGGACACCTGATTAAGAATTCTATGTGCAACCATTACCTATAATTGCAAAAGTGGGCAGAATACCTTACAGAAAAGAAAAAAAAATGTTCATAAAGCAAACAAACCCACCCTAATCAAGTGCTACTAAAACTCATTAAGGAAATTTGTGCAAAACCTTATTTGACTGTTATAGCAATAGCTCATTATTTAGATTAGTTTCCTTTTGCCAAAACCAATCCATCAGCATGACATAAAAATTTGTTTTTAAAATCACCGGGAGCTTTAGTTCTTTAAACTGCAGTCTCACTTGGGAGAAAAAAAAAAAGTGTTAGAGACTATGTAATTAAACCAGGCGCTCTCCCTGTCTTCGATGTGTACATTAAAGGGAGAAGCTAACTGAAATCAGTATTGAAACTGGTATTTGAGAAGCTTGTGCAATTGTCTTCAGTTCTGGCTACGTCATCTCTGACTTCTGCTCCTCACAAGTTCATGCATTCATAGAATCATACAATTGTTAAGGTTGGGAAAGGCCTCTAAGCTAATCCAGTCCAAACCCAGCCCAACATCACTGTGTCAACTAAACCATGTCCCAAAGTGCCACATCTACGTGCTTTTGGAACACTTCCAGGGTTGATGACTTCACCACTGCCCTGGGCAGCCTCTTCAAATGCTTCACCACTTTTTCAGTAAAGAAACTTTCTTCTAATATCCAATCTAAACCTCTGCTGGGCACAGTTTGAGGCCATTCCTCTCATTGCTGTCACTTGTTACTTGGGAGAAGAGACCAGCACCCACCTCACTACAACTTCCTTGCAGAGAGACGCATGAGAGCAACGAGCTCTCCCCTCAGCCTCCTTTTCTCCAGGTTTTAAACAACCCCATTTCTCTCAGCCGCTCCTCATAACACCTGTGATGCCCAGACTATTGGAAAGCTGTGAAGATACTGCCAGGCTCAAAGGGACTTTTAATACTACTGGGAACTGGAGGGGATGGAAAGAGAGTCCTAGTGCACTGGAGCCTGAGCCTAAGAGGTGTGGAGCCACTTGTGTACTTATTTCTCAGGAAAGTTAAATAAAATATTCATGAGTGTGGCAAAAGCAACACTGACAAATGCTTTCCAACCACTTCAAGTAAACTATTGCACTTGTTCTATCAAATGCTTTCCAATTAATACAGTAATAAATGAATCTCTAACATAATTCATCATTAGCTCAATACTTTAAATATTTACTAGGCAGTTTGTGTATTTCCAAAGCAGGGATGCTCCAGATACTCTCCCAGCCGCAGATCTTCCTGCCTCAATACCCCTCACTGACACAACACTGTTGGTTTAATCACCTCTCCTCTCTGCACTCAGCATCAAAAGACCAGCATTCAACACCACATCAACACCACCCTACCAACTCAACGCTGCCCTACTAGCCCTCCTTGACAGCACAACAGTCAACACGTGGGCACCGGAGCACAGCCAGCGGAGATGCCCTTCCTAACCAGGAGGGAAGCCACAGTGCACAGAACCACACCGAGCAGCAAGTACACTAAGACTGTAGAAGGCATCATGACAGCTGCAGTTTCCACATGAAAGATTTAGGATGATGTTTACCACAGTGTTCATGGAATTCTGCACTTCAGTGTGTGAAGATTTTAGTTTAAAGGCCCAAGCTACTTCAAAACTCAAACAGCTTATAGGAAAGAATGCTCCAAGGACTCAGGAAAGTACATAGAAACAGCACCTAAATCAGTATCCAATTTCAAGTATTTCCTTTCAAATGTGCCTCAACCAGTGCACGCGATGCACTCCATCACAGGCCATACTGGCAACAGCCATCATCTCTGAGCATAGAGCATAGCAGAAGGAGCAAGAATTCCCAGGTTTATGAACAATTTTATAATATAAAATATGTGAAACCCTATACACATCAGGATTAGAAAACTAACACCAAATAACAGCTTCCTTTTTTGAAAACATATTTCTCAGTCTTTTCAGCAACAGACCTTCTGAACGGCATCCAAGGGAATGCCTTTCCACAGATTTCTTGGCATACATTGTGTGATGGTATATATTATGCACCTTCTGCCTCACCAGGTCCTAAGGTTCAGCCATATCAAAGAACCCAATTGCCTTTTTTTCCCCCTTTTTTTTAAACATGAAGAATATGAAAGCACATGCTGAAGCTGCTCCTTGTTAGCAGGCCCATTTTCATCTCTTTAAGCTCAAAGAGAGCAATTCCCTTGAAAACTGTCACAGCATTTCTGCAATCCATAAAGAGGAAGTTCAACAGCCTTAGGGTCACTAATCATAACTACAGTAGATACAGAGCATAAATTATGTCTTGCTATTTCACAGTAGTGAATCATTGTATATTCTTTATCTTAATTACTTCAGCCTTTCTATAAATCGAATATTCCATACGTCTTTGTAGCCATTAGGGGTGTAAACAGCTGCAACTCCTTTCTCTACTGCAATATTCCTAGCATGAATGTTCCATCTCTTTCCTTTCTGGCAAGGTTATGCATAAGCCTCAATCTGCACCATTCCGCCCCCCCTCCCCCCCAGTTTTCTTTTTCTACATAACACAAACATGCCGATGCCACATTTATCCCTGTTTCTACTATACAGTTACTTGTGCAAGCTCTCAAGTGGCCCTATCGCTAATCAAGAACTCTCTCCCACATAGGAAAGCACTGGTGTGCAGATGAGCTGCATGTATTTTTATACGCAACAGCTCTAGCATTCTTAAGATACTTGACATGTTTTCTGAACGTGCTTATTACCCTGAGTCATAAACCTGGATACAGACTAGTACGTTCATTCACTGTAAAGCATTAGTTAGCTTTCCCAGCAAAATGAGGATACGGAGCATATAAAAGAGCAAGTGCAAGCACCCTGGTGGTGTCAGGCTATTTGAAAAAAAAGCCCCCTCTGAATCAGACATTCGCTGGAATTCTACAACTGCAAATCACAGCAGAAGGGACGAAATCTTTTTCTGCACAGGCATCAGCATGAGACATCTGTCAGCAACCAGCACCTTTCAAATTCAACATTGCAGGGAACTAAACCGATTATTTGATCTGCCAAAATCCTCACACTGGCTGTGACCACGAATGAAT